>NC_091132.1:8341428-8652857 GCF_040183065.1 Periplaneta americana | reverse complement strand
TCTATTGCTCTCTCTCTCTCTATATATATATGATAATTCGTCTGTCATTTGTCAATATATTTCTTTTTACTTTTTTCACATCTGCATTAAATTTCTCCACTACGTCTAATAGTAGCCAAATTCATTTTCTTTTCTACTTCATAAACAATGGAAGGGGTAACAAAATTTCACAGCAGAAGCTATCACGACTTCCTAAATAATATAATTCAAGGTGATTCGAAACCAAAGTTTACTAAAATGTTACTTTCGTCCACTGGGCCGTGCCTCAGCGCGATTATCTTGTTCTGGAAACAGGATTTAGCTTCTGATCGTGATCGGGACGGTGACACCATCGAATAGGGATTATAAAGAATGGACACTGAGCGAATTTTCCTGTGTTTTGTTTCTCTGTGCGCCAGCGGCTAGTTCCACATTCAAGCGCTAGAGGTAGTGTAATCGAGCATACGCTAAGATAATGATTGAGAATAGAGTTGAGACACAGGGTCCAAACATCGCCTACCTTATTGCATAATCCAGTAACGCTTTGCTTCAAATAAATTCAAATTAACAGCTTTTCCTTATTTCTCAGTGACAAACTAGTTGTAATAATAATATTTTATATTTCAGATATAATACATTATATTATAAAATAATATAATACATTATAAAATTAAGTATCGAATTCGTTTAATATTTGTATATAATATAATATAGGTATATGGTTTTACTTCTCGTAAGAGTTTTGTTTTTCCATTTTCAGCGCTATCAAATCATTACATATTTTAATTGTTGTTGGGGTCATCGTCTGAACTCTCATTATAAAGGCAATCTAGAGTCTAGACATTACAGTTAATGAAGGATTTATTATTTTATGGATCCAATTTATTTTGAGTACATAATGTACCTAGATGTATTAATTGTATGTGTTATATCTCCGCTGTGTCGACTGCTAGCTGGTGTGATGTCAGCGCCAACTCTAGGGAGAAAGCAGAATCTGACGCTCTAGCTGGCTTGAAGGTCATTGAAATCTGTCCGGCTACATCAAAGGTACCGACGTGAAGTGTCCATTCTTTATAATCCCTATTCGCTGGTGACACACTACAAACCCGACCGCGATTAGGTCGATAATCGCGATTAGTGACTGTAGTCTGTGACCAGCGTTGCTTACGAGATTATACAAGCTGGCGCATAGAGCTTGAAAAACGAGTCTTAAGTGGTTCCCTCGTAATGCCAATTCCGCCGCTCGGAGCGCTGTTCTGCCCTATATATTCATAGCAGAACACTTAAAAGACATTGACATTTGGGACATTTAAAGGACTTATCATTGCTTATTAAATGCTTCGTACAATATTTTATGGACAATAGACGTAATTTGCAAACTTCTACTCCTCAATTATATTACAATAAAAGGCTGTCATTCTTGATATTAAAACATATTACATATAAACTGAGGGACTGTCTGCTCTGTACTTCAGTTCATACACCAAACATTTCCGGAAATAAATTAACTTGACATCTTACATACACGCACTATAGCCTACCCTTTTCACCTAATATTATTAATATTGTTATTAAATAAGATATTACAACTAATTAAGGTACTGCATTATCTTTAATTTCCTTGAATTCATAATTACGCATTTGCAAGAAGGCCTAACTTTTCCCTCTCTTTTTAAAAAAAATACGGACGTCACAATAACTGAGAAGTATAATTATTGCGCGATTTTTTCTTGCAGTGGTGAAAACATTTCTATAGGCCTACTGATTAATCTATTGAGCATAGTAATAGTAAACGCTGTAGTATTTTAGTGCGTGTACGCCTACTCAGCTCTTGTAAAACGAAATTTTCACTTTCAACGGAACACTCACTTATATTCAGTTCTTGTATCTTGCAATAAATTATCCATTTGTGATCATCTTTCCAATATAACCTCCCATTGAAACGACCACTTAAAATCATGAGCTAGAATTTATTATGTTAAAAACATTTCCACGTACATACTGTTATAATTGTTATGAACCACAATACAAAAGACAACACTGTGAAACTGGATTAATTTACCAAGATCAACATCAATACCGGTAGTATAAAATCACATATAGGCCTAGGCTATATTATTTCATTACTTTATGGTATTAATTAGAAGAATTAATTTTGAAGAATTTACAAATATGCTGAAATAATTTATGACACCTCATATAGAAATGTAAAAATATGTATGTACATTTTGAAACAATGGGTATAGCACCACTTGAAAATGTTGAGCATTTTAACAGTAACTTGTAAATTGTTCCATCACGTTGTCTATAGTGTTCATTTATTGTAGCACTTTTAGAACGAACGTGGTTCACATACATAAGAAGAAATGACGATGGAATGAGTCGAAGACATACAGTTTTCTTTAATTTTTAGCAAATGATGAAGTTGAATATATACTGTTACTTCATATCCTAACATAAGTAGAGTTGCCACCATAGATGTAACACCTGAAATGAATATTATAAAATAAATTAATGTATTGGTAATGATACAAGAATAAAAATAAATTAGGCTAGACATAACCTCACAAAATTACAAACACATGCAAAAAAAAAAAAAACTTTACGTATCCGTATATAATAAAACTAGATATTCCAGATATAATTTGTTTCACACGATAACCACCTCAGCCTATTTCGGCAGCAGCCATTATTAGTTACAGTTTGAGGTGCATACCTAATCTCATACTAACCTTGTTAAGTTCTCTAACCTAATTCACTGATAATTACGTAACAATACACAGGTCTAAAATACAGACAAATACACATTAATTACCTAATAAGTACAGCATGAAGATAATTCATTACTTTTGTCGGTATTTTCTAAAAGAGAAAGGGAAAACAGTAACAACATTATTTTCAATGTTTACATCACGTCGTTCACATTTTCATTAGGCCTATATCAGTAATGCTTGGTAAGTGAAACAATGCATGAAATTATTTTACATTTCGGGTCACATCATTCGAGAGTCGGAAAATGCAATTCTCCACTTTTAACATAGCATTGCTTGTTATATGAGAAAACTTTGACATTTACCTTAACCTATAAAGATACGACCTGTTGGTACCGAGTTCTTCACATAGCAAAACACAGACAATTTTCGAATATAACTTAGCTGAACAAACTTCAAATAACACTGTAATATGCTTGGCATATTTATAATATTCGTACTCAATCAGTAATGCACAATTAATCGAACTATTTTCACGATGCACAATGCTTTGTAATGGTACTATTCATCATTTCATAGGGCAGAGAGGCGAACCTAGTGGCAGAAATTGTCATGACTCACAGAGACCTACTCTCGATCGTGCTATGCGCCAGCTTGTGTAATCCCGTAAGCAACGGTGACCAGTATAAGCCTTCTGATATTTCCGTCTTCTTTTTGAGTCACATAGTACTTCCCTGCCAAAGATTGTACATTCCATTGTTATTTTCATACGTGCAAGAACGACCTAGGCAGGGACCGCTAAAGTTTACCATTGCCCGAATAGCTTGATAAAAGCCATTATTTTACAAACGATCCAGAAGCACTACGATTCCAAAAAATATGTTTCCTAAAGGTTTAATAAATTTGAAAATATTTGTTAAAATGACTAAAGAAAACACAAGAGAAACTAGCGCACAGAAAGTTCAGGTGATTATATTGTATTTTTGGTCCAAGGAAAAAACTCGTCTTTTACGAAAATAGTACTATCCTTGCTCACTGGCGCCTTAAATATTAAACTTTATCTCCACAAATAATCACTTATAAATTCGACGATTTTCACCTATAAAATCACCTGAACTTCCCGTGCGATAGTACAGGGAAAATACAGAATACTGTTCAATGCCCTAACATTATTAAAAATTCGTAACATAACGTTCTAAATGCTCACAACAATGCTTAGGCCTACTTTGCAACCAAGAAAGGCACTTAGAACTCAATGATGATTCTACAGTAATTTACAAACACTGTGAAATAGAAAATAATTTTCCCAACGGTTTAATTTATAAATATTTGTTAAAGGCACTCAGGAAAACAATTAATACCGTTTATAACACTATCACACAGGGCTCTGCTATCACATCATGCCCGCCTAAAAACTTAGATTTACCTACATTTTGTGACGTCATACAAGCCGAACTGTTACGAAATTTAGACCGGAATTTCACGATGACCGCTGCTCCGATCCCATTTGCAACGCGCTCTGGTGTTTGAAGCGTAAATTAAATGTGAAGTATATTCCTTTTTATTGTATTTGATGGCGTACGTGCAACTAATAATTGTTTAAGTATTTCAAAATATACAATTAATTGGAAATATATAATGAGATATTATATATTATCAAATTAAGGATTTATAGTTTTTGTGGCATTGGTGCGCTCTGTGAATTCTGGTCATCTTAACAACTACGTACTTCGTGACGTTCGTGATTGTACACCAACACAGACGAAGACCGAAGAACATTGTTTCCTTTTTTTTTTATTCAAGTGACATTCTAATGCTTGTGGAAAAGATTTGAGAGACGTATTAGCTTGCAGAGAAGCTAAAATTTCTTGAAATGTCAGCTGATATGGAATCTTTAGGTATCCTTTTTGAGTTGCAATGGAAAAAGAAACCAGGGGGAAACAACAACAGAGAAAGCGTAGCTAGTATAGGTATATGGGATACACCTGATGCGTCTTTAGATTGGATGACATTTAAGTCTTACGTGGTAAGTAATATTAGGCAACAGTTTTCTTGTGGAAATGTTCTGTAGTATATGATAGGCCTACATTTCATATAGAAAAGCATTATTGATTCAAGCCATTTATTATTATTATTATTATTATTATTATTATTATTATTATTATTATTATTATTATTATATGATAATTTAGGGTGTACCATTATACACCACTATGTAATAACAGCAACAGTTATGATAACATCTGAAAGAGTGATAGCTAAGTGACAGGAGATTGAGGACCCTGACAAGGTTAGAGTGTGTTAAATGGGAAGTTAGAAAAGTAACAGGGAGAAACGAGCATTGAGCGACTTCCGCCGATTTTGGAATAGACACCGACGCACTTGAACTGCCAACATATAATTAAAACAAAAAATCACTACCTGTTCAAGAGCGCCACACTCAATCGCTTTTATCTTCATCTTGACGAGGATAATAAAAGCCTAACCTAACCTGTCACTAAAATCCTAAACTAACCTAACCTGTCACAGATTCGCCTATACAATGCATAACAAAAGCCTAAAATATCCTAACCTAACCTGCCACAGTTTGGTATATGCAAAGAATAATAAAAGCCCAAACTAACTAACCTATCACAGACTCGCCTATACAAGGCAAAATAAAAGCCTAAACTATCATAATCTAACCTGTCACAGTTTCGTATATGCAAAGCACAATAAAAGCCTCAACTAACCCGACCTAACCTCTCACTAAAATCCTAAACTAACCCAACCTACCTGCCACATTTGCCTACACAAAGCACAATAAAAGCCTAAACTATCCTAACCTAATCTGTTACAGCTTCGTGTATGCAAACCATAATAAAAGCCTAAACTAACCTAACCTAACCTCTCACTAAAATCCTAAACTAATTCAACCTAACCTGCCACAGATTTGCCTACACAAGGCATAACAAAAGCCTAAACTATCCTAACCTAACCTGTTACAAACCACAATAAAAGTCTAAATTAACCTAACCTAACCCGTAACTAAAATCCTAAACTCACCCCACCTAACCTGCCACAGATTTGCCTGCATAAGGCGTAACAAAAACCTATACTTCCCCAACCTAACCTCCCATAGTTTCTTATATGAAACCATATTAAAACCCTGAACTAACTTATCCTGCCATTAAAATCTTAAACTAACCTAACCTAACTTGTCACAGATTCGCCTATACAGGGCATAACAAAAGCCTAAACTATCCTAACCCGACCTGTCACAGTTTCGTATACACAAAGCACAATAAAAGTCTAAAATAACCTAACCTGTCACTAAGATCCTAAAGTAACATAACCTAATTAACCTGTGACTAAAATCCTAAACTAACTTCACCTAACCTAACCTGTCATAGATAATAACGCATAGTAAAATTCTAAACTAACTTAACCTGTCACAGATAATTACGTAACGCATAAAAAAAGTCTAAACTAACCTAACTTGTCACTAAAATTGTAAACTAACCTAACTTGTTACTAAAATCGTAAACTAACCTAATCTAACCTGTCACTAAAACCCTAAACTAACCTAACCTGCCACATAATTACTTCACGCATAATAAAAGTTTAAACTAACCTAACCTGTCACTAAAACCCTAAACTAACATCACCTAACCTAACCTCTCACAGATAATTACGTAACTCATAATAGACTAAACTAACCTAACCTGTCACTAAAATTCTAAACTAACCAAACCTATCATTAAAACCTAAACTAACCTAACCTAACCTGTCACTAAAACCCTAAACTAACCTAACCCAACTTAACCTGTTACAAATAATTACGTAACGCATAAAGTCTAAACTAACTTAACCTGTCACTAAAATCCTAAACTAAGCTAACCTAACCTGTTAATAAAATCCTGAACTAACCTAGTCTAACCTATTACAGATAATTACCTAAGGCATAATAAAAGCCTAAACTAACCCAATCTGCCATAACACTTCATTTTCTTACCTCTACACACTTCCCTAAAGTATGAAAACCAATCCACAATCATTGACTCCGATACAGGTACATTCGTTTCATCGCACTCTCTTATTGTTTGAGCTTAATTGCAAAACCGTACATTATAAGAACTCTCATGGTTGACAATCTCGCACGACTGAAAAATGTGTTATTTACACAACTTAAATGTTCCATAAAACTCATGCCCGGCGCATTTTTTTTTTTTTACAAATAATTAAGCCATATTTGATTCTCCTGCGAAATTGAGGATGCAGCAATTCTCCACAAAGTGGACACTCCATATTTGCGAGAAGCAGACTCCCGGCACCACTGTTGCACTTCATTTTTACTATTAAGGATACTCAGCTTTCTAATATTAAGACAATCACCTACTGCAGCCATTTCCACAACTACAAATATACATTTTAAAATTTACGCTCGAACATTACAAACTAGTGCGAAACATTCGTAATGTCTCGTAAGTTACATTGGTACGACATGTAAGACAGCTGAAGATGCATATCCGCAATAGGAAAAGAAGTCACTCAACGCTCGTTTACCTTTATAAAATACCTTGAAAATAATGCCTTGCATTTATAGTATTGATTAGTAGAAATTGATGTGATCACTGGGACATCTGTAAGCCCACCCAGTCTGCTCTAAATACATACCTTATATACGAAAATCGTTGCGAGTGAAAAAAGAATACGGCCATATTTCTTTCAAGTAACAGTGGGTTTCAGTGTCGCCAACATAGTAATAATACTACACACCTAATCAAACCTAACTAACCTCTTTCATAATACTGCACACCTAATCAAACCTAACATAACCTGTCTCATAATACTACACACTTGTAGTAACATTCCTCACATTTAGTATCATTTCGTTTGCCTGTATTGCCAGCCCTGCGTCTTGTGTTGGTAGCCATCGAGTGGAAGTGGATCGTAATTCGAGGAAGAAAATATGGCGAATTTCATAATAATTGCATTTAGTTCGTCCAGTGTATATTTTGTGACATGTTAAATAGGTTAATGTAATAATTATATAATTTTATATATATATATATATACATATATATATATATATATATATATATATATATATATATATATATATATATAAGAATATATAAGAATTGAAATGTCATGTGGCTGTGATCAAAGTATTGAAAATTAGTTTATAGCGCCACATTGGCAGTGATAAAAGTGTGCAATATTCGTTCAGTGGCTGGTGGATACTCTATATTGACCCTGAAAGGATCATTGCTTCAGCACCTCAAAATAATTAATGCCATTCAGGGACAGCGCCAGGACTTTATATCTTGGGTGGGGGGCAGAGGTGGGGCGAGACAGTAGGTTGGGGGGGGGACTGTGTTAATATGATTTTGTTAAGTGTTAATGTTAATGTTCTCGTTTGGAAAAAGTCGATGCACTTATATAACTATTTAATATTTTTAAGAATAAATAGCCTATATACGAGGGGGATCCAGGAAATAACGACCGTTTGCGCATACCCGCCGCGCAGTTGACTCCCCTTCCTTGTTTGAAGGTCAACTGGCTTCCTTAACATGTGTTCTTATAATGTTGTGAGTACTGGTTGCAACAAGTCGCCATTGTGCATTTTGTGTTACTTCAAAATGAACGACGTGATTGATAATCCCGCCAACTGTGAGGTGAGGAATGTGATTCGATTTTTGAATGCCCGACATTTGAAACCTGCAGAAATTTACCGGCAATTGAAAGGAGTGTATGGTGATATTGTAATGAATGAAAGAAATGTGAGAAAATGGTGTGAAATGTTCAACAATGGGCGAACAAATGTTCACGATGAAACTCGACCCGGACGCCCATCACTCATCACAGAAGACCTGAAGACTAAAGTGAACGACAGAATCTTGCAAGACAGGCGCACATCACTCGACGAATTGCATATTGCCTTTCCTGACATTTCTCGTTCTTTGCTTGGTGAAATTGTGTCGCAACATCTTGGCTACCACAAAATCTGTGCACGATGGGTTCCACGGCAACTGAGTGACCAACACAAAACTCAGAGAATGACCTCAGCATTGACATTCTTGATGCGATATCACACAGATGGAGATGCCTTTCTTGATCAAATTGTGACTGGTGAATGGACCTGGGTGTCTCACAACACCCCAGAGACCAAGCGCCAATCACGTCAGTGGCATCATCCCTCATCACGTCCACACCTGTGGAGTAACGGTCAGCGCGTCTGGCCGCGAAACCAGGTGGCCCGGGTTCGAATCCCGGTCGAGACAAGTTATCTGGTTGAGGTTTTTTCCGGGGTTTTCCCTCAACCCAATACGAGCAAATGCTGGGTAACTTTCGGTGCTGGACCCCGGACTCATTTCACCAACATTATCACCTTCATTTCATTCAGACGCTAAATAACCTAGATGTTGATACAGCGTCGTAAAATAACCCAACAAAATAAAATAAATCCCTCATCACCCAAGAAACCGAGAAAATTCAAACAGACTCTCTCAAAACAAAAAGTCATGGCTACTGTCTTTTGGGATCGCAAAGGTGTTCTTTTGCTGGATTTCATGCCGAAAGGCACTACGATCAATGCAAATCGTTATTGTGAGACTTTACGAAAACTACGGCGAGCCATCCAAAACAAGAGGCGAGGAATGCTTTCGAGAGAAGTTGTGCTTCTTCACGACAACGCCCGCCCGCACACTGCTGCTTCAACTCGAGAATTGCTGGATCAATTCGGTTGGGAAATCTTTGATCATCCACCCTATAGTCCAGACCTTGCTCCTAGCGATTTTCACCTTTTCACTAAGCTGAAAGACTTTCTGGGTGGTACGCGTTTTGGAAGTGATGAAGAGTTGAAGAAGACAGTGAACACCTGGCTTAATGAACTGGCGGCAGAGGAGTATAACACGGGAATTCTAAAGCTAGTGAACAGATACGACAAATGTTTAAATGTAGGTGGTGATTATGTAGAGAAGTAAAGGAAGCTTCAGTTATGTAACAGACTTTGTTTTTTTTTTTTTTCAAATAAATAATTTTTTTTTTTTAATTATTACAACAAATCGGTCGTTATTTCCTGGATCCCCCTCGTATGATGTATTATTTTTCCTTTACAATTGCATTACCTGTTAAGGTACACATTTATTTATGTACTTGGATTTAGTTAAGTCATATGTACCATACTGTAAACAGAAGAAAATTGAGTGCGGACTAATTTTGCACCAAAATAAGGGTGGAAATTGACTGTGAAAATGATGACTAGTGGAGAGATGTGGGTAGGCGAGATCATTCTGTCGAAGTGGAAGACTGCAAGGCAGGCAGGACATATATATGAAGAGGTGGATTCCAAAGTGTCCAAAGTCCTTTTTTTAAGATTTTAACTTGCTTTATTCACTTTTTAATTTATCCTTTTCAAAGCCAATAACTGTATAAGTTTATATAACACATTCTTTAAAGTCTTGACTTAATGTCTGGATATGTTTTTTTTTTTTTTTTCAAACATATCTAAGGGCGTCAAATTTATTTTATCAGTTTTTGTCATTTTTCTCATAACATGATTCTCTTCATATGTCATTTCCATGTGTTTCCTTAGGGTACACCACACGAGCTACATTTGTAGCAAGTTTTTTGCGACAAATGAAGCTGGCGTAATTGTCGCAAAATGGGTGGCCACACGAGCGCTACAATTACTGCCAGTTTCTGCATTAAATGTCGCTACGTGTGGCCACATGACATGCCACACGTAGCGACATTTGTAGCTAGTTCTTTTGCGTTTTGCAGCACTTAGCCGTAGTGTAGTGGAAGCTTTCTTCCGAGATGGATTATGAAGCCAAAGTCGCTTTGTGTGTGATGTTAGTGTACATTATTACGGTCACACACAATTGTAATGCGCATGAGAAGAAAATTTATAGCAGTGCCATAAAGTTAACTTTTATTCCTGTGTCGATTTTACAACAGGCAATATTGTTCGTCAGTAACAATCGGAAGTACAGTGTGGGCGAAGGGTTTGCTGAAAGGCTGTATGAAGACCTAATTTCTCGTGTTTCTGTAGAAGGGTCATTGGGATTGTACGACAGGTTAGACATGCTCTTCCCTTTTCAATACATGAATTTCTGAAGCATCTTCAAGTAAAAAGGAGTTTTAAACATGACCCAAAACACAACTCAAAGAAGCAATATGTTTGTAACATATTTGAGAAATCTGTCTTGTAAAAGAATTGTGTTTTTTTTTAACAAATGAAGTCGCTGTGAAGGGTTTACTGGAACGCTATTGTATGGATTTTATTATTGAAGGAAACCTTTGGTCGAAAATGAAAGAAAAGAAATGTGTACTCTCAAAGAACGGTATTTTGAAAAGAGTATAAGTAAACACATCTATCATAAAAGTTCTCTTTTTCTTGGTTTTGCAGAATGCTTATTGGACGTTGCGGCAATTTAAACTTAACCCTTATATCCCAAAATACAACTCAAAGTGGAAATGTCTTTATAAACAATACTGATTTGTGAGGTCTGTCCTGCAGAAAAATTGTACGTTTTTTACCAAACAAAATTGCTGTGAAGGGTTTGCTAGAACGCTTTTGTATACATTTTACTATTGAAGAATTCTTTAGGTCGAAATTGAAAGAAGAAAAATGTATGCACTTTTTAAAGAAAGATATTTTGAAGAGAGTTAAAAAATAGGGCAACTCAGTTGGACTATAGGCTACATAAGCGAAGCAATATTTAGTGGCACCGTATTGTTGGTAACAAAATATGTCATATATATAATCATCATCATCAATAGCTATCAGGGTTTAGGCCATTTGGCCTGTTCCGTCTCAGGTGAAAAGCTGGTCTCTCCATCGCTTCTTTGGGCGTCCACGATCTCGGTATCCAAGGGGTCTGTAATTTAATAATCTCCTGGGTAGTCTATCATTTGGCATCCATAGAACATGCTCATGCCAGTTGCTTCGATACTTGTGGATTGTCTCTGTAATGGCTGCGATGTCATATATATAATAATAATAATAATAATAATAATAATAATAATAATAATAATAATAAATAATAATAATAATGGCTTTATTTAACCTGGCAGAGTTAAGGCCGTAAGGCCTTCTCTTACACTCAACCAGGATTAAAACTTGCTTACACAGTTGAACATAAAACTGGATCGGAATTAAGTAATTACATACTGATACAATTTAGGTACATAATGAGATCAAAAGAGGTAGTTACATAAAATTTACCTAATAAAATAAAAATAAACATAGTGAAATACATATTAATGTTGTTAGAATCAAATACGAATCACGTAAAAAACAACATAGTGGGATACATATTGGCGTTAAGTGATAAATAAACACGATTTAGATAATAAAAATAAGAAACAAAAAAGAAATAAAAATAAATACAGTGGAACACATTCCATTAAATATTTGCAACGCGTTAGGTCTGGCAACTCATCATAACATATTTTTCTAATTTACATTTAAAGGAAATTAAAGTTCGGCAGCCCTTGACTACAGGCGGCAGAGAATTCCAGTGACGAGAAGTAGCAACAGTGAAAGATGAGGAATAAAGAGATGATGTGTGGAGTGGTATTTCTAGCGTGTTATCATATTGTGACTGAGTATTTAAGTTATGATACCGAGAAAGACTGTGGAATCGGACAGATAAGTAAGAGGGAGTAGAGGTGTGCAAAATTCGGTATAAGAGAGAAAGAGAATGTAACTTTCTCCTCTCATTTAACCTGAGCCACAATAATTTATCGAAAGAAGGCGAAATGTGATCGTAGTAGCGGACATTACAAATGAAGCGAACACACGCATTATGAACACGTTGCAGTTTCTGGGATAAATCCACCCTGAGATCACTGAATAAAGCGTCACAATAATCGAAATGAGGCATAATAAGAGTCTGTACAAGCGTCTGCTTTAATTTAGCTGGATAGTGGTACAATCGTTTTAGTGAGTGAAGAGTGAAAAATACTTTCTTGCATGTGTGTTTGATATGCGTGTCCCAGGTAAGGTTAGATTCAAAATGAACTCCCAGGTTTTTTACAGTTGAACTGAATGGAATGATCGCCTTATTCAGAGTCACAGGAGGAAGGTTCACCTTACTAATATCGGGGATTAATCTTTTATTCGAAAATAAGATAGCCTGTGATTTATCTGTATTTAAGTTAAGTCCAAATTGTTGAGACCAAGATGAAACGGATTCGAGATTTTTATTGAGTCTATTAATACAGTCACTTAGTCTATCAGGACTGGCGGAAATGTATAATTGAACGTCATCTGCATAAATATATCTGCAATATTTAAATGACTTGGTGATATCGTTAATATAGAGACAGAAAAGCAATGCACCCAATACCGAACCCTGGAGAAATCCTGACTCTACTGTCTGCCAGGAGGAGAACCGATTATTAAAGACAACACACTGCTGGCGGCCAGTGAGATAGGAGTGCATCGTATTGTTATAAATCTGTCATGATAATAATTTCCCAACTAAAAGTCAATCTCCCTTTCTACTTCACTCCCTCATAAACACAAGTTAATTCTGTTATGATTACATATACATACTGAGAATTTCAACCATTAAAAAAACGGGTTTTCCTTCAAATTTGAGAATGCCTTTCTCCCATTGTAGGCCTACATCTTGTCCTATAGAAAACAGAGTTTACGTCTTCTTAAACATGATAGATCACGTTTTTCAGATTATTAAATTTCGGGGGAGGGGGAAACTGAAAGGTGAATCTTAGGGTATGTTACAGTTTCATGTCTCATAAAGTTTTTTTACCAACAAAAGAAAATTTTAACGCTAAAAGATAAGCGGGGTGGTACAAATTGCGATATCTTATAGCTAATTCGAGAGACAAATTTCACTGCACTCATCAATGTCACTTGTTTTATTTTTAAATACATTAAGACTGAATAAAATGCCAAGGTGTTGTATGCCTGGCTGCAAATTCAATTATCAGAAAGGAACTTAGTGGCGATATTTACTTTCCTTCTGGTGAAGTAACAAAAAAACAGGAGTAAGATTAAGAGAATAGTATTTAAAATTAGCTTACGTGTGTATCCATACGCATTTGTAAATTTATATTGCGCTAAATTATTGTAATTCTCTACTGTAAAATGAATAACTTTGATTTGTTATTTCACTCTTTTTAAAGTCTTAATCTGTGTGTCCTTTACATGACATTTGATTTTCGCTTTCTATCTCATTCCTAAAAAATTAAAGCATGAACATTCATTTTACACGGTTGTTTGTACTTTATTATAATTTTTTTGTTTTCTTTTGCATGATATTTATTCTTTATTTATTGTCAGTTAGTAGATAAAAGTCTTTTGACATGTATATTCTTTGACTCACTGAGTCTCCTCTGGGAATTAGTAAAGCGGAAATAAATATTAATATAAATTTAAAGTTTAAAAAATATGGATTTCATAATAAGAAATTACCAGTAACTAACAACAATGTTAATTCGTTTAGGCTGGAAAATTATTGGTCATGAATAGACCTCATGTCAGACGGCGCCAAACTTGCTACACTTACTGCTCCGTGTGGCCGCTTCCATTTAACTCAATGCGGTCTATAATTCCAGCTACATTTGTTGCAGAAAGTTGCTACAAATGTAGCTGCACGTGTAGCCACCCATGTCGCTACGTGTGGCCACCCAACAGCAGTAAATGTCGCAGAAAAAATGGACCCGGACCCATTCGAGTTGCGACACGACCTTGGGATGCGCCAAACTTGCTACATTTACTGCTCCGTGTGGCCGCTTCCATTTAACTCAATGCTGCCTATAATTCCAGCTACATTTGTCGCAGAAAACTTGCTACAAATGTAGCTCGTGTGGCCGTACCCTTACTGATCATAGAGAAAAGTCGAGTTTTTGTAAGGTCGAATCAGTGACAAATTGGGTTAGGTTAGTTTAGACCTTCGGTATGTCTTGCATATACTCTCAAAATTATTGTCTAAGAATGTCACTACCCACTCAAACTCCTCTCTCCCTCGCTGTCCCGTAGTATCTTTGTTGGGGAGTCTTTGCTATCAGCATTCCTTTGGTAATGCTATTGTAAAAATTTACCTATTTGTTACCTAATTTTAGTCAGCATTAAACAATTAAGTTGCTTACTGCGGTACAAACATTCAATATTGTACTCCAACCAAGGACATAATTTATGCCATTCAGATTCAAACTTCTGAAATCTTTGCCATAATGAATTCTAGGATACAGTTTTAGAAACAGTTGTCGTGGACTATCATTTACTGAAGTAGAAATATCTCGTACAACTGAACTGTCACTTACAACTGTATTAGTTTTGTCATATTTTTCTTGCATAATGGGTAATATGAGAAAACTGATTTCACATATTATTATGAAATGTAATCAGAACTGAAACTTCAAATTTTTAAACATATCACAAATAACAGTCATGACTTCGATTGAAATGAACTATCTACTAACGTACTCTAAAACAATCACTCCTTTCATTCATTTCATTCATTTATTTTATTCCATAGATCTTACATGAGCAATGAAGCTTTAAGATGTGGAACATGTCAACATTTTACAATATTACAATTACAATTTTTACAAATTTTTATAGTTTTACAATTTAGTAATTTTCTACAATTTTTACAATTTTGTACAATTTTTTTACTAAACTATGCCACTTTTGCGCGATACTTATTTCTGCTACTGATACTAATTGACACATTTTCATATTTGATAAACCTGAACCATCGTGCGGGTCCTTCAGTAACCAAACATAGCGAAGTCACTGCGCATGAGGTGACTCACACCGCAGTGTCTAAATTTAAAACTACATGTAGCAGTGAGAGACTCAACCACATTACCATAATAAAATATTCTTCAATTTTGAAAGTTTGTCTGAAATGTGATGTAGGCTATTTACTAAGGCAAGTTCAAATCAAACCAGGATCATTAAAGTAGAAGAAAGGGAAGAAAGTTGTTTATCTCAACCTCTTGGATTTATTCTGAATGATGTCATAAAATGATCAGAGTCTAAACTTTCTGAACAGAACCTTGAAAGGAGAGCCTGGTCAAGGTTACGAAGTCTCGTTATATTTTGCAAGCACTGTGATTTTTTTAAGATAAGCTGGGTCATAGAAGAGCTATTTTGTTTTATTTCAGTCAGCTGAAAAGTGGGAAGAATGCAAAAGTCATTTCTTTATATAAAAAAAAATGTTGGGGTCAACTTTCTAAACTGAAACCTTGATGCTTAATGAAGGCTTTTAAATCTTGGACGAAAGGACCTATTTTCTAACTTTGAAGGTTTTATGATAGTATACTGTTCTTCTTCTTATATCCTGTTGTTCCTAGGTGGAACATGGGGCAGCAGTGAAGTTCCTCCAGCGTACTCTGTCGCCAGCCATCCGTTTCACCTCTTTCCAGCTTTTCCCACATCTCTCTACTTCCTCCTCTATTGATCGTTTCCATGTTTTTCTAGGCCGTCCTCTCTTCCTTACTCCTTGTGGATTCCAGTCAGTTGCAGTCTTCTCAATAGCTCCATCTGGCTTTCTCAGTGTGTGGCCTATCCAATTCCATTTTCTTTGTTTTATTTGGTAACATATTTGTGATTGAGTATACTGTTACAGTAGGTTTTTTGTCTTCAGGGCTATACTTTTCATTTGACTTTTGCACTACGAATCAGCTTCACCAATGGGAGCAGACTTCTCTTCCCCGGCTGCCACTTTGTGGATAATGCCATGCCTGTCCTTGAAGCGTTGTAGCCAGCCATTGCTAGCTTTGAAGTTTGAATCACCAAATAGACCGGCAAAATGAAGGGCTTTTTGCAGATCATAGGACAGCCTATAGAAATACTTTGTGCCCTCATTCCATTAAACCATTTTATTGTAGCACTCTCCACATCACCTGAAACTGTCTTCAGTCGTTTTCATGCTGGATCAAATTTTTCGCTCATAAAACTTTCCTCAATTTATTTCCTTTTTTTAAGAAAAGTAATCAAATTCCTGTCTATTTCATTACTTCATCCAAATCTTTAAATGTAGCCAAGTTCCCAAACTTATTGATTTTCATTTAGCAGAAGCCATCGCAATCCTACTTACTCCCATCTCGTCACCTATACACTGGAAAATAACTATATAATATTTACATTGACTGGTGTGGTGTAACACTGTTACTGAATAATTGCTTTCCGTAATTAACTTAATTTATAGATATTAAATGTAAAATATATAGCCTGTATGAATTAATAATCCGGATACAAAGTTAATGTTTTACTGAGGGACAATGCTTTCACTGTAATTGATAGCGAAAGTTTAGAGTACACAAACCTGGTTTTGTCTCGATGTTTGGTTGTAAAAGTGGGGGAAAACCTTGCATTCCTTGCTCGTATCTTCTCGTGAAATCTGTATAGTATATGGATCATATGAAAAAACAAAGAGGAAGGCAGAAAATAGGTAAGACTGGAGAAAGCTGGGTTTGCAGTGAAAGACCTGCCCTTGGGCAGAACACTAAATGAATGAATGAATAAGAAATACTGCTAACCTTTATTGAAAATTATGAAAGAGGTGAAAAGGATGTTTCTGAACAGAAAAAAAAAAAAAACTCAAAATTCGGATAATAAAAGCTGTTGAAGATGTTATTAAGCATTGGATAATAATAAGAAAACATTAAAAATTTAATTAAAATATATAATAGGCCTGATTGGTAATGTATGTGCCCTGGACTGCTTATGTGAGAAGATGGCCTGGCTGATGCTTACTACATAATAATTACATTTCTTTTATTAAACTAACAGGTAAATTAATGATTGTGGAGTATCCAAATTCTTTTGCAAAATTTTTAACAGTTTTTATGTAACTAAAATATCACTGAAAACCTAAATATTCTTAAGATTGTGCAGAAAATCCTGCATTTGATTATTTAACAGATACATTTATACTGAATTTGCAGGTCTCAAATTTATTCTCACTATTACTCAAGCAGAAATTATATATATTATTTAAAACCTCTTAAAAAATTCCTTTGGATATGATAAAATACAGAGTGAAGTTCCGAAAGCCTGTTCTGAAATAATTTCATCTCCTTTAAGTTGTTTGGGGTATATAATTTGCCAGTATAATATGATATTTTCCTAGAAATACTGAACAGTAAAACAGTGTCGCAAAAAGGATATAAATATACTGCTGCTAATTACAGGCCCATTTCACCATTAAAGTTATTTATAATAGATTTGGAATACAATAAAATACTAGTTTTAGATCAGTTTCTATTTAGAAAACAAAAGGAATGCAATTTTGAGGATGAAGTACTGAAAACTTTAGATTCGAAATTACATGATGGAGGAATATTTTGCCTTAGCTAATGCATTAGACTGTGTAGCTCATAATATTATATTGATAAACTAATTGAAGTGTTATCGTATTAACATTCATAGACATTTTGCTAGCCCATGCTACAAGCATGTTAAACTAGCCCCGGCTATCAACTGGTTACTTGTACGGGATTCATATCATATCGCTAACACTGGTTTATGAATATAAAAAATGTTAGTTCACTGGTCATCGTACTTAGCAAACGTTAATGATATAGCTTTATTATTAAAGCTAAGGAATAATTATTATTGATTTAATGCAAATAAACTAGCATTTGTTGATAAAACTAGTAGGCTGTAGTCAGATTTAATATGCATAGTAATCCTCAGTTTCCCTTCAATATTATATTAAATGAAATTGATCTCAAAGGATCTACAACAATCTGTAATTGTCTTGATTTGGAATTGGATAATCACTTGAACTAAAGGACGCATGTAGAATAAATTAATACATTAGTCTTAAATTGAGATCTGTCTATTATGCTTTAAGATGCTTTTGGCATTGTAACCATTCTGGAAATAACGTACTTTGAATACTTTCATTCTGTATTCAAATGTGGATTAATATTCTTGACTAACTCATCTGAAGCTAACATATTTTTGTTTTACAAAAGAAAGTCTTGAGAGTAATGGCAAGTGTGTATAAAAAAGACATCCTGTAAAGAAATTGTTCAGAATGTATAATTATTGATCCAACCTTGGGATACAACAAACATGTTCATTATATCACAAAAAACTGTTACATACAGACATAATGAACCATGATACAAAGTGGTCAAGGTACAAGCACCTTCAGTATCATGCACGAATAATACTGTTCTACTGGACTATTCTGTTTGGGAAAGTACTTAACTCTTGCCCAAGAAAATGGAAGGTAAAATAAATTTATACTGGATAGTAATCGTCATTAAAGAGATGAATGACATTTTTTAAATTCAGTGAATGGTTTTAAATCTGTAAAGGAAGCTGTTAGTACTAATAAAAACCATTTTGGAGAAGATATCCTTGGTGTTTCTTGATCTCACATCCCTATGTTTGTTCAACACCTGTAATAATAATTATTACGTAACTGTATTGACACAGTGTTGACAAAATGAAACATTCGAGAAATAATAAGAATCATTATGATTTAATTAACTATCAGTTGCTACATTCTATTTTCTGCAAGGTTCGGAACAGAGCAAGTTTTAATTACCGATCGTAACAAATGCTTGTTGTTGCATTTAATAATAATAATATTAACAGTAATAATAATAACTTTATTAGGCATGCTCCATTACATGTATAATTGTAATAATTATTACACGCCATTTTGCACTTTTCAACATTCCATTCATGTTTAGGGTTGCCAACTTTTCTTTTTTAAGAAAATACGAGAGACTAAGGAATCGACAAAATTTCACATAGAAAATTGACAGATCATTCCGGTTACTAAAAACTACTTTATACTTTGGCAGCTATAATTAGAATATTTTGAGACAGACCTTGTCTCGCATAATAATTGAAGTCGACTGCAGTTTGCTCTGATTTGGTTAGATGTGTTGTGGTCCTGTTTTGAACATCTATCCAATTACTGTTCATCAGAAGAAACATTCTTTTTGTATGAGCATTAGTACTTGGTATTGCTTAGAATAAAACTCGCTAGTTTGTCCAAATTTATAACATTAACATGATTTGATTTTAAACGTGTGAGCACTAAAACCCATTTCTTGCAAGTATCACCTTCTACAAAGACTGCAAATTTTATTGCATCTCTTGAATAATAAAATTCATCATGTAAATCATCATGCATGGCAAAATCAAATGTTTAGAACAGAGATTTTTACATTATGCAAAAATAAGGGAGCAAAATGCATGAGAGACTAAAAATTCGGGAGCTGGGAAACTGATAAAAATTAGGGGCAAATATAGGAGGGTTGGCAACCCTATTCATGTTGCATATCACAATTACTGTAGTGTGATTTTTACAAACTAAATATATACATTATGATGCGAAGTTGGTTTAGTTTATTTATTATTATTTTATTTTAGTAGGTTATTTTACGACACTTTATCAACATCTAGGCCCTAGGTTATTTAGCATCTGAATGAGATGGTGATAATGCCGGTGAAATGAGTCCGGAGTCCAACACCGAAAGTTACCCAGCAACAAAAAAGACATAGCTAATGAATTTAATAAATATTTCTCAAAAGTAGGACATAGCATTGCATCGAACATCAACAAATCGGCATTTAACACGAAAAATTATTGCAGTGGCCATAATAAGCACGCATCTTCCTCCATGTTTTTATCACCAGTAACCGAAGAAGAAATTTATAATATTGTTAAATCCTTAAAAAATAATGTCTCACCGGGAATCGACAAAATTACAAATAACACATTAAAGATTATCATTAAACATACATTAAAACCGCTTGTTTATGTATTCAATCTATGTCTCACCCAAGGAGTTTTCCCAGAATCTCTGAAAAATGCTGTAGTTGTACTGGTCCATAAGTCAGGGGAAAGAAAAAGTCTGAATAACTATAGACCTATATCCTTGCTCTCTAGCTTCTCAAAGATATTAGAAAAATGTTTAAAAAACAGATTAGTAAATTACTTAGAGAAAAATGAAATTCTCTCCAAACATCAGTATGGCTTCAGAAATAAATTATCTACGGATGACGCAATTATTGAAGTCACTGGTAAAATTATGCAGGAGTTGGATAACGGTTCTAAATGTTTAGGGATTTTCTTGGATTTAAGGAAAGCTTTTGACACGGTTAACCATCGTTTACTTCTGGACAAATTATTTGATATAGGAGTCAGGGGTATTGCGCATAAGTTATTTCAATCATACTTAAACAAAAGAACTCAGGTAACCAAAATTGATGATAATATCAGTGAAAATGTAAATATTGATATAGGTGTCCCTCAGGGAACAATTTTAGGTCCTATTCTATTTTTAATATATATTAATGATTTATTAAACATTGATTTGAAAGTACATAATGGCTCCTGTTATTCTTACGCTGATAATACAGTGGTGATTTTCACTGGTTTAACTTGGGAGGACACTTATAAACATGCCAATGTAGGTATAAATTTGATCAAAAACTGGCTTGATGCAAATTTGCTATCTCTAAATATAACTAAAACTACATTGGTGCCATTTTCTTTAACAGTCTCTGGATTGAACAAATTGAAATCACTTTCTCATTTAAAATTAATAATCCACAACTCATTTTGTAAACTCTCTACAACCTGTAAATGCCCTTGCCTGAAAGAATCTGTAGATGTGAAATACCTGGGAATTATTGTTGATCAGCACTTGAAATGGGATAGACAAATCACCTTTTTATGTAACAGGATACGTAAAACAATTTACAAATTTGTAAACCTTCGCCATTACTTGCCTACTCATGTATTACGTTTGGTTTATTTGGCTATAGTTGAATCTGTTATCCAATATGGTATAATTGGATGGGGAGGCATTACAAAAACTGCTCTTTTTCCTCTAATTATGTTGCAAAAACGTATAATCAAAATTTGTTTGAAAAGGCGACTGGATTATCCAACAAATTTGATCCATTCTGAATTGAATGTTTTTAGAATTGACCAAATTTATAAATACTCTTTAATGAAATTATATCATAAAAATAGAACGAAATTTGTAGCTCAGCCATATGTTCATAATACGAGACGAAATGAAATTCTTAAATTAGTTGAACCTAAATATTTCACATCTGCTGCTTTACTACACAGTACAAATTATGGTCCACGGCTATATAATTCGATAATAAAATTTCATCCAGAATTGACTACTTTAAGCAATAAAATTTTCAGATCCAGAATTAAAAAATTTATATGACAGACTTTCCTGTATATATATATATATATATATATATATATATATATATATATATATATATATATATTATGTACCATGTATTGTAAAACAAGTTTATTTCTATCCTAAGTGTATTTTTCTATTTTATCTTGGTTACTATATCAACATGACCTGCACTAATTATACTACTAATAATAATTTAATATTAATCCATCAATCTAAACATCGTCTCTTTTTTCACTCAGTTATTACTAGTATTATTATTTACTAATTTTATTATCATCTTTATGTGACCTTTTTTCTTAAGTATTTTGTCTACAAAGTATGTGTATCTATGTAACGGAACTGTCCCCGAACATGAGCTTTGCTGTTTCGGGGTATTTTAATGTAACGTTTTTATGTATATGTTATTATTAAATAAATAAATAAATAAATTTGCTCATATTGGATTGAGGGAAAACCCCAGAAAAAACCTCAACCAGGTAACTTGCCCCGACCGGGAATCGAACCTGGGCCACCTGGTTTCGCTTCCAGACACACTGACTGTTACTCCACAGATGTGGACTATTATTATTATTATTATTATTATTATTATTATTATTATTGCAATCAAATGAAGAAGTAAACAAATTTGGCCCAAGTCAAGGAATGTGTTACGTAGGTGTTGAATATTAGCAGATTTTTCAAAATAATTTTCTCTCTTTCTTTGCAGTGTCAGAATCTGGGAACAATGGAAGATATATATGTTGCTTACGTGGACAGTGATGGTGATGAGGTAAGATTTTCTATTTCTATAATCTCATTTTCTTATATTTGGTTTTCCATAGAAAAAAGTTTCTGATTTCAATATTTCCTGTGAGCTACAATTTGTCTACAAGATATTTTATTTGTAGACTGTAGTGTTAGTATGTGTAATATTCACTTTCAACAAAATATATAAATTATTATTTTCATTATAGCTAAAAAATGTATGTTGAGATTGGTTGGGTAGTTTGTAATTCTGAGTTATTTGACAACAATGTCATTGGCTCAGTTATGTAATTTAATTACTGAATTACATAGTGATCCCGTGTGTTGTAACATATGTAATGTATTTGTGTTTATGTACATTCATTCATTCATAGTGTTCTGCCCAAAGACAGGTCTTTCACTGCAAACCCAGTATTCTCCAATTTTTCCTGTTTTCAGTCTTCCTCTCTGTCTCCACATATGATCCATATATCTTAATGTCGTCTATCATCTGATATCTTCTTCTACCCCGAACTCTTCTCCCGTTCACCATTCCTTCCAGTGCATCCTTCAGTAGGCAGTTTCTTCTCAGCCAGTGACCCAGCCAATTCCTTTTCCTCTTCCTAATCAGTTTCAGCATCATTCTTTCTTCACCCACTCTTTCCAACATAACTTCATTTCTTATTCTTTCTGTCCACTTCACACGTTCTGTCTTCCTACATATCCACATTTTAAATGCTTCTAGTTGCTTCTCTTCACTTAGTCATAATGTCCATGTTTCTGTTCCATACAATCCACATTCCACACAAAGTCTTAGTCTCTTCCTTAGTTCTTTTTCCAGAGGTCTGCAGAAGATGCTCCTCTGTTTATGTACAGTATTGCTTAATAAAATCGCATTACACTTCAAGACTAGTATTCTTATCACTTTGCTATTACATTTGTCTATGTTGGTAAAAATGTACAGTGTTGCATTATGTCGTGACACAGCTGAATATGTTGCAGCATTTCCTTTACTTGTGATTGCATATCCTCTTTGGTGCTTGTAACTATCGGTCCTTTTGTCTATCCTACACATCATCAATGTTCTGCCTGTGAGAGAGGGTGCCATGATATGAACAGTAAAAAAAAAAAAAAAAGAAGAAGAATAAATTGTGATAGATGCACTGAACAAATAAGGACTTCCTACAAGTCATATTGCTTCTTGTACCTACATTCTGTTTTGATTACAGCAATTATACATAAGAAAACAGAAAGTGAAAGGAATTGTATATGTACAGCACCTGAAGGTAGAATTTTAAAGCAGTTAAGCCTGATAAAGCAACATGCATCATCTGTAGACTTTAAAACTGAATGGGAGAAAGACACTGGAGTTACAGGAAATAGTGGTAGAATTAGACTGAAAGAGGCACTATTTTTTTAACAGTTGCATACTATGAATAGGATGAGAGTACTAAGCAGATGGTTTTACTTTCTGGCACTCACTGTTTTCCACAGAATAACCTAGAACTACTGTATTCACCTCTTATGCACAGTAATGAATGTAAGTGTTGGATGCGTTAACTATTCAGCTAATATGAATGTGCCAATGAGACATGTAATTTAAGTACATACGTTTATTCGAGAGTTCTAGGTGTAAATTTCTAGATAGTGGGTGTTTGGGGATCTGGATTGCACCAGCAAGAAAGCATTTTCATTGCCAGTGGAGATAGAGATTATTGTCAAAGGAGGTCATATTTCGACATAATTAACAATCATGTTTTACATTTAAATGGTGATCCATTCACTCGTGATGTCTGATGTGAACAATACGGGAGTAATGCATCCATTCATTACTACGTACAAGATGTTCTAGGTCTAGGTCTATTTCTTATGTTGAATTAGCGAAATAAGCTGTTGTGAGGAGACAAATTATTGACTAATGATAATGCATTAAAACTTGTTAAATTAACAACTTTTAATAATATACTGTGTTAACTATTGAGGCTTAAGAGGTACTAAGCCTTTGTACTGGTTTCAAAGTGTTCTGCCATTATCAAACATTCTGGTGAAATTTTACGCATTCTTCCAACTTCTTTCTGGGTGTTGTTATTGGATGTTATAGGAGATGTGTAGGTAGTGGTGGGGGTGTTATTGTGATAAGTACTGTTGTGTCAAAAGGGTGTGTTTTTTTAAATCCAATTGAGTGTTGAGGATGTTAACTTACAATACTGTTTACTACAAAGCAACCATACATATGAAAACAGACAAACAAACAGATATAACCTGACAAGTATTTAGGCTACAAATAAACATGCAATATTTGTAACAACTTCTACATTGGACAAACTGGGACATCTTCTGAGGTGTAATGCAACAAAGACATCTCAGACATTACCAAATCACACAATACATCCACCTACGTAGAACACATCAACTCCAACCACAACTACAACAATATGGAAACAGATATGGAAATTTTACACATTTAACTGGAGAGACAAGAACAAAACATACTAGAACAGTACGAAAAATATGAACACACATAAACTTAAACACAACTCATCTTCAACACTCCAACAAACCATAATAGTGTTTAATTGCAATTTTTTTATAAACTAAATACTTTCGAAATAAAACGTACTGAATGAACACTAAGACATTTTCATGGACATTTTTAGCGCAGGCTTCCATTGGATGATCAGCGTTTTTCGTATTCATAAACTAGTGTTAGCGATAGGATATGATTTGAATTCTGTACTAGTAATCAGTGGATAGCTGGGGCTAGCTTAGTACGCTCGTAGCGCGTGCTGCGAAATGTCTATGAATAGCACCCTAAAAGTTTAAATTCTGAACTTGAATGTATTTTCTAAAGCAGAGATACCGTAAAAAAAAGTCATGCATAAAACTTAAATTTTTTGAGAGCAGGTAGATTTTCAAAATATGCCAATTTTTAGTTAAATAACTCAAAAACCATTTATCTGACCACAATGTAACTTATATGTGAGAATATTTACAGGAAGGAGATGGGTTGTATTAAATGTGAAGTCTCTACTTTAAAAATTATAGAAAATAAACATTTCAACCATCACCCCCTTTAAATTATAAGAAATTAGAATAAACATTTCAAAGTAAGTCTTAATTAATAGTTATTTTGTTTTATTTACTATGTTTTCAGCTTCCAATTGAAAGTGAATGCGAATTCAAAGAAGCTCTGAAGGTAAGAAAAAGTAATGTTTATTAATGTAGCAGTTAGCATATTAATTTTATATAGTTATTTGTAAAAAAAAAATATATATATATATATATATATATTAATTTGCATGGAGGGAATGACGAATGATTTCCATTGCATTGAAATTGTGTATCAGCTATGACAGCTGTGAGTCATTGTGCTAACATACATTACCTCTATTCTGATTGGATGATTGTTCACCTCTGCTGAGACATGTGGACATGAAACTATCAGTCAGTTGGTCCTTGATGGACTGTTGGACCCTGGCAAAAAAATTGAACTTGTGTGGTAGCTGTTTTGTTAATAAATCATATTTGCTAAACCCAAGCCATCCTTTCCACTAAGATTCCTGGATTCCGAAGTGCAAATGAAACTAAAAAAATTCCCTTTACAGTCATGGAATTCATAGCATCAATGAATTCGAGAAGCTAAAACAAAATAAGTGGTTCTTATTCCAACTATGCTCATTCTTTCGAATCCAGTACAATTTTACATACGTGTAAATTAATGTTTTAAACAGGATGCAACCATCAATTTTGCTGTCTTCCTCATTTCTCCTTTTTCTGCAGCTCTGTGGATTTGTCTTACTACAAAAAAATATTATCTTACAGAAGATGTAATCTTTTGCCAGAAAATGTGGAAACATTACTTGATTTATTGTAATTAGCCAATTTAAGAAAATTTTTTCTTTTCTCTTTTTAAAGTTCTCTTGAGTTAACTAGTACTTTCATTATATTGAGAAACTGTTAATTGTGCAGATTTATCATATTTTTATGGTAGCATATTAAATATAGACCATATTAAGTATAACAGCTTATTTTATAAATTATGGTGTAAACCTGCTTCAGATGGTTTAGGGAAGAAGATATTATAGCATTGCAATATTTCTTTCATATTTTCTTATTTTGGAAAGTTTTCTTCATATTATATCCGTCAATAATAATAATAATAATAATAATAATAATAATCTAAACTGGTAAATACCGTATTTACTCGAAAATAAGACCTCCATTTTTTATATAAGATTTTTGTCTTTAAATGTGAGGTCTTAAAATCGAGTATATAAAAACATAAAAAAGCAAATATTTCTTTCTGATTTCTCCAGTATCTAATCATGTTTGATTGCACTGAGAACTTGTGACTTGCAACCCGCACTCCATTCTTCTCAGCAAATTTAAGGGGAGAGGATGATATTTTTAAAACTTTTTTCCTATTTGGTGTAAAATATTTTTTGTATGTAGAGAGCTCATAGCTGTGGCAACTCAACCAAATATAAATATTTTGAAAAAAAAATTATTTGGGGGCCCAAATTTGAAAAAATATACCCAATGCAGGATTGTACTAAAACCGATATATCTAAACCGTTTTTAAAGATAGATTCAAACAATTTTTTGCAATGTATTTGCAAAAGCATGTGCTACAAACTGTCTGTAACAGAATTTTGATATTAGTCCCTACGTTTGTAAAATAAACAATTAAAATGTAATATCAGTTTTCTGATTTCCTTTCTTGCAAACAAACACATTTTTAAAATGAAATCAATTAACAAAATTCTGTTACAGAGAAAAGTTTGCTAATAGTCTAAAGAATATGTGTTCTAAATTTCATGCATGTATCTTTAATAGTTCAGAAATTATATTCATTTTTGTCTGGCAATGTAGCAAAAAAAAAAATGAAGTTACTGGAAATCGATAAAAGCAGGCGTGTGATTTAAAAATCCATAGTGCAGGAAGTTTAAAAATGACGTCTCAACATCCGATAAGGGCACAAATACCCACGAAATGTTATGCAATGCATTCCACACATATCAAAGGGTATTTTAAAGAAAAAAAAAATTTTTTTTGAAAATTTAATTTACTGGAAACAACAATAAAAGTGGGCGAGTGATTTAAAAATCCATAACGCAGGAAGTTTAAAAATGGCGACTCAACATCCGATAAGGGCACAAATACCCACAAAATGTTATGCTATGCATTCCACACATATCACAGAGTATTTTGAAGAATTTTTTTTTTAATTTACTTATTTTTCACCAAAAAATACCATCCTCTCCCTTTAAGAACATCCAACTTAAATGAAACTCTATAACTTTTCCGTGAATTCATTTTCTTATGCAGTATCTGAATCGCACAAGGCACTTGAAAGCCCTATGCCACTCAAGCACAAGATTACCGGTAGTTACTGATTTCGTGAGCTGTAATACTGACAGGCATGATCAGGTAGAAAGGATAAACAGAATGGCCAGCTTCCACACTCCTGCGATCTCATTGTTTTGACTAAAAGTTACTGAAAGAGAGTGAAGTCTATCATTGGGCTGAACCTAACAGTATTATAGTACTGCTCTCTATTGACTTAGGAATCTATTGTATTCTCTTGACAATGATTTTTCCTAAAAACTTACTGTTTTTGTCTCGCTTAGAATATGGCACTAGAATTCTGTTACCTGTATTTTCTTACGAGACTAATATTCTCATACGAAATATTTTTATAAAACATTACTTTAAAATATTAGGAGAGTCTTATAGTCGATGGGGGTCTTACTTTCGAGTAAATACAGTAGTTGTTGGCCGGATGATCAAGATTATGTTGTACTGTTTTCTTCATAAATGTAACTTTTTGTTTTTTAGTTTGCAAGACAGAGGGCAAGTAAAGGAAGAGAGGTTGTCTTGAAGGTAGACAAGCGGGGAGAATCACTCTCGTCTCCACATGCACCTGAGCCATCACAAAAGGTACCTTCCTCAAAATTAATGACTGACTTGGAAAGAGATCTGAAGAGAAAGTATAACAAGACGAGCATGAAATTGACTTCGAAGACAAAATCTGGCGACAAAGTTCAGAGAGTCAAACATTTATCAAGCGGAGAAGTTCCAGCAACAGAAGAAAAGAAAGTTGAAGAACACAGTTTATCAAATGAACTTGGCAAGAAGTTTGCATGCATAATGAAGCTCGAGACAGACAAGCGAAAGAAGTCAAAAGTGGAGAAAGATGATTCACCTCCTCCATGGTTCAAGAAATACATGCAAAAGGTAACTGAATTTTGAAATGGAAAGTGAAAAGTATATTTAGTAGAACTGTCGATAGATTAAAAATTTTGATTGGTTAACCAGATATCTGTAAGCAATTAATCGACCAGTTAATCGAATTTTAATCAATTTTAAACAGTGCAAGTTTGAACAAAAACACTTAATATCATTTTTTAACAGCCTTTAATTCTGTATACTATAAAGAAGAACACAAGTACTTTCAAATTTATTGATGTATATGGTAAATATTTATTAACAAGCAATTGACACTGATGATTTATACAAGAAGTTTGAAAAAGAAAGTTTCCAGTTTACACTTACAGTCACTGCTTGTGCTTCGACTATAACTGAATGATTTTCGACGCTTCTTACAAAACACTTTTTCTCTGTATCACATTTCCAAAATTGTTGAATTTAGGTCTGAAAAAGGACAACATGTCACGTGTCTGCAAATTTAATACAATATACCTTTCCATAATTTACTATGGAAAGTAAATGGCTGCCTAAGCCACGTTTTCAAAGAAGAAAGCTATTAAGGAAGGATTTGTGTTTAGTTGTACTTGCAGTATTACTGCTTTTATCTTCCTTAAGCAAGAAGACAAGAATTTCAGGCCACCAGCATAGCTCAATTGGCTAAAGCGCTTGCCTGCCAATCCAGAGTTGCGCTCGGGAGCGGGTTCGAATCCCACTTGGGCAGATTACCTGGTTAGGTTTTCTCCGAGATTTTCCCCAACTGTAAGGCGAATGTCAAGTAACCTATGGAGAATCCTTGGCGTCATCTCGCCAAATACCATGTCTCTATCACCAATTCCATTGACGCTGAATAACGTAGTAGTTGATACAGAATGGTTAAATAACCATCTACAAAAGGTAATAGCCTGACAATCCTAGCTTAAGAGTGTACCTCACGAAATGATGTAGGTACAAATTTTGTGTTACACAGACTTCACAAAGCACTTATGTTTCCTTCACCACACAATAATTTTAACCATTTTTATTAATTGATTGAAACACATTTGATTGCTTAATTGGATTTTAAAATTAATCAGTTCAATTAATCGAATAAATCGACAGCTGTAATATTTAGTAATTTACATGCATGAATTGTGTTTATCAAAATATAAGAGAATATTTCTTTTGGCAGTTCAAAAGTGAAATTGTTGCTGAGGTAACATCAAACGTTATGTATAATACAAGACAACTTCTAGAGAGTACCAAGACAAGCTCCCATGCTTCTTGCTGTTGTGGTGGAAAGAATGGTGGCCCAATAGCTGCCACAAAGACGAAAAAGAAGAAGATTTCTGATGAAGATTCTTCAGATGGAGCTTTGAACAGTGACCAGAGGTTAGTAAGGATAATTTAGCTTTTAAAGCATTTATGAGTGTTTTAGAGTTTTATAACACTCTCAGGAATGCTGGGAAAGGGGAAGCTGTCTATTGCCAAACATCAGGCATTAGAAAACAACAACATTTACTACGTCCTCTCCTCAGAAAAACGAAAAGTTAACATTGATATAACATTTGTATAATCATGTGTGATATACAATTTGTAAAGAGGGCAAATGAAAGAATAAATTGGAATAATAAAAAAAATATACGATTTTCCGCGCAAATTCTGTAAATTGATGAAGAATGAGCTTTGAATTAAAACATAAAATCGAAAAATTAAAATGGATTTAAGTTGAGTATATGGCCATATGTGATATACCATTTTAAAGAGGGGAAAAAATCGAATAATATATACTGGTTGCCCCTTAATCAAAAAACAATTATGTGTAAAAATTGAGTTAACAATTCCTAGATTGAAGAGGCCATGTATTTTGGAGATGTAAATGATGAATGTATAATTTGTATTTCACTCAAAATTCACCTAAAATTGGTGTTACCATTAAATATTCTTCATTATTAATCATCATATGTATCATATTCTTATTATCAAACATCTATCACTGGTCATGGTAGTTGATTTATGACATAATGAAAGTTTTTCTGAGGTGTTATCTATAAAGGATAAGAGTAATGTTTTATAAAACTGAGAAAGAAACAAACATAAAAGTAGCTTCTTTTGAAGAGAGAAGGCCAATTACTTATTTTGGTTCCAAATAACTCCAAACCCCTGAGTTGCAGTTCCAGAACCTGCTTTGTACGGTTCCAGTCAACATCTTATCTAAAATATTGTCTTATTTTGTTGTCATCCTTAAAATTTTGATGAATATAACTTTACAGACTGATTTTGTTCTTTTTATTGACTTTTTTTTTAAACACACAGCTTTAAGTAGATTATGAAAAAGTACGTTACAAAAATGTTCTTTTGTGGTTTATGGAAAATCATAGAAAGTGGGTAAGAAAGATTTTGGAACCTGATGCTTCAAATATAATAATTCTTAGCGAAAAAGTATTATGTCTTTATTTGAAATCGAAATTTAAAAAAGGTGCTTTTGTCGAAAACAAAGTCAACACTTTTCTGCTAAATTTTTTTAAAGACATGCACACTGAAAATATAATATTATAATCGAGTTTTTTCTTTTGAATGAATAGGGATCATAAGCTACTGAAGAAAATCGAGAAGCTTCATAAACGAGAGAAGAAACTCGAAAAGAAATTGGACTCCAAACTTGAAAAATTAGAAAACAAAACTAAACGTAGGATGGAGAAAAAAATTCAATATAAGACAAGTTCTGAACAACCTTCTGAGAAAAAGACAACTGCTGGGACCAGAAAAAGGGTTAGTGATGGCCCTGTGGGAACATACTTAATGGATGCCATCCCACTGAATGACGGACAGAAACCAGCAGAGATTCACATCAGACTTGGAGAACAGTTTACAAAAACATGGGAAATAATGAATAATGGGACTCTCCCATGGACGGATAAGGTATGTAATATTTAATTCCATTCTTATAGTGTGACATTTTGGGTAGAGATTTCCAGATATTGTAGCTGTTGTATTTCCACAAAATTCTGTAGCAAAATTTATTGAAGTATGACAAGTCCTTCCCTCCCCCTTCTAATTACAGTCTTGGACATCAGGAGCGCGCTATCTAATTGTCTTAACTTATAAGTTACATGTCATAGAAATAAGATAACATTTTATTAAATTAATCAAATATGCTAGCAAGTTCTTTACAAATCTCAACTTTCACACAGCTGCCATATTCTATGACAGTAATCCATTTACCAAGAAATTGTAACCCATTTTTGCAATAATTATGGATAAAGGAAATTGTTGATGCATCTTATTTACAATAAACACTCCAAGTAATGATTTTTTGCCAATACACATGGTTCGTGCTCTCACAGTACAGTATAGTATGTTCATGTAAACCCGATGGAGTTCTTTATATGACATGTTAAGCATTTATTATTATTATTATTATTATTATTATTATTATTATTATTATTATTATTTTAAGTACTGTAACCTGATACACTACACTCAACATTTCTACCTGCTATGTTAAATGACACAATAATTTTGAAGACTGACTTCATAATATAGTGCTAGTTTCATTTCTTCCTCGACCAGGCCTGCCTTTATTCTTTTCGATTATTTTATCTACCATGGACTTTGTTACAAGAAATAGGCTTATTGTTGTTTTGTCAGAAACTGAAAAATGCAAAACTTCCTATGAACATTTCTTCACGGATATTGTTTTATATAATATTCCAGAAATAAAAATTCGTTGTTCAAGACTACCTAATTTTTACAGCACAACTCTTGGTCCTCAGTTCAGTACTAAAACCTAACTCCTATTGATTGAACACGCACTAAGATTGAAATGCCAGAAGAGGAAGACTCCTTGGACAGAGACTCATTTTCCCAAGTGATATGGCATTTAAAAAACTTTATTTTACAGTTGCAGAGAAATATTGCATGATAGTATAAAACTCGCATGATTTGGCTGATTGATCTAGGCACGTGACATGCTCTGTGTTAGAGATGATAGTTTTATGATATTGTGACAGCCACCTCGAGAATCGAACACGCTTCCCGCAAGAGAGCAGGTCGCGCGTGAGTCGACACGGGCTCCACAGAGCACTGGGGGATGGCGCGCGGCTTGGAGAGGCGAGGGGAGGTTGCGCGCGCAACTGCTACGTGCGGAGTGAAGGGGGGATGGACCCTCCCGAATCTTCCGGAAATCCGTCGAAGTGGAAAAATCGCGAACTCGAACTTTCCAGGCTACGTCGCTGTGGTTATAAAAGAAGAAACGCAAGTGAACTCGGACAGTGATTCATTCAGCCCATCAGTAAGGCAGTGTTGTTAAAGTCAGTCAGTAAGCCAGTCTTGTGTAGCAGTGAAGCCAGCTTCGAGACCAGAGCGCGACTTGAGTTGTGTCCGTAACTGTGGAGCCTGAAGCACGGAGTTCGAGTGCAGTGGACCGCAGTTGGGGGGGACCTGAGTTCGAAGTTCAGCAGATCGTCTCTGAAGGTCTGTGGTTCGAGATTCTGTGAACGCGAGTGACTGAGCTAGAAGAACTAGCCAAGACAAACGAGCTGTGAACTGAAACTGACCGTTCTGTGTTGTAAATAGTGCTTTGTAAATATTAGTTAAGATTAACAGTTCATTGTTGTTCGTAATAGTCCAAGTAAATTGTCATTGTCGTCAGTGGAGTGCACTAACTAATACTGAGTTACTGTGTGGAGAGCAAATCCAATTGTTGAGATGATAAAGTTACATTGTTGTTGACTATAAAAAGTTACAATATAATTTTGGAAAGCTGTAGAAACTTAACGTGAATTGATTTGGTTATTGTACCTTTATCATGCCACCTTTTTATTGGCATAATTGTCTTCTGTAGGCACAATATTTATGTGTGGGAAAGTCAACTTCTGAAGTCACTGATAGTTTGTCTAAGGCATGAGTGTGTAGTTATTATTTTTTCAGAAGTTATTTTCTAATTTTTTTATTAAAGCTGTGATGAACTACATAGATGTGATATTTTTAATTTAGACGGAGCTTCGTTTAGCTTGGGGAACATCAGGCTTGGAGCCTGAAGCCACAATCCTGAAATGTCCTATATTAATGCCAGGAGAAAAAGGAATAATTGCTGTTACTTTCCGAGCACCTGGTGAGTATTTATTGGTTATTGTACATGTAATGTTTCTTGGAGAATTAGCCTGTTTAGTGGGTGACGAATCAGGAAAAGCACTATAGGAATTTCATTATTAATATTTATATGTTGAGATACTGAAGGAAAGATATCTCCTGTATATGCCATGAAGGTGCTTGGGTGACACAGGTAGAGCTCCATATTTCCTTCATCTCAGCACTAGCATGATGTGGTGTGGTTGGCGCCATGTTCCTGTATTGAAATGTTAGCTCCCATATTCCTTTCACTGCAAAACTTCATTAAAGCTTGTTTGTAGAGAAAATATTCTGCATCCATTCATTCTGATGAAATTATTTTTTGTTCAAAATAATGTAAAAATTCTGGAATTTAATTAATGCATGATTCTAACCACTAAAACTGCACCCAACTATGAAGCATGAGTAGTAGGCTGTGGATCATTAGAAGCAATTGAGGTTATCAAGCATGCAGTAGGCAAATGTCAGGTGAGAGTTTTATAAGAGTGCCTTATTATTTAGCAGCTGTAGGTTATTTGAGAATTTATTATAATTTATTTAAACGTCTATATTTTCATTGTTATTTTGTAAAAATAAAATTAATGTTAATATGATATTCATTTGTTTATCGTCATCATCATCACGGCATTCCCATTGAAACATGTGGCAGATCATTCTTTCAATATAGTATTGTCTTCCTACATTTTTTCGTCACTTAGATCTATAACACAACATCTTTTTAGAAATGCAATATTTAGCCATTCTTCTTAGATGCTGAAATCAGGTAATTTTGTCTCTGTCTTCTCATTTAAATCATATATTTTTAAAGTGTCAGGTACATCTGTCACTGCTATTCTTTGTTGTTTGGTCAGCTGTTTGAAGACAGGTTTGAACCTCATAAGTGACACCAATAAGGTATCACTCATGAGGCACCTAAACCACGAGATAATGGGATAGGGTGGCCAGTTTCTTTCCCCCTCCATTGCTTACATTGCTGACTACCTACATATTACACTAATCAAACTTCAGATGTATACAAACAATTATTGTTCTTCCTCTGACTTCAACATTTATTTTCCCTCAGATTCTATATATTTAGGTCCTCTGGAAAAAAAAAAAAAAAAAGACGTTTAATATAAACTATCTGTATATAACTAAGCAACTTCAATGTTTTTGAAAAGCTAATACAGTACTTTTTTTTTTTAATTACATGAACATTTGTGGAGTATTTTGTTGCGCTAGATAGCATTTACCTGATAATAAAGAAGTACTTATGATATTTTAGTGAAACTTTGCATGTATGTATAGTTCTCCCATGTGAACAACATACTCTATAATCTTTAATGTAGAATGTGTAGTTTTTTTTTAATAATACTGATCAGTTTTTTAGTTATACAGTATGTGAAATGAATGCAATTTACACATTAGGTTCTGTTTATATAATCTTCTCTCTGTAGAATTCCCAGGAACATTCGAGTCTTATTGGCATTTCTATCACATGGGAGTCAGATTCGGCCATTGGTTGGGCTGTGCTGTTATTGTGGATTCTAAAGATCCTGAGAAAGAAGGAGCCAATGTGACACCTGCTTACAACATATTACCAAACCAAAATGGTAAGTATGTTGAGTGTACTGCATAGCATTGTGTGTGTTTATTTTAAAGAAATGAGAAATGGGATGGTGTTCATTCTTCCTTAAAATATATGGAGAGAATTATGTTATGTTTTGTGGCGTTTTTTTAGTTTTATTAACGTCTTTATTAAAGTAAATTTTTCATTACATAGTAGGTATACAGTGATTGGATTAATTATATTTATGAGCCAGAAGCGTTTTAAACAGCATATTTAATGTTTTGGATTCATATCACCAGTCCTTTCTTTAAGGAAGATTTTTCTGTTTCATTCCATTTGGACACACTGTGTGAAATTTGGCTCGTACATGAGTTGGCATTGTTTATATATAGAAGTTAATAATGGCAATAAATGTATTATTGGACCAATTTTGATTACTTTTCAGAACTTGGTAAAGAAAACGAAAACAACAAAAAAGACGAAGTATCAAAGGCTAAAATAGATCAACCTGTGGACTTGAGAATGAATAGTGCATATAAAGATAAAACTCCAACAAACACCCTTCAAAGAAATGAAGAGTATGAGAGTGATTCTGACGACGAGAATCTCAGTGTGATATCAGGAACAATCTCTCTTACATCAGATTCTGAGGAAGATGAAAATTTTGTTGTCGTTCCAATGCCTCCATGTTTTATGTGTGATGTGCCATTGGAAAAATCAGGTGAGCTAATTCTATCCACTGTTTTGAAAATACATTCGAGAGCAATATTTTCCAAACTGTGTAATATAGGTTTATAGTGGCGCATCAACATGATGGTAAGGGAGTAAGATTTACCCCCCTAAAATATTAGAGATGTATATAATATAGGTTTTTACCTTTTTTGTAGCCAAAATTTCAACTATGAATTCAGAAGGAGTTTCAACATTGTGTAAGTCTGGCATTCAGCATGCTATTTCGTGTTTTGTGTGTTCATCAATTATTTATCTGTTTAGTGTTTTATTAATATGGTTTATAGTGCAAGATTTTAATTTTTTATCGAAGTATTATTAATATTAAACTATTGCAATGAATAAGTCTGTCACTAATTCCAAGGTAACATATTTTCCAAAAGAAAAAGACAAAATGGAATATGACAGAACATAATATATCGTCGCCTGAGTGCAAGAACTAGGTAACTCGAAATTTGCGTTTTTTAGTTACCTCTTTTATAGCACAGCAAAAATCGCACAAAATGTAATCCAGGATCTAGGTAACTGATCGAACGATACCAGCGACATCTATTTTCCAATATGACAAATAGGCAAAAGAAAACGAGACATATTCCTTAGTGCAATAAATAAGTAAATAGGCGATGTCACAAAATATGAAAAATCAAGTTACCTAGTTCTTGCATTCAGGCGACGATATATGTACTCTTCTCTTCTTTCTTATCAGAGTTGGGGATTTTGTAACTGATTACCGAATCATATTTATAATTGAGGTGTTCTCTGGAATAACAACTTAGTCCACATTGATGTTTCTCCATTTCCAGCATAATATATATTGAATTCTTAATAACATATCTCCCTCCTAACAAAATATTATTTCCCTCCAACAAACTCAGCATCCTCTAGAAACATTCGAATGTCGATCTGCACATTGCTGTTTGACTTTAGCTTTATCCCGGGTCTGTACATCCAGACACACTTTGGTCCATTGTGCGCCCTATATATGTGATGATTGTCCAAATCTGACAGGTGGTGTGGGCGGTGACAGGTAAACCATCCTGTCCCAGCCTCTGATAGATGTACTGTAATTAATTTTTTTTTCCCCCAAAATTCGTTCTGATCCCCATCATTTTTGTAAGACTTTTCATGAAAATAATACACTATAAAATTCTTATCCCCCCCAAACAAATTATGTTGTTGCGCCACTTCAGGTTTATGTGAAGTGTACATAAGCTAATTCTCAAGATTTATTAATAATTTTTTCAAGTAACAATAATGTTCCAGAAAGTACATACAAAATATGTAATGAATTTTCCACAGTGTACTACAAGTACATGAAGTTTGTAAGCAGCATAGATATATGCATCAGCGTGTAGTGAATGGTGGTAACAGTTTTGGTTAGCTCTGAAGTTCCGAGGTTTCAGAACTTTGTTGTGAGCCCACCAATGCTTTTCTCTGAAGTGATGATAAGGAGTGGAGAAACAGGATACAAAGAGGACTGGAGTTAGGTACAGAGACGAGACTTCTTCTGGTAGCAGTGTTAACTTTTTGTATGACATAGTGATTAGGCAGTGTCTCTCAGTGATAGTAGAAACGGGAATATTGAAAAAGATAGGCTAGTTGAGAGTCTGTGAGAGAGAAGGATTCTTTCAAAGAGGGTGGGAGGATAGCTGTATTGCAATAGACTTGAAGAAACACGAGAAGGGAAGTGGAAGTCCTGGGAAGAAAAATTCCTGTTCTGGGGCCTATTCCACTTGTATATTACAAGTAATATAAATATTAGAGTTTCTGTTCTATGAAAGAGTTTTTTACAGTTGTACTTTACTGCTCCGTACTTAGAAACTACCAGTGAAGTTTCATGATTGTAAGACCAAAGCAGACAGAAGATAATGTTGGGGAATTGGAAGTCAGGAAGATTAATTTTAGTATGTTAAGCTATAGGATGTCGAAAAAACTGGCCATGAATTTGGTACATATAATTAATTATATTAATTTTGTTTTCAGATGCAGCTCCGGTTTCTGAGCAACAGCAGTCTGATAAAGATGAAACACAGTCACTACCACAAAATTCAAGTGTTCCCTCACCAAACACAGAAAACGAGAAGAAATCTGATGATCCTGAAGCAGACAAGAAATCAGCACCAGAAACTGATAAAGAGGCATCATATCAGGAACCCCTAACTACAAGAAATAAGGTTTATGCTGTTGATATGGCAGGTCACTGCTTGCCAGTAGGATCACCATGGGCAGGTAACAACGGTAATACAGGGGCTTTCACATCTGATGGTAATCGCAGTGGCACTGATACTCCTCCAAAAGAAGAAGAAACTGGAGGAGCTAAACACTTCTTCAGCACTCATCCACAATCCCGTGTCGGAAATGGAAAGGCCTACGGAACTGCTTTTACCTTCAGCACGAACACAAACCAGACTCCTCCTCAAGGTCCATTTGGAGGAGCTCAATTCAAATCAGATGGCAAAGGACACACATTCACATACAGCACTGGCCCATCTAGGAACAAGAAGCAGACTTCTCCTCCGCCTCCTCAAGGAGCTAAATCCACACAGGATGGAGAAGGACAAAGCCATGAAACTTCGTTCGGCTACAGCACTAGCTCATCTACAGACACGAAACAGACTTCTCCTCAGGATGCTCGTGGAGGAGCTGTCCACATACTTCCAGAAACGCTTGTCAATGGGGCTATCAATGTTGCATCCCAGGCATTCACTACTGCTCGTGCTGTGCTGAGCAACTTACGATCTAGGCCATCTGAGGTAAGTAGTCACAGCATACTAATGATTAATACTGGAAGATATTCGTCATTTAAACCAAAGACGTCTACAGCCTTTATTGAGCTTGCTGAATTCATGTGGCTCCTGCAAGAATCACACATTGTTCTTATGGAAACAGACTATTGAGGAGGGGGAATAAATTGACTTTGGCAAATTTTGGCAACGTTGTTTTTATAGTACTGATTCTAAAATGATATAATACTTGACTCTAGCATATTTAGTAATATTATTATAGATACGTTCCACAAAAGAAGTAAATTAAAATCATCAGTACCAGTTGCAGAAGACACAGCCCTGCAGTATATATTGACTATACCTCAACTCTGGCTACTAGCAACAGGCATCTATAATGAACACCGATCAAAGTACCCCTCATTTCTTGTGAAAAACAACAACTGAATAGACTACAGTGGACTATAGTGGACTTTATGTTGTCAGCAAACAACCGGATACATTAAGAAGATTGATAGATTATAGATACGTTGTTGCTGTTGTAGCAATGCGTAGGCACTTGACAATGAAGTCATTCATCATCCTGCACTCCAGTAACTTTTGTATGATGGCATCTTCTTGTAGCAATGCTGTGCATCTTTTGAGTGTTCTGTTAATCTCTTCATTTGCATCACAAAATACACAGGCAGATGTATGGGAAGTTTCTATCATGTGCAGGTGACTTGGCAAACTATCACGATCTGTTATCAACCTGAACACAACAGCAGATTTACGAGGCTCTTGAGAGATTATCTGGGGATTAGTCAATAAAATTTCCCAGGTTTATTTTGCTCCATCCGAATTTTGTTATTTTTAGACAAGTCTGAATTTACTCTCCATTAGTTGTTTTACAGAATAAAATGCAAGTCTGTTCTTAGATGATTGTAAAATTTCAGTGCCCTTTTTAGCCAAAAAGTCTGCTTTTTCATTTTCTTTATATCACAGTGGGAAGGAATCCAATGCAACAATTTTTTTCTTTTTCTGTAGTTTAGTTAGGTAATAGATAATTCCTTTACAATAATGAATTTTAGCCTCTTTTGTAGACTTGTGACATTATAGCTTGTATGGGTGCCCTTGAATCTGATAATAAGTTATGACAGCATTTTGGAATTTATTTAATCTTTATAAGAGCTTTTGCATGATTTATGTTAATGGTATTTACTGGATTGTCTCATTAATAATTTTTCTGTCCTTTGAGGAATACTTAAATGCTTTTTAAAGGTTTATGAAACTGTTCTGTGTTTTTAATCTGTCCACACTTTGGTTAATATTCTAACTATTTCCTTTAATATTCTAACTATTTCCTGTGTATGGCACTCTATTAATTGAGGACCATTTTTGCAAAACTTGCTAACTGCAAAATTTGCAAAATTGAGATTTTGATGAATTCGTTAACATAAGGGAGGCCTCTACATGATGTTCAAAGCATCTTAGTAAAATTGGATTATTTCTCTTCATTGTAGTGTGTCAAAGTGTGATCGTTTTTTCAAAACTTGCTTTCTGCTATAAGTGAGACATACAGCAAAACTTGCTTACTAGGTATAGTGTTTTGTCTCTCCTGTAAAATTTAGTTTTTTCAGTTCGCAAGTTTTGCAAAAACGGTCCTCAATTCCTCATACATTGTTGAAAGTGTTATCTTAAAGTAGGGTAGTCGTTGAAAGTGTGTTACTAAGTTGTCATCTTCATTTGAAAGGCTTTTTGCAGATCGATGTCAGTTCCTCTTTCATTCGCTCATGTCTGAATTCTGATGACTTCGATTTTTTCCCCTATGGTCAAGCTCACAGAGGTATCTGCATAGGTGTTTCCTATCTATCTGGCTAGGCATATTGCTCCACTCTGCAGGACTGATTCAAACAAACGACTTCACAACACAACAAAATATCTCTTCTTTTCCAATGGTAGGGCCATTACTTGCTCCTACTCTATGAGTAGGGCCACCGAGAAGGGGGGGCAAAGGGGGCGAGTGCATATGGGCCCGTGAGCAGTAAGGGCCTGTCAGATTAAGCAATTCTGATTACTTTTTATTATCATGAATAATTATTTGTAGATACATATGGGTACTATAAAGTTTGTAAGAACATTTGTTACGTAAATTTGACATATTAACTCAACAGTAGTAGAATTAATACAAATTACCACTTCATATGTAAATATTTGACTTTTATATAATAGAATATCGGTTTCCCGCATTAACGTTCACCGACACGACACTTGAGGGCCCGGCATTTGCCTGAACTACATTTCCATCGCTTGTACTGAATATGTTCAATTATTTATTGGCTTGTCCTTTTTAACTACCAACCTCTGGCCCACCGCAATATGCTAGCGGACTCTCCCAAACCGAAGTCGCAGGATCACGTTTACTTTTCACTGCAATGTATGTTTCGTGTCGAAACTTTCGTCTTTTCGTTGTAGTTTGTCTAGTAAATTTTGTTCATTAGTGTTACCGGTTATAGTTTAACTGCACAATGGACAAGTACAGGCATAAGTCGGGACCTGAGAAGCACAAGGAGAGACAGAAAAAATTGGAAGATATTAATATGGGTGCTAGACTGCTTGAAAAATATTATGAAGACATTAAGAAAGAGATCAGTGATGAGCCGAAATATTTAAAATCAATTCATGCCTCTAATTTAGGACCAAGCCCACTGAAACCTATGAATCTCGTAAATAGTCTGAGAGAATTAAAATTGGTCAGTTTATTTCCAAATATTTGTATAGCCATTAAAATAGTCTATACAATTCCTGTGACAGTTGCTAATGCTGAAAGATCCTTTAGCAAAATGAAGGAAATAAAAAAATGCATTCAGATAAACAGTGTGTCAAGAATGACTAAGTAACCTTGGCCTCCTTAGTCTGGAGAGCGATCTTGCTAGATCTTTAAATTTTGATGATATAACTGATGATTTTGCATCAGTGAAGTCAAGGAGAGTTGTTTGTTGATGTTGGACTGGAGGTTAGAAATTACAGGTGTTTAGGAATATAATATTTTGTGCTAATATGAAATTTTTCGAAAAGTTTTCAATGTAATAAAAGTGTATATTTTTAGGTTCGTATTTGTGTATGGAGTTATCTTTTATTTATTTTGCAAATAATTATTATAGTTACAATTACTGATAACTTGTAATTGTTACTTTTTTCAACTGGGGTCCAAGTACAGTATTGCATAGGGGCCCATAAGTTCTGTCGGCAGCCCTGTCTATGAGTATGGCTCATAGGTATTGCTAGAGGCATAGACACTTAGTTTGTCAGAGACTATCCAGAGTGCATCACAGACAGTGGAACAAAAGTAACTTTTGCACCAGTAAAACTACGACATGAAACTTCTAAAGAACTGTTTTCTCAGTTGTGTCATTTTTCCTTGGAGCCATTTTGAGTAAAATGCAATCAACGAACTTTACTAATAGCTATGATTTATCACTTTATTTAATCACTATAGAGTCCGGAGTTTTATGTAATTACATATTTTTTCCTTAGTCTGTATGTATTTGAAAACTCGAAATGTTGGCGAGTTGGGCCACTAATACCATTATATTTAATTGTAATACTAAATATTTCGCACAGTACTAAATATTTTCACAAAAAATTAATATCCACTCCAAATGTAATTTCATTAAATGTCTTTAAAAAAAATTATCAATTTCAGGATAAACTAAAACGAAATTATAAAATTATTTGTGCAATTTTGAACTCAAAGTTGTCAGTACATAATGGCATACATATTTCAGCATTCAGGACAGGACAACCACACAAGCAGTTGTGAAGAAATTCGAAGCAGTCCTTGAAAGAAATCGGAGTGAAGTCAGTTTAACTGTTAGCCAAATCCTTAGTGAAGAAATGAGGAATCCTCCAGAAAACATTGCTGCCAGCCACATCCATTTATTTAAATATGCACCAATGACCGCTTGTGATGTTGAGAGATTGTTTTCAGTGTATAAAAACATACTCTCTGATCGCAGATGGAACTTAACTCCTGAAAATGTGGAGAAATATCTTGTGGCATGTTGTGCTTCATGCCTTGATTAACCTTAGAATCTCATCAAAACTATATTGTAATGTAGAAAAATGTGTAATTTGTGTGACATTAATTATTTTTATTTAAAATTAAACTATTTGCTTAAATAAATAAAGCAATTTATTTGTAACTCCCTGTGCAATTTTGATGTTACATAATTATTTAGTACATATTTTAACGTTTTAGTTACGTATTTTTAAGATCAATATTACATAAAAATCTGGACTATAGTAACCACTTGTAAGGACTGTGTAATCCAAGCCTGACTGAACGACTCATAATATTATGAAATACCTAAACACGTAATTTCATGCTCAAGGTTCTGAAAATGTTAATCAGTTTTATGGTGAAAACTTATTGTTATTACAACGGAAAAACTTCAACAGAATGATATCTTTATATAATAGTATTTTGTGCAAAATTTTTTCATGCCTGTAACTTGTCGAGTAAACTGTGATCTTGGTAATTACAAAATCCACTTACTGATGCAGTTACAGCATTTTTTAAAACTAATAATTTTTATTGTGACAGGAATTTGGTGAATGGAACTGGAATGAAACTGCAGCTGATTGGCTACCACGTGACAGGACAACAACAGAGAACTTGAAAATTCTCATGGAAATGGGTTTCACCAATAAGATCTTAAATGTGCTGCTGCTACAGCGCTACGACAACAATATTGAAAAAGTGGTTGCAGAACTCTTGACCTACAAGGATAACCCAGGTTTAATTTACAGCAGATAAACCCAGTAAGCATTGGCAGTAGGATTTGCATGTGTGCAATATGCATTCGCTGGCAATACCAGTCCATAGATCTACATCTTGCTTACCATATTCCAATTACCCAGTATATGTCATGCATGATATTATGTAGCTTATATTTTTATGTTAAAAACTAAAATTAATTTTATTCAGTCCTTTAAATAATTGAAACTGCACACAAATCAGCTGTCCTATAATTAAATTATTGGGTGTATCATCAATGTTGCAAAATAATCAGTTATATGTCACACATTTAAACTGATCTTGATGTTTAAAGCACGTGTGTGTATATAGTATATTAGACTTACTCATACCATATAACACTTTACTGAATTATTCTGAAGTAAACCCATATCTAACACGTTATCTAGGCATTTTACAATAAATTTTGTGTAAAAGAGTAACTGTAAATGATATGAATTCTATACACCATAGTATGGTTTCATGATAGTGTATGGTGTCTGTTGTGAAACTTGTATTACTATTAAATTGGAAGGAACAGGTTTTGGGTTCTAATTATACTATCAATGTAACTTTAATGAATTAGTTATTTTCCTGTCCACTGCAATATTTATATACACACCACAGACAGTTACAGAAATAAATATTTACAATGACAGAATTCACAGTGTATTCTTTCTGCACTTCATTTATTCATCCTATACTTTTGTGCCCAAAGGGCAGGTCCTTCACTGTAAACCCAGCATTATCCAGTCTTTTCTCTTTTCCACCTTCCTCTTCATCTCCACATACTATCCATGTATCTTAATGTTGTCTATCATGTGATATGTTCTTATGTCCCCTTTCACCATCCCTTCCAGTGCATCCTTCAGTAGGCAGTTTCTTCTTAGCCACTGACCCAGCCAATTTCTTTTTCTGATTAGTTTCAGCATTATTCTTTCTAGCGCAGCTTTATTTCTTATTTTGTCTCTCCATTTCACACACTCCATATCCACATTATTTTCAAATGCTTCCAGTTGTTTCACTTCACTTTATCGTAATGTTCATGTTTCTACACTTCACAAGTATCTTCCTTAGTTTCTTTTCCAAAGATCCTTTCTCTAATGAAAGCTTCCTTTGCCTTTGCTTCTATTTGTCTTCCTGGCAGTAGCTTGTGTTACTACTTATAGTACACCCCAAGTACTTGAAGCTGTCTATTTGTTTCACTGCCTTATTTCGAATTCGCACATTTACCTTTATTTTCCTTCCGATAATGATGATCTTCGTCTTGTTTGCATTAATCTTCATCCCATACCTGCTAACAACACCATATCATCAGCAAATCGTACACACTTTATTCTCCTTCCTCCTACTATCACCTTTCCCATGTTCTGAAAGCAGTTCTTCACTAAATCCTTCAAGTAGATGTTGAACAGGGTAGGTGATAAAGGGCATCCTTGTCGTACCCATCTCTCTATTCCACTTCCTTCTTGACATTTCTTTTCCTATCATCTCTTTGACTCGTTTCATATTATAAAGATTACTGAACAGCCTCCCCTTTTTCCAATTCACTCCAGTTTTCTTCAGAATCCCCATAAGTTTATTCCAGTCCAATCTGTCAAAAGTCTTTTCCAGGTCCACAAAAACTACATACACTTATTTATTCTTCTCTAGATATCTTTCTGTGATTGTTCAAGCAATCCAATTGCATCTTTTCCTTTCCTGAAGCCAAATTATTATTAAGAGTTTGTTGTACAGGATGATACTGAAATAATGCGACAAACACCTAGGTACTGTACATTTCGCAAAAGAAAGAATAAAATCACCACCATCATCCTTTCAAGTACTAAGTCTTTTGGCCTGTTACGAAAACAATAGAGAATTATCTTTCCAGCTTTTCTTTAGACGACCTAATGACCTTCTTCCAGCTGGGCGGTAATGAAACATGGCCTTTAGAATTCTATGTGAGAACATTCTCAGAAGGTGATTGTACCAGTTGACTGGTTTTTCCGGATATAGCCTAATGCATTATGGGATCCAATTTCAATTTTGTAACACATCTCTTTTTATGGTATATGCTTCTGTTCTTCTTACGAAGCTCATTTCACAAGCTGTTTATCTGTTTTCTTCTATTTTCCTTAATGTCTATGTTTTACTACCACAGCTTGACATGTACAAGCATACTTGAATATATATTTGCATTAAGGGAGGCTTCGAGAAGAACCTTTATTATTTCTGTGCTTCTGATGTACTTAATTATTTTCTTTGGTCAATCTACTTCTTAAAAAAAAAAAAAAACAAAAAAAAAAATTTACACTTATAAGTAGTTATTTCCATGATATATTTTGCTGCAAACAATATATTTGTGACTAGTTGCAGGAAATGGGACCTAAAGTCGGTTTTTTTTTTTTTCTTTTTTTTTTTTTTCAAAAAGAGGATGACATACTGAGCATTAAAAAAAATTAATGGTTCTAGGTGCTATAGTTTTTAATATATTACTTATTGAATGTTGATATTACATTTTGTACTTCATAATCCACAGTTAATTCCCGATTTACCACGAAAATCGTCTGTAGTTGCATTTAGATTGGCAACAGGCCATGATTGTTTGGCAAAACACCTGCATAGAATTGGAATATATCAGTCCCCTAACTGCCCATTGTGCAACTCAAACCAAGAAATGGATTCGGAACACCTCAAAATGTGTGCTTCAGTGGCTGGCCATGATAATATCTTTGAAAAATATTGGAGTGCAAGAGGTCAAATGACTTTGTCAAACGCCTGGCATTAGAAAACAACAACACATTCTGTACTTTTCGAGAAAAATGCAATTAAAGTTTTCACTTGTTTTCTTAGCAATTATAAGAAAGATTTAGGTATTTAAGAAGCACTGTGTGTAACTACGTCCTAGTTTAGTATGTAAAAAAAGCCTACAGGTAGCGCAAGATGTCAAAACATAGAAATGCAGTTTTAACACTGCAAATTCGTTATTTTGTTCTACTGTAAAATTTTCTTTTACGATTTTAGGTCCCTTTTCTTGCAATGGGTCACATTTTATAATTGGGCAGTTTAGACGTATGTCGTGTATTATTATTATTATTATTATTATTATTAATTGGATGTGAGACTAAGAAAATGTTAAAACATTAATTTTACAAGTAACCACTTGAGTCAAGTTCCATTTCCCTTTCTAGTCTATGCATTATATATTTATTATTATTATTATTATTGTTATTATTATTATTATTATTATTATTATTATTATTATTATTATTATTATTATTATTATTATTATTATTACTTTCCACTGTCTAACACTGAAATTTCTGTATGAAATATTCTCACCATTTTATAAATAATGGATTTTATGGTACTGTACCACAGATTTGGATATTTTCTGCGAAATGTTTTTCTCCATTTCCTTCACAATAAATACTTAACCTAATGGAAGTATTCTGTAGGCCATAAGCAGCCCAGTATGTAGATAATGCTATGCCCATGGGTCCAAAAAGATTTAGTGCCCTCCCACCAACTGACTTAAGCAAATCTTCGATATTTAGCAGTCACGCTGTAAAAAAAAAGTGACATGTAACAACAATTCAACATCTGCTGTCTGATGTAAGCATCTGCAAAGTAAGAAAATATCGAAAATTTATTTTCAGCTCGATTGTTTCTTTGTAAAAATTTTTCCACCCTGGACCTTGGCCCAGGCCCATGCATAAGTACAGGCCTGGCTATAAGAACTCCAAGTTTGCAGTATCCATATTCAGTTTGAATTGGCGATAACACACTTTCTGCTCACGATTAACTTTAACTGAGGGTAGGTTGGATTTGATCTTTACAGTAGTAAATATGTTCTCTCTTCAATTTTAAGAAAAAAATGTTTTAGGTAGCATTGACTTCGCAAACTAAGCTGTGTTTATTCTACACACATACTCAAATATATTATGATGGTAAGTATTTTTATCATCACCTATTAAAAATTGGGCGATTGTAATTCAGTTCTTTTCCCACTATAGTCTATTATTATTATAACAACTTTGACATCCACTCCATCATAATTTGGAGTGTAAAAAAATATCATTTGTGAAGGGAGCTGCACTAACTGAAAGCTGTTGTCTTTGTGTTCTTCGTATGAGTATTGGAACATGTTTGGTAAACTTTCCACTTTCTTCGAAGAGTATGTTTCAAAATGTTTTTATTGTAGCTCAAATATTATTTAAGGTTCTCAAAAGAAATTACATCTGGTTAGTTTTAATGTGCAAAGACCTCTAAAAAGAATTAAACATGAAAGAAATATTTTAAATGCTAACTAGTGGTGTGCATTTCAAGTGCCATATTTGGTTCAAGTTTGTCGAGCATGACATGAACCGAAATGTATCTGTCCAGCTCGCTCGAACTTGCCCCTTCAAGTTCGCTGGCCTCTCCTACTCTTCCCTCCCATCCTTTCATGCTTTTAACTGCGTAATGATTTTAGAAGTTTTATTTAGATGTAAGAACAGGTAATTTTTATTACAAAAATATGATTAAACATCCACAGAAATATACGTACATTTAGGTAAATCAAATTATGTTTTTAAAATATATGATAGTTGTTACTATACCTGTTACTGACAGGAAGTAGCCATAATTACAATCTTCTCATAATATTCAAATAAATCAAAGTTACTTGGTAACAACAGATGTGTGACTCTACGGATGATGAACGTGTTAGTGTCGTGCATTACAGGCATTTTTTTTTTTTTTCTAAAATTCGTAACCGAAAATTTGAGTGGGGGGGGGGGGAAATTACGCGATAATTACATAAAATACCGAGAGTGAAGTGGTGATATATAACAGCAGAAAACTTAAGTACGAAATAATATGGCTTAATTGTCAATAAAGCTTGCCACGTAAGTATTATACTGTACTTTCTATTCATTTTCACTGAACCACTACCTAACAGCACGAATGAAAAGAGAGAACTGGCAAATGACTGATGCTACCTACTACTTGTTTCTTAATCTCTCAAAGTAGGTGAAGTGAGAACCGGTTGATGGGAGGGTTGAATTTTGACCTTGGGTTTTTCAAGCATATTTGTGCAAACCTTTCAGTCCTTTCTGACTGGTCAAAGGGTGTCCAAAGTTGTGATTTAAGAGGAGGAGATTATGCTAGAAAAATAAAATTCTGAAAATACGCCTTAAAAATCTGAGGGGGAAAATATGTGAGGGAGGCAATTACCCGTACGTAAGTAAATACAGTATTCAGTTCAAGTTTCTCGAGTATAGCAAAGGCGAAGTATGATATTTGCCGATGTTCAATCTGCAGGAGCCCTGTCATGTTTGTTCCACCTTGTCATAAAAAGGCTTGCTGTTCTCCACTCTCACTCTTTCATGTTTTAACTTTTAAGGATTTTAGTACATATTTTGCAATTAGTTTTCCGTATGAAATAAGACGAAGTTTGTAATGTTTTGGTTGCCACACTGATGTTCGAACATTGCAGGACACTATTTTAAACCACTTAAAGATTTGAGGGCATATCTTGTGACAAGTATGGCATATGGAATAAGACGGAAGTTTGTAATGTCTTGGTTTACTCTCTCATGTTTGAACATTGCACAATACTAATCGGTGCTATGAACATGAGTTTGTTTATATATATATACGTGGTACAGTCATTAAGTTCTAATACTGAGCGCATAGTGGCATTGTGGTGCACTATAGCGCATAGGTGGCGCCATGGTGTGATACCTTGTCAGTTAGTCTCTCGACCCAACAAGAGACAGTTGAGTGCATGCACTGTAAGCAGAACTACGGTCTTTGTTGTGACGGTGATTTGAATGCGCACGTCGGAACCCGAGATGTCACAGTTTGAGCAACAGGCAAACATCAAGTTCTGCCAGAAATTAGGCAAAACTGCTGCCAAAACGTTTCAAATGATGCAGCAAGTTTACGGTGAGGACGCAGTGAGTCGCAGTGTTGTGTTTAGGTGGCACCGACGTTTTTTGCAAGGAAGAGACAGTTTGGAAGATGATGTGCGTACTGGTCGGCCACAAACAATTCGAACTGAACGCAAGATCCAAGAAGTTGCAACGTTGGTGCGTGCTAACCGCTCCCAATCGGTAGACGATATCGCAGCAACAGTAGGGGTCAGCCATGGTACTTGCTACAAAATTCTGTCTGACCTGAACATGTTTCGTGTTACTCAGCACAGTGTGCCACGAATCCTGTCGCAAGACCAACGTGATGATCGCATGACAATTTGTGGTGACCTCATCAGTAGTGCTGACGATGATCCGACGTTTCTCAACCGGATAGTAACTGGAGACGAAACTTGCTGTTTCCTTTATGATCCACAACTGAAACGACAATCTGCCACCTGGAAAACGCCGTTATCACCACGACAGAAAAAACTGCGACAAGACAGGTCAAAAGGCAAGGTGATGCTTGAATTGTTTTTTGATTCAAATGGAATTGTTCACATGGAATTCATCCCAGAAGGTGCAACTGTGAACAAAACCCGCTAGAAAGAGATCCTTGGCCATTTACGAGATTCAATTTGCCGTAAGCGACCTGAGCTATGGCGTACAAAGAATTGGCTGTTACTACATGACAACGCCCCTGCACATCACTCTGTCCTTGTTCAAGAGGAACTTGCAAGACAACAGGTGACAGTTCTTCCACACCCTCCGTACTCACCTGATCTCGCACCATGCGATTTTTTTCTCTTTCCTCGCATGAAAGCAACCTTACGTGGGCGTAGATTTCATTCTTCCGAAGAGGTCATGACTGCCACAAGAGGAGCCATACGGGACCTTCCTGCCAACATCTTTCAACAGTGCTTCCAGCAGCTATACCAACGTTGGCAAACGTGCATAACGGCCAAGGGAGACTATTTTGAGGGAGGGTGTGGTTCTGTTTAAATGTACGCCGTGTTATGCGGCATCTTGTGATACATCCAGATTCTTGTGGGAGCCTACCCTCCAGGCGTCAAGTCTTAGAACTTAATGACTGTACCACGTATATGTATATATATATATATATATATATATATATATATCTGTGTGTGTGTGATTTATTTATAATAATATGTATATTTTTGTGAATGTTTAGTACTATTAATAAGAAAAATTACCTATAACGTAAATTCATTACTGTGCGTAACTTTGCAAGATACTTGCCTGACATCCTTATGCAAGTAAAGCATGAAGGTGCAGGCAGAGGAGGAACTAAGGAGAAAGACACCGGATATACATAAGAAAGGGGAAGGATTGAAAAAACGCAAAGGGAACTTTGGTTCTACAGGGACTCGGCGAATATGAACCGAACATAAGGCCTCTTACCAGTTTTCAACAGACTCAGTTATTTTAGTTTACATGCTTCACTAGCCTAATGAATAGGGCGAAGTTTGTAGTATCTTGATATTCCCTTTCATGTTCGAAATTTGCACGACATTAGCACCAGCTGTACTACAAGTTCAGACATATAGCTATCAGTATTAGTCTTCTTCTTTCTGCAAGTGTACATAACAGACTGATGGGATGCGATTTCATTTGTGATGTTTCATAAGAAAAGGAACCTCGGCTTCCCAAAGTAAATTTTACAGGATGACCAATTGTTGACAGGAGGGTGCAATTTTCGCAAAAAAACAATTAACGCTAATTACATTCTTTCTGAACAACTAGAAATATTTAATAACTCAAAATTGACAATTGATGATAGAGAAACGGTTTTGAGAGCAATGCATTATTTGATAAAAGAGACATTAGCTTCCATAATGTAGTCTGCAATCTTTGTGAGTGATATAGAGGTTATTTCTTTTCCTTAACTTTTTATTAATAATTTACAGTAACTTAGGTTCAGTTTGATTAATTTAGGTAATTTCAGCTCAGTTTATTTTCCTAACCTATTGGGTTCTCAATAAGGTGAGTCCTTTTTATTTAATTTCAATTAAGTTTGGATGAAGATAAGGAAGCTGAATATTAGTAAACTATAATCTCTGCTTATTCAAAATGAGTGATTTTAACTGTATATTCATAGTTCAATAACTTACCATTAGTTTAAGTTAGAATTTTTTTTAAAAGCATTATAGATTTACATTGACATCCTCTTAGAGAATATGCCAAAAAGGAATTTGGATGTTTTTCATCCTAAGGCCCTTGTGAAACATCACATTTGTAATAGTTTTAAAGTGGCATTCAAATAAGCATATCATACTCTTCTCATGAGCATTTATTTGGTACAAAAAAATCAGTTTATACAAAAATTACAGTTTTAAGTCTTTCAGTAAGAAAGCATTTTTCAGTTTCTTCTTTTTCTCGGAGTAGATCTCCGTTCCGAAGATGGCAGAGGCAAGCGAAGTTGAATAACAGAAGAACCCTTGGAAGACACAGCTCCAATTAAACGGCTGAAATGTTGTAACCTGAAACACAATAAAGTAGTTAGTATACAGGCACTTTTTGTTCATATTGCCTCTCTACTATACTGAATTAAACACAAACTCCTCTTACTTACTTACTTATTTACATATGGCTTTTAAGGAACCCGAAGGTTCATTGCCGCCCTCACATAAGCCCGCCAGCGGTCCCTATCCTGAGCAAGATTAATCCAGTCTCTATCATCATACCCCACCTCCCTCAAATCCATTTTAATATTATCCTCCCATCTACGTCTCGGCCTCCCTACAGGTCTTTTTCCTTCCGGTCTCCCAACTAACACTCTATATGCATTTCTGGATTCGCCCATACGTGCTACATGCCCTGCCCATCTCAAACGTCTGGATTTAATGTTCCTAATTATGTCAGGTGAAGAATACAATGCGTGCAGTTCTGTGTTGTGTAACTTGTGTAACACAAACTCCTCTTGCTAACAGATTTCTGTTTTCAGTGCATATAATTATTATGCACTTCTTTGCCAGAATGGTATACTGAAACATTAACTCCAAATGGGTTTTTTGAAAGTTACTGCAATCCTTTATACTGTACTATGAAGAATATATCACTTGTTGGGTATAAAAAGACAGTACTTATTAGTATGTGTCTGTCTAGTTATCACTAATTGCATGATATCTACAGAAAACTTTGAAGCCGCGAATGTTATGTCTAATCTTCACTCCATACAAGAAGACTCCGCAAGTATAGAAATTCACGTTTCTGAAGCCGTATTAACTACAGGACAAAGAACCTTTTTATGGCACCTAAATGCAACATCAATTAGGTCACTGTCAGGAAGCACACCTGTTATATATTTTCGAAGTATTAATGGCAAACTTGCTGTTTTTCTAAACACGAGGAGGAAATGCGATATTTGAACCAGTTGGAAAATGATTAAGGTTGTCATTAAGAATGTGATTTGTAGGCAGTGTCGTAGCAGATCGTTCAGATGTTGCAATGAGGCATGATAACATAACAAGGAGGTTGTGTAATAGGACATCACCACTTAAAACACTAACCAAAGAAATAGATGGAAAGAATGGTCATTCAGTCAGTTTTTATTACTGTTTACTCCTTGTGCTGTACTATAATACAGTGTCGGTACTGAGCTGTGTTAAATTGCGTGTTGTTACTGGTAACATATGTACAATAATAGTGTTACATGCTATAATATCCAATTTTCAGTGATTCAGACCTAAAACATCATAAGGCCAATGGGGGGGGGGGGGACCCTTTAGAAACAGTTCGTTATCTGACGTGGACACTTCATAATGTAAGTTCCACATGCATTCGACTCTTTATGTTAGGTTGTTAGTTCAAAATAATTGTGTTATGTCACGTCATCTGTCATATGTGTTGAAGCATGCATCATTTTTTGGCAAAAACATAGGACCAATCAGCGGTTGGAATGTTGAAGGGTTTTGCAGCATGTTTGTTGATGTGCAGAGTCTTGTATGGAATGAGAACTATGATGCTAAGGCACTGTAAAAAAATTTCACTTTACCTATCAGAATGTACCATTGCAGTTATCTAGAGCTTCTAACTTTACATCAGTTCCAAAGTATTTTTAATGTGATGGTATTATTTTTACTTTCTCATTATGCCAAATATGAAAGAAAGTAGTACTGTAGTGTGATAGCGCAAGAAATCTATTTCGAAATTGCAGAAATATTCATTTTCAGCATCACTCATACTGAGAAAATAGAATGAAATAGGGTTTAACTTTAGGTAATTGGAAGATATGGGGAGATATAAATGATAGGATAGATATATTAGAATATATGATTGAATGTAATCAAGTGTAATGGTGGACAGTGGGCTAGCATCATTCTCTCTATCCCTGATTGGACGAGAAAAGAAGCAATGGCCATATTCCGCCTCCATATTGGTCATGATTGCCTGGCAGCTTACTTTCATCATATGGGAATTCTACCAGACCAGACTGCAAACTTTGTGGACTCAAGAAAGTAATGATCAGAGATCACATCCACCTTGCCCAGCTTTAAATAGCATAACAAAAGCGACCGGTATTGGGAAGCCAGAATGCTCATATCTCTACTTGACTCCACTTCCAACTTTTAATGCATTCATTGTAGTTAATGTAATTAATCTATACTAATAATAAATCTGTAGCCGAAATTTTTCTGGTAATTTTCGATTTTCCAAAAATAATTGGTCCTAACATATATAATTAACCACTCTGAAACCGAAAATCGCTTTTTTGACATTTTTGTTTGTATGTCTGTCTGTCTGTTACCTTTTCACGCGATAATGGCTGAACGGATTTCGATGAAAATTGGAATATAAATTAAGTTCGTTGTAACTTAGATTTTAGGCTATATGGCATTCAAAATACATTATTTAAAAGGGGGGGTTATAAGAGGGTCTGAATTAAATAAATAGAAATATCTCGCTTATTATTGATTTTTGTGAAAAATGTTACATAACAAAAGTTTCTTTAAAAATAATTTGCGATAAGTTTTATTCCTTGAACAATTTTGATAGGACTGATATTTAATGAGATAAATGAGTTTTAAAATTAAAATAACTGCCATCTAAGGCCGTGTAATGAATTAAAAAACAAATGACTTCGTCTATAAGGGGATCTTGGACAGCAACAATCGAAAGCTATGAAAGATAGCCTACAGAGAATGTTTCTGTGTTTGTATGAAGTACTGTAATATCGGAAGCTAAATTAACCGATTTGTATAATTAATTATTATTTCACCATTGGAAAGTGTAGTTTCTCTAGATGGACATAATGCTATAATGTTATTACAGTAACTTCTGATATAATATAATATAATATAATATAATATAATATCATATGTAATATTATATAATATAATTTAAGTTATTTGAAGGGTTCACAACCATAGTGGGCCAAGCGCCATTTACTGAATACGTAGAAAACAAGGGTTAAAATTAAGTTATTACCATAATTCAATGGAAACCTATAACAAGTAAAATAAAATATACACATTAAATCTAAATGATGTCAATCTTCATTAAGCTATGGTTGCATGTAATAAAAATTAAGAAACAGGTTAAAGGAATTGTCATTGCACCAAATGAGTGTCTCTGGAACAAAATGATCGCATTTTAATTATTTGGATGCAATTTAAATTAAGTAACATATTAAACGATTTATCCTTCTATCAAACACGAATGTTCCCTGGATCAAGTGTCCTATTTTAATTATGTAATTACTTTATATTTATTTCTAACGGGTGCAGCGGAGTGCACGGGTATGGCTAGTATATAATATATATTATAGTATTGTAATTATATTCAGTGTTCTTTGTTTTTTCTGTTTGTATTTGAATTGTCACTATACAATGTATCCGCCGTTGGAATAAATAAATTTAACTACATTGTTCAATAAGTAATGCATCACTTTTTTTTTCTCATTCAAGGTGTTTTATTGCAATAATTGCAGATTTATCACTTTATTTCCCAATTCATTGGCCACACATACCTATTGTATCTGCATAGTCTCCTTTCAAATCTATGGCCTTACAACACCGAAAGTCCACACCTGTGCAGTAACGGTCAGTGCGTCTGGCTGTGAAACCAGGTGGCCCGGGTTCGAATCCTGGTCAGGACAAGTTACCTGGTTGAGGTTTTTTCCGGGGTTTTCCCTCAACCCAATACGAGCAAATGCTGGGTAACTTTCGGTACTGAACCCCGGACTCATTTCACTGGCATAATCACCTTCATATCATTCAGACGCTAAATAACCTAGATGTTGATACAGCATCGTAAAATAACCCAATTTAAAAAAAAAATTAATAACAACACCGAATGGTAGAGATTGTATGCTAGTCTTCCTATCAGCCAAGGTTTTATTTCAGCTACGACCTCCTCATCACTGTCCTATTCCTTTCCACAGATTGTACACTGAAGTTCAAAGATATCTGACCCTACTAATCGATAAATTGTTGATGTAAGTGTGGCTTCTTTAGTTATTACTTCTATGAATAGATGGCGAAGATAAGTCAGCATTGCCAATTGTACATACGAGGGACACTCCAAAAGTAATGTACAACATTTATTTAAACATTACATTTTTATTCTACAGCTTTGCTATTTTTACAGAATGTAGATACATCCTTTAGGAACAAAATGTTACTTTTCCACATAATCCCTGTCCCTTTCAACTGCCTTACGCCACCTTGGAAAGGGGGTCCTGTATACATGCACAATAGAAGTCTGGACAACATGTCTGAGCCACTGTTGTATATAAAATTTTGTTCTTTAACGAAAGGCAGCCAAGAAAAGAAATGTGGTGCATTGGTTATTCAACCATGTAATACTATAGTTCCTAGTTAAAGCTGAAGTTGAATATGTATAAAATGTAACAGTTGAACTCACCTCTGAACAGAAACACTAAGCGATTTGCATAGTGGTTCAAGATCCAAATTGGCATTAGAAAGAAGTAGTCCAAGCACTATCAAATGGCAAATTCCTTTATCCTTTAAAGAGTTTGGCCGTGTCCTAAAAACAGTAAAACTAATATCATTCTGTTTATACGTTGTATAGAAATAAATGCAATGATTCTACTACACAACCATTCTTTTGTAACGTATGTGACATGTACATAGTTTCTGAAGTTCATTTTAAATAGTTTTTTTTTATATTTCATTCTCACCTCGTCATCTTAACTTACGTGAATTTTTATTGTTATTGCTCTGATGATTTTCATTTTAATGTCATTTTTTGCACTCCAACAGATGCGACAAAAATGTCACCACCTCAACACTTAATTTTATATTAAAAACTGTTAATCCTTTTGAATAATTATATTTTAGAAATTCTTTACTGTACCCGCAGGATGACATTAACTACTCTTATCTGTGTTGATAAGTTCCACGATTGTTTATTTTAATTTAAGAAATAATGTTATTTTCTGTAATGAATGTGACAATTGACACGCAACATATGTTTCTATTTTATTTTACACGGAAAATTAATGCTTCACAAGTATTCTGTGAACACATTAAGCTATGAAATAATCACACATTTTATTACACATTATTATCTTATTTTTACACAAGGGTAAATAATTTTATCTTTCTAGTGTGAGGTGTCTGATATAAAAGAATGGGTGTGTAATAACTTTTTTAATTTCAGTATATTTAAAATACTCCTCAAAATGAATGAGTATTTTTCGGCATAAATCGATGTAATCATAAGAGATTCCTACACCTAAACCATTTTAGAAAAATTCTGAAACATGGTAAAATATTGCGAGACATGATGGTTATCATGGTTGTCCACGCCTCCAGATCAAAGTCCCTTAAATTTTTGTTTGTGGGGCCTGATAAAAGAAAACAAGATATACATTACTTCATCGCATTTTGGAGATGCTACAAAATACATTAGGGACAATTACAAAGAGCTGGTCAGAGCTACATGCTTGATTCACAGTCAAGCGCAATGCAGAGAGCAGTATCTATATTTGAAAATTGCTGTAAACATCTACTTCGATTACAATAACACTACAGAATTGCAAGGAGTAATAAAGTGTATTCCATAACCTCCTCAAATCCCATTCTCACTTTCTCGTGGTGCAACCTGTTTTTAACAGATAAAGCTCTGGGGACCCAGTCACAGTGGTATAACTGTTATATCAATTTGTTGACCTACCATGGCATGCGTAAGTGAAGAGGGGATGTGGTTGGTTGAGTTGTCTGACAATCCTCCTGACTAGGTCATATGAACCTGCTAACCAATGACAGGTGTAGTCCTTCAAACAGTTTGGAGGTATGTATAAGTGATGTAACCACCGTAACATAAAAATATGGCACCTACATTAAAATAGTTATACTTTTTGCTACTCTCCTATATTGGAGAACAAATGAGTTACTGGCTTATTGCCAAGAATTCAGCATTGGCTAACAAGTTAACAAACAACATAGTAACATTACCAATAGGTACATATGTAGCTGTCAACATAAAATGTAAATTTGCTAGCTGTCAGCTTCTGAAAGCATAGCTATTTTTATATATTAAAACAGTCACACTTCTGTATGACCTATCTTCTGTAACAGCTTCAAATCAGATTCATAGGCTATGAATTTATTTATTTTTTGCTGGAAATGGCTTTAAAAATCATATCTTAAAGTAACAGTGGATGCAAGACATCTTCGAGTCTGCTCTATGTTACAGAGAAACAAGGTCAGATAGGAAGGAACAAACAAATGATGCTGTAGTAGACTGTTATGCATGTAAAAAATTATGGTTTATTTAACAAAGCTCGCAAATGCCGAGGCTATATCAGTTTCGCAGGTGTGCCGGAATTTTGTCCTGCAGGGGTTCTTTTACATGCCAGTAAATCTACTGACATGAGCCTGTCGCATTTAAGCACACTTAAATGCCATCGTCCTGGGCTGGGATCGAACCTATCGATATAAAAAAATGAAACTCAAAACATAAGATTATTTAGGGCCAAATTGAAGAAGTACCTAATTTCTCACGCCTTCTATTCTGTAAGTGAATTCATGACATTCAATAACACTTCATGAAATTGATACTAAAACTATGTGTTGTACTAGTAGACTATATTGTAAATCTCGTCTGTATATATATTTCATCTAGACTGTGGCTATAAATTAAGACTTTATAATAGTATTAAGTTTTTTGACTTGTTCCATATTCTAGCTGTAAAGCAATGTATGAATACCATGGAATGTTAATAAATACAATACAATACAACCCGCAACCTCGGGCGCAGAAGGCCAGCGATATACCCACTGCACAACCGAGGTCACTTATGCATGTATGTTAAACTAAAAATATCAACAACTCACCACTGCACTCTCTCTATTCCAGTAAAGTAATAGTCTGATAAAGACAGTGAACAGATTTTTTAAATTTCAGCAGTGTGAAGGATTTGTTTTCATACTGGTAATGTCCCTACATATATATGTCTCCCTCCCACAAGTCCACTTCCAGGAATCTAATCGTTATTGTAACAGCCACCAGGCTCGGAGATACCCCGTGACAATGGTATGACCTATCTTCATAAATCACCCTGTATATCCAACTGCATTCTTTAAAATACCATTTTATCATTTTGGTAACCAAACCTGTATAACATGAAGTACAAACCTGCCACTTGGTGTATCAAAACTGAATGTGTCCATGATTTTCTTACTGATGTCTTCTGAGTATGGACATATCATGAACCTTTGCCTTCTAAGCAGTTTCATGTTTGTTCGCAGAAACTTTATAAGGTTATCAGCATACAAAAGTAAACAGAATCTCTCAAGCAACTGTTTACTATTACCAGTATCTGATATCTTTGAGATGCAATGCCAGAAGAATGGACTGAAACTAAGAATAAACACATCAAAATCCACTTGAACAGACTAAGTTCTAAACTACTATTAACACATCAAAACCCAATTGATTAGAGACTAAATTCCATTACTGCTAACATCAAGATCCACTTGGCTAAATTCTATTAGGTTGATGCATAAGTTCGTAGCGTTTTTGTTCATCATTACAAAACAGAGTTGCTAGGAGATTGTTTATCATTTGTCATTTGTTACTTGGAGTGTTGCACTTGTAAATACGCCTTGAATTTTGAGGATTGCAAGAAAGTTTGTAATATTTATGTGCTCAAGAAGATGGAGTGTCATCCAATCATTTGTGCCGTGTATGGGGTGAATCCCTCGAAGAAAGCACTGCAAGAATATGATTCTGTCGTTTCAACACCCAACATCACATACAAAATAGTGTCCATCCAGAGAAGATAATGTTATGCGTCTGGTGGGATAAAGAAGGCGTCATGTACTGCAATTGCTTCCAACGAATGTATCCATAACTGCTGACATTTATTGCCAACAACTCAGATGCCTTGCAGCTGCAATTGAAGAAGAACTACCAGGAAGACCGCAGCAAATGCTGCTGCAACACGATAATGCACACCAGCACTGTGCTAACATGACGAAAGCAGCTATCCAGGAGCTTGCTTGGGAAGTGATTCCATATCCCCCACGTTCTCCTGATCTTGCGCCCTCAGATTTCGACCTTTTCCGTTCTCTATCCAACAATCTTCAAGGGAACTCCTTTGATAACGAAGATGCTTTACAAACTTGCCTTGACGACTTCTTTAACTCTAAACTAATAAAGTTTTTCAGATTCGGAATTGAAAAACTGCTCCAGCATTGGCAAAGAGTCATAGATAATGTAGGAGAATATATCAGCCCTACTGATTAATTTCTGTCTTATATTCATCTCAAATAGAAACATGTCACAGCGAAAAAAACACTGCGGACTTCTGCATCGATCCAATACTACTACTACTACTACTAACACATCAAGATTCACTTGATCAGAGACTAAAAACATTAAGATACATTCTATCATTAAATTACCTGATAATATTTGCCCAAGACTGCCAGCAAAGAGCATTTTGGACAGGAATCACGAAGCAAAACATTTTAATACTATCCTTTGTGGGGTGAATCACGGACCTAGGTAAATTAGCTTTAAAGACTGGAAAGCACTAGAAGTTGAGCTTTTAATGAGTGTGTGAATATAATACTGTATATTTTCAGTGGGTATTATCACACACAGAACTTCAAGGGAATAAAACAACCGCAGATGAAAGATAAGAAAAGAAAAAGACAGTTAACAGCTACCAGATATCTTCTTCTTCCTATTTGGTATTACAGCCCAGGTGGGCCTTAACCTCCTCTATGGCTCTCTTCCATCCTTCTCTATCCATCGCCAACTCCCTCCAATTCCTTATTCCTAATCTATACCAGATATCTTACCCGTACAAAAATACAGAAATAAAATATAACTTTTAAAGATACATCAAGGAGGAAAGTAAGGCTCACAATACACGAATTGTGGAAGGAAAACCTACTTAAACCAAAGAAAAAGCAGTAGCAACATTCACATTGAAAACAAAGCAGTTATCTTGCCGAACATTTGTATAAAATATTGAAGTAGGCTAGTTCGTTGCTACAAACTTCCCTTGTTAAATAGTTGCCACAAGGACAAAGTGTTGTAAACAATTAAATAAAATATAAAATGTTTTGTTTACAAACTAAAATATGAAGTTTATAATTTTTTTTTAATTATACAAATTATCACAATTTTCAATCAATTCTTAAATAAAACACATTAATTACCCAGAAAGATAATTTTTAAGAACTGAAATAGACTTTTTAATAGTGATAATGGTCAATCTAAGGAGGAGTGCTTTTTCTAATCCCATTGATGCCCAAAAATTTGGAATGATTCTAAATTCATTTATATGCACTCTCTTTAAGAAAGACACCATATCTATATACAAAAAACATCTACCATTAATTGGAAGTTAAACTAAACATAAGCAATATTTTTTAACATTGAATACCGGAAGGAAAATGGCTTAAACTCTAAATTTAATTTTTTATAAGATTTTTTCATCAAAATTAAAATGAAGAGCAAACAACTTTCACGTGAGTAACGTATTATAATGATAACCCATTCAATCAAAGACTGCAATATCACATTCACATATCCTAATCTCTGAATGATTGCTTTAAAATCCTCCATTAATTTTGGTTGCAGTAGTATACTATGCATAAATGACTGTTATTTCTCAAGTGTCATTCCATTTCATATACTGACGTCTAAAATGAATGTAGAAAGAATCTATTAACTTACAGACATACCATAATCCTACAGAGCAAGCAAATGTAATCACTTACTCTATTATATTCACAATATTTACAATTAAAATCAGAAAATGATGCAGTTTGTAACTTACTCCTCTTTTTTGAAATTTTTCGAGTCCTTCATAATTTGGATGGCCTGTTCCTGCAAACTCGTAAGTTCTTCAGCAGATACAAAATCATGCAAGTTGTACACCTCTTCAATTGTATTTGCATTTCGATTTGCTGGAGGAAGATACGGGTTGTTTGAAACATCTGGAGTAGGAGGTATTTCATATTTTTCCTCAGAGACACCATCTATTACTTGTGACAACTGATCTTTCAACATATTCTCATCTACACGCATACGTATACTGTTTTCTATTATACGTTGCCTCTGTTTTGAACCAAATTTAATTCCAAGTGTGAGTTTATCTTCCTGTGTGACTACAGATATGGAAGCAGGCTTCTCCACGTGTGTTTTTGGAGTTAGATGAAAGCTCTCTACTGGAACCAAGCGTATCTGTCAAACAAAATATGTTTAAAGGTATAATACGTAACAGTACAGTTGCTAACTACATTTATTTTAAAATAAAAAAAGACACTTCATATTATTCCTTGTATCAAATTTAGATCGAAGTACATAATGACTTCCTATTCAAAAAGTCAGAAGTGTCATTTCTTAATTATTAAATATTTTAATTGAGATTCAATATTTTCATATTATTTTTAAGTACCATTATTGCTGACTTATAAGAATACACACTTCTTCGCCTAAAAATTTGTTTAAAAAATGTAATATGTGTTATGAATAAATGGTTCGAGGCTAATAGTTTTTGTCTCAACATACATAAAACACAAAATAAATATTTTTTTTTCTTTAAGTAATTTTGACAAAGAATATATTGATTCTTAGGTGAAACTTTCAGGAATAATTCTCGACTTCAAAATGACATGGGCTCCACATTTTGATTCTATCTGTAACCAAACTATCAAGCGTTTAAAAATCCTATCTGTATGTGGGGTAATGATAGTGGTGTCTCTAAAGTATTGATTTTACAAAAAAAAAAAAATATATATATATATATATATAAGAATTTTGACTAACAAAGTTCTCCTTATGGACTCACTGCAAGCCATTATTTAAAAGTGAAAATATTTAACAATAATTTATGAATATCATCATCATCATCATCAACCACAGGGATTAGGCCTATTGGCCTGTTCCGTCTTCAAAGTTTATGTCGTCTATCCATCTTGTTCTTGGTCTACCAACATTTCTGTGTCCTCTTGGTTCATAGTTCAGTATTACTTTAGGTAACCGGTCGTCATTCATTCTTCTTATATGTTGGTACCAATTATGTTTTTGTTGTTGTATTTTCTCAGTCAAATTAAACATATTTAGTTGTTCTCGTATATTTTTGTTCTTTTGATGATCTAAAAGAGTGAGACCAGCAACACTTCGAAGGAATTTCATTTCGCTGGATTCAATTTTCTTTTTAGTTGTTCGGTTTATAGACCAATTTTCTGAACCATAGGTTAATAGTGGGACAGCTAACGTTGTATAAAATTTTAGTTGTGTTGAACGTTGTGTTTTATTTTTTAAGGTCCTTCGTATTGTTCCACACATCTGTTGAAATTTACTCATTTTATTTTTGACGTCTTGTTCTTTTACGTATGATATATTGCAGCCTAAATAGTTAAAGGAGGATACCTGTTCTATGATTTCATGATTTAAAACTATTTTACATCTTCTGTGATCAACTCCTTCAAATGCCATTGTTTTTGTTTTATGATTAGAAATTTTAAGATTATATTTTTCCATTATTAATTGTAGTTGATAAGCTGCCACCTGTAAGTCATCCTCCGATTCTGCCATCAAGATCTGATCGTCAGCAAAAAGCATGGACTTCAATAATGTCGTGCCTATATTTATGCCGGTTGTTATTTTATTCTGCCATTCTTCTGTGGCTTTATCTATGTATATATTGAATAATGTTGGAGATAAAGGGCAGCCTTGTTTAACACCCTGATTTACAATTATTGTATCACTCGTTTTGTTTCCTATTCTTACTGATATTCTTGTCTCGTATAAGCTTTTAACTGTTTTCACTAGGTGTGTTGGATATCCTTCTTTGGACAGTATATTCCATAATTTATTTCTTAAAACCTTGTCAAAGGCTTTTTCGTAATCCACGAACATTATGTATGTAGGGAGATTAAATTCTCTTCTCTTCTATTTATGAATATATTTACAATAATCTTAACATTAAAGAAAGACTAAACGGTTTTAAGACTAGATTTGATGTTCATAAATATCTTACTAGTCAAAATTACCATTTGGTTGAACCTTATGTTAGACTAACCAAGTCGAAGAGTTGTATAAATTAGGTGGCCTTTTACTAAATTGTCTCAAGAAATGCCTATTTCAAATTTTAATGTAATTAAGAATTTGTTATACAAATGGCTTGTTGACAATCCTTTTTATAATATTAGAGAATACCTTGATACTAGTGTAAACATTATTTAATTTACTTTATTTGTATTTACATTTTTTATGTACCATTTAATTTATTTTATCTGCTATTTTATTATATAGCCTATATATTTAATTGTACTTTGATCATGTCTATAGAATAATAAACAGGGTGGAAGTGAAATAACCTTACTGATTGAAAAGAACGATAGGGTACACTTAACTGAATAGAAAACCTATATTACGTTTTGTGACTGAATGCATGGTTAATTAGAAAGTTAAGTTTGAAGTTTCAGGAGTACGCCAATATCACTGTTAACACACTCTTCCCGTGATACAGATGTAAGAGGTCAACGAACTCGGTATTTCTTGCTAGATGAGCTATTCTCTGGTGCTGTGTTGATTGATATCTCAAATGGAATTTTTATCAGCTGAAGTCTGCCTAGTCTGTGTCCTGCATATACTAAAATTGAAGACCTCGGTGCAAAAGCCAGTCAAGTTCAGAAATGGAAATTTTGCAGGAGATAAAAATAACTTTCTACAAAAATAGAATGTGCATTAATTTGAAATTACTTTTTTACACGACAATTTAGGAAATTAGTGAGTATTTGATGAAGTTACCATTATTCTTGTTAGTTCTCTTTTGCAAACAGAATTTTTTTAATGGTGGACGTGAATGTTTCTTCGTTCCGAAAAGACAACAGATTTCTTTGTCATGCTTAAGCTTAATTTATTCCTTATTTGAAAACAAATCTACGAAATCTACTTCAGTCTCAGATGAGTTCTCATTGAGTGAATTATCAATGCGTATATTACACATATATTTCTAAACATTAATATTCTGTAATGTGTTACACTTCCTACAGATATCAGATCTTGGGAACCAAAACTATAGTTAAAATTGGTATTGAAATATATACTATAGGAAAAGAATATTGACTTATCTTCCATCTAGCAGGAAGAACTCGAAGCAAGAATCAGCTGGATGTGTCTGTTTTTTGACATAAATCAGTGAAGCAGTTCAGTCCTTTTCAACTGTAGAGATGTTACAATAGGTCAGACTTGACGGATTCTTGCACCAGTAGCATACCGATATATTTATCTATGCAGTGCATACTAAATGTCGATTTTTTTTTTTAAATTGGACTTGACCGGTGTTTGCACCGAGGTCTTCAATTATTCTTTTGCAAAATATGTGCATGGAAAAAGAGGTAGGCCTATGTCCTGCCCATATATATCAGAAGTAGAGAAGAATATCTGATTCACTTTATTACTGAAAGTGTCAACTGCTTCTATTTAGGCTTTGTATTAATGAGACCACCTTGCTAACTATGAATTTTCATGTAAATGAATAGAAAATTTTGCCTGGAACCTTTTCATTCAGGGACAGATTCTTTCAGATGCTGTAGATGATCTATAACACATGCCCCTCCCAGAGTAAAGATTCTTATCACCCTTAAAAATAAATGTCTTTTATGAAGCACTGGAGTATTTCAAAAGTTTTTATACTTACATCACTGCTTCCTGTAATAAAGGTCCAGGGCTCATACCATCGATGTGGGCGTCACCAATGATGTTAAGTAACCTTCTCTCAATTATGTTGTACCTAATACGATCTTCTCCCACAATATTCGTTGTCACAACAATTTAGCTTTGTTTAATTGCATTATGTTCCCATATTTGCTACACTTTTTTTTTTCCCCCTTAAAGCCCAGTTCAGATGGTGCGTGTTTCTGTGATGGATTCCAAGGTGGCTGCGCGGATGGGTTGCCTGCGTGGTCACTCGCCGGAAGTAATGTGCTCTGGTGGCTCCGTGGATGGCTAGCTTGCTGGATTTCAAGGGTAGGTTCTTTGCTATTTTTCGTGATGGTTTACAGGCTGGAAACCAAAGATGATCATATAATATCACCACTGAAACCATGTCGCCATGTTCGTTGTTTTCCAACTAAACCTGTTTTTTCTATATTCTCTAGTTTCTAAGAAACAACAATTAAATATCGGACTTAGCTGTTTTGCACTTATGGCTTACGACTTTATTACGACATTTACTACTGTTAATGTACGACTTTAGTTGTTTTCCACTCACGGTTTATTTTCTTTCTGACCATGGGTGTTGGCAACAGATGAAGCAGCAGATGATTTTCCAATTTGAACTGTGAAAAGAGCCAGCTCCGTGTGAACAACTACCATCACCGTAGCCAACACGGGAGCCAGCCAGTCAGCACACAGGCTATCCATCCGCGCAGCCACCTTGGAATCCATCACAGAAACACGCACAGTCTGAACCAGGTTTAACACGGCATTGGTTGCTATATGAGCATTTTGCTAAGTATCAAATTCAAATGACAATCACACCAAAATGGAAGGGGCTGCAAGTTTTTCCCTTTCTCCAGCTCACTTCATGAGTGTTGGCTATTATCTGCTAGAAGAACTTTCTTCGAATAATATGCGGTACTCTGTAGAGAAAATATTTGTCAGACCAGTAGCTCAGTTATGATGGAATCCGTAATTACTGTCATCCCTTCATAAAGTCAATGAACTTCTAATCCTATTCGAGTTCATTATTTCCTTTTAAAAGTTCCTAAACCTTTTCTTGAATGCAGGTATTTCACCAGAGAACTTATCCTTTTATAAAACAAAATAAAAACACGTATTTTGCAGCACAAAATTTGGTTGAATATAATAGGGCAAGGAAGTATTAAAGCAGAAATGGATATCCTTCTCAATTAAACTATTTATTGTGACACATCAACTCTTAAGAAAACACATGTTGTTACTTGACATCGCTGTTTTACCCCTCTCAAAAGTTATAACAGGAAAAATGCAATACGACACTAGCCTCGACAAAATGCTAGGTATGTGCCCACCCGAATGACAATGTATGTAGCAACTCAAATCTGATGCACTTACAAATGTATTTTTGCACCCGTTACATAAATCCCTATCTGCTTTTAAACTACACTCCTCTATCTCATTGAATTCTGGCTAACCGAATTCTGCTCTTTCATCATTCCTTGCATATTTATTAATTTCCTCTTAGGGGAAATTTCCCTCTTGACCACGTAAACTTCCATTCAATTCACTCCATTACTTATCAGTGAGATATGGAATATTTCTTTCAACCAGATCATGTGGTCTAGCGGATAAGATCTTGGACTAATAAGTTCATCCAAATCCCGATATGACATGTGATAGCATCCCATATTTTTAGAGTTCAGCCTCAGCATGAATCCTGCTCACTAACAAAATGCTAACTCGGAATTGAAGCACTTCGTGATGTTTACCTTATTGGTTTTCTTGTTTCTAATGGCCAAAAGTCTTTGAACTATCTTGGTCTCATCTGACAAGGCAGGGCCACTGAACACATGTTCACTATCTTCAGCCATTGCTAGAACACGTTCCCCAGTCTTTCTATGCTCATAGAGTTCGCATTTCCACTTCTCAGGTTCCTTTGGAATGAACTTGCCATTCTGAAATGAAACTGTAGAAGAAAGGTTAGTCAAATATTTCGGACATAGGTACTACTAACACAAAGTGATTCATGAGGTCTGTAGTTTGTTCCTGAGACCATTTGGGGTAAAAAGTTAATGTGAACATTAATTCTATTCTCAATTGTTACAGTACTAAAACAATTTCAATCTCTGAAGTCATAAATGTCAACTGACAACAAATAAATATTAAATACCAAACAAACGCTTGGAAATGTGCATAAGAAATCTGTAATAGAATAGTAATACAGAGACTAGCAGCTTGTTCTGGATACCATAGTAAGTGAAGTCTTCTGGATGATTATCGAAAAGGATTACAGTGGCCCTCCAAGGTACCAGACTTTTAGAAGCACTATATGACACATCTCGAGTAGTGGACAGGACTCCCTTGTGCTAGTTATTTCACAAACCATTTGTACTAACAAACCAACAACTAAAACCACTTATCATCGTAATAACGAACAATTTCAAGCTTTTTTTTTTTTTCCGCGCACCATCTAATATGAGAAGCAACATCAGAGAAGGAGGGGGAATGAAAGAGAGAAATAATTTTTACCATTTTTTGTGAAATGGAACGTGTTCAGTGCAAGAACAATACACACAGTGGGTGTCAATCTGCATTACGTCAGATGAAGACAATTGAACGACTATTTGGAAATTAGTTACTTTTCGTACCCAACCAGTTTATGTTAGCTTAGATTAGAGTTCAAGCCAGTGTTCAGCGATTTACAGCTTGGCCTATACTATTATTCGTTTTGATAAATGTCCAGAAGAACTACCCTAAAAAGACACATTTCCTTTCCGCCTCTACAAATTACTAACATAACATGCGGGAGGTCCAGGACGAATTATTAGTGGGAGTAGCTACAACAGCTTACAGCAGAGTTCGTACAGGTCAGTTCCTATCTGATGCTTTTCCAATTCAGTGCGGTCTAAAGCAAGGAGATGCACTATCACCTTTACTTTTTAACTTCGCTCTAGAATATGCCATTAGGACAGTTCAGGATAACAGAGGGAGTTTGGAATTGAAAGGGTTACATCACATGTTGTTACTTGACATCGCTATTTCACCCCTCTCAAAAGTTAGAATTTATAAAACAGTTATATTACCGGTTGTTCTGTATGGTTGTGAAATTTGGACTCTCACTTTGGGAGAGGAACAGAGATTATGGGTCTTTGAGAATAAGATTATTTGGAAAATATTCGGGGCTAAAAGGGATGAAGTTACAGGAGAATGGAGAAAGTTACACAACGCAGAACTGCACGCATTGTATTCTTCACCTGACATAATTAGGAATATTAAATCCAGAAGTTTGAGATGGGCAGGACATGTAGCACGTATGGGTGAATCCAGAAATGCATACTGAGTGTTAGTTGGGAGACTGGAGGGAAAAAGACTTTTGGGGAGGCAGGCGTAGATGGGAGGATAATATTAAAATGGTTTTGAGGGAGGTGGGATATGATGATAGAGACTGGATTAATCTTGCACAGGATAGGGACCGATGGCAGGCTTATGTGAGGGCGGCAATGAACCCGCGGGTTCCTTAAAAGCCATTTGTAAATAAGTAAGGTAGCTACAACAGTGCATTAGAATATGTGTATTATAGTAAAATTAACACTTCTTTCGATTTCTGACAGCTCGCTAGCCGAGTGGGTTACGGTTTGTTGTCATGCCAACCAAGGTTAACCTGGGAAGTAGTCAATCACCTTTTGACGTCCCCTGCTTTCTTGACAATGCTGCCATATTATCGAAGCGATAGCTGACGGACTTGACCGACTCCTAGTAGTAGCAGCAAGTTGGCAACGTTGCCATGACAGCAGATCTATAAACCACGCCGCCTGTGAGCTGTCAAAAGAAACTTTAAATCTACTATATATATATATATATATATATATATATATATATATATATATATATATATATATATATATATACAACGTTAGTGTGTACGAAATTAAGAGGTTAAGGTAGACGAATACATACTTCCATTTCCATGCATTTGCAGGCAACTTAAATACATTGAAACGTACCTAACATAGCCTTATCACTTGCAATATCTGTAATGCGACACTTGCTTTCATTCATCATGAAGTAAAATTCAACACATACATCAGCTAACCGGAACAGACAGCTATACCTCTTGCAGTGCAAGTACCATGTGTACACTACATCCTATCGTCCATGCTTCGGCCATTGCCATGCTGATCGTACTGATGCGCTCTGGTGGTGAAATTCAATAGTATTATCAATTATAGTATATACCTCACGAAGCTTGAGTTTATGAGGGTACTAGGAACAATAGACTGTGCAGGTACTATTTCTCATTGTCTGTAATGAGGCGATAGTAGCGATCCTAGTGATTAGCAACTATCTATGGATGCATTTTTACGACGTATTGATCTTCGTGACAGATGTATTATGATGAACATGAGAAAGAAGAAAATATTGTTCACTATTTTGTAATTATTTAGAATTTCTTCAAAGATTTATTTATGGTTTTCACTCTTTGTGTACTTTGTCAGATATGAGTTCAATCGAAAGGTTAGCTGTTGATTTGTTGCATGCGTATCAACAAAATGATTCGGCAGAATTAAAAATACTGTTGCATCAGGTCAGTACCGGTAAATAAAATCTTCTGCAGTACGTACATAAAAGAAGAATGTACGTTTTTATTGATGGATTACATATTGATAAAGCAAGACAAATATGACATACATAGTATTATTCATTTCACATCACGCCATGTAAAATATATTGATAATCCAAAATGTATTTACAAGCTAAGTAAGATATTTTTTTTGGGGAGTGTTTGTAGTTGAAAACATTACCTAAAACATTACTTTTTTAGTAGATATGATATTTAAGATATGAGAATTTATAGAATATAAAGATAGTTTTGTTTTACTTGCTGAAATAAGTAAAAAATAGGAAAAATTAACGATGCAATATAACCTACAGTTTATGTTGTCACATTCCTCGACCTGTCAATTATCCTCTTATCTACCTGCTCAAAATTTGCCACAGTCCTCTATCTTCTGTCACTTAACTATCCCCCTCATCTAAACCACTTAACTTTGCCGCAGTCCTCTACCTCCTGTCACTTCAAATCCCTCTGAAGAGAGATTATTTTTGAGGATGATAACTTAGTGTGGCTTTCTCTGGAAGATCTGTGTCGTAAATTTAAAGCACGTGAAAGAATCCTGCCCTTGAGGGCTCCATGAAAAATTTCATTTTCTCTCTTGTTTATTACAATCATTGTCAATTCACGAACGGAATAAAACATTCTTAGTGGCAAGTAGTGGTATGATATAATGAATAATGATTGTGATGGGTGATGGAAGTGAGAATTCTGAAGATGGTAGAAGGCAGTACTGACATCGGTGATGTTGACAGCTAAAAATGGCGCAATGGTCAAATGAATTTGGATGTGATAACCAAAGACTTTCATCCAATCCATGTCTCTTCGTGTAAATACGATTAATCCTTTTTATTCTCTTACAAATATTAACACTCTTATATTACCAGAAGTAGGTCATGTTTCCAACATTCCAGACTTCATTGCATGTGACAATCTGATACAGCATAAATATTGTCTTAATTTCACTAATTGCATGTTTTTCCATGTACTGCATCAACTGCTATTGAATTTATATAGGTACACTCTGTTTGTTTCCTCTTTTCTAGCTTACTGAAGCTGTGAACATTCCAGGAAACATCAGCTGTCTGATTGGTCCTGTGATCAAATTACTTCCATCTCACAATATCAATGTCAAGAAAACTGCCTACACAGTTTTACCTAAGTATGTAACTTAATTTGAAGTCATTGTATACAAAACTGCCTGAAATACTGACAGCAAGAATAAGTACACTGGTGGTATAAACATGATTGGGACAGTTTATTACAATTAATTATAAACAGATATTATAGAAGAATATTGAAATAGGTAGGTCTAGTTAGGTTAAAGAAAATTTTATGAAAATGAGAGGACGCATATAGGCGATTCATGATTAACATCTATGATCACATACATATATCAGATTGGCCATTCCCGTGTTATAAAATGGCAATATATGTTGTTGTTTTCTAATGCCAGGCATTTGACAATGAAGTCATTTGACCTCTTGCACTTCAATATTTTTCAAAGATATTATCATGACCAGCCACTGAAGCACAGATTTTGAGGTGTTCCGAATCCATTTCTTGGTTTGAGTTGCACAATGGGCAGTTAGGGGACTGATATATTCCAATTCTATGCAGGTGTTTGGCCAAACAATCATGGCCTGTTGCCAATCTAAATGCAGCTACAGACGACTTTCGTGGTAAATCGGGAATTAACTGTGGATTTTGATGCAGGGGGGAGAACCATTAATCCTTCCCATTGAAGGCTTTAAGGAGCCAACCTGGACAAATACCCAATGTCCCATCCCTACCTTCCCGTGGTGCACCTGTTACTAAGCATAATTTTACAAGCTGAACTAAAGGGAGGGGCTACTCATCAATTAGCACTGGTCAGCTTGATGAGTTAATGACTGAATTTGGTATAATTTTCCTCTAACCAATACCTAATTCCCTCTTTACCCTTTCCTATCCAGTCCTCTGACTGAACTCTTACTTTCTTCGACCCTGACGGCATTAGAGCATTCGAGGCCTAGGGGTTCATTTCCCTTTCCTTCCTCCTCTTTCTACTTTTCTGTTCCTAGTGCTGACCTGTTATGGCACTAAAATCGTCCTCCAGTGGCTTAAGGAGGGAAAGCTGGTGATCAACAAGATCTCCCAGCTAGGTCCAATGGACCCGTCGACCAACAGCAGGTGTGGTCCTCCAGACATTCTGGGGGTTGTGTGTGAATGAAGTAGCCACCAAAACGTTAAAATATGGTGTTCACTTAAATCGGCTACAACTTGCCATTTTTTCACTCCAATATGAAATGGCAATATATGAAAGAGAACAACCACTAGGATCTCCACCGTCGAAAATGAATTTTTTGGTAATGACTGCTAGATGGAAGTACTCCATGCAGTCACTGGATGGTAGCATAGTGAAAACGATGAAAGCTGTATTGAAAGTGCATTAGGCTGATTAATATGTAATGTGTGATCAAGGCTAATATGCATAACTTCAGAATGTGAGCCCTCAGATTACTATAGTGAGAATAATTCCTTTATGTATAGGTCCGATTTCCAATAGTTGCAGGATTATGAAAGTTTTTTTTATTTCTGGGAACCACATTCTTATTAGGGCCTAACTGTGCTTCTACTTTTGATTGGTAAACAAGCAATGGACCATCCCTCCTTATCAGATGGGTCATTCGAAAATTAGTGGCAACATTTTAATTAAGAACAAAAAAATTATTTATTCGTCATACTTACAGTTCTTAAAAGTAATCTCCAGTATCACATACACATTGCCACGCCTCTGGAAGCTGATGGATGCCATCCACAGCATTGCTTTGTTCTAAGTTTCTAATTGGCTTCTGTACAACAGTCATAATGCCTGTCTATTTCTACAGCTTATCCCTCTCAATGTTTCTTTCGTCTTCGAGAAAAGCTCGTAGTCACAGGGACTCATATCTGGAGAATACAGAGGATTCTCAAGAATTTCCCATTTCCACCTGTTAAGTAAATTAACCACTTGGGCAGCCATGTGACAACGAGCACCATTGTGAAGCACAATGAGATTAGGTATTAAAGACATTTTGGTGTTTAAGCGCATTGCTGACCATAAATGTTGTTCCAAAGAGTGACTGTAATATGCAGCATCCATTAGCTTTCAAACTGGAACAGAATGAGTGATTAATACACCTTCATAATCATAAACATAACTTTGAGTGGGTCCTGCTCTTGTCTACATTTTTTTGGCAGTGCTGCCACTTGCTCGATTGTCTCTTAAACTCAGGTTGATAATAGTGGACAGAAGTTTCATCCAAAGTTATGATAGTCTAAGAAAACGTTCTTCTTCATGTTCATAGCATTGTAAATGAACTCATGCTGCTTTCATTGCTTATATTTGCTAAACATTTCCTTGGAGCATTGCAGATAACAGTCGTATTTTTTCATTAATTTCATATAGAGTTTAAATTAGGTATAACTTACAGATAATACTTATCAGGCACCACTCCATCTCATTCTACGAGTTTGCATTAGTCACTGCTAGAGAAGCTGAATACTAGCAGTGTTGCCACTAATTTTCGAGTGATCTATGTAGTTCTATTTAAGACTTCACATGTCTGTATGAGTTTCATTCATGCAAATGAAGCAATGCATCTAGGCAGAAGTGGGGTATCTTCGAAAATGTTCTGTAAGCAGTGAATGTTTTTTTATAGATAAATTCGTAATGAAAATGAACTGAGTTTGTGTGCAATTTGACTAATCCTTGTATTGAAGACAGTGAATTTATATGGGCTATTATTTCATTCGCAACTGGCTATGGACTGGAAGGTCCGGGATTCAATCCCAGATGGTGACGAGATTTTCTCGTTGCCAAACTTCCAGAATGGCCCCGAGGTTCACTCAGCCTCCTATCAAACAGAGTACCGAGTCTTTCCTGGGGGTAAAAGGTGGTCGAATCTAGTGCTGAGGTCAAGAAAGTATGAGGCTGTACCTCATGTCCCTCAAGCACCTTCATGGTACATGAAGGGGCTACTTTATCTGTGTACACCCAGTAGTGCTACATAATCTTTTATTTCCATATACTCTGAATTGTTAATTTTCACCTTATTGATGAACGCAATTCATGGAATATTAGTTGATATAATGAATCGTCCTTGACCAACTCGTCTGTAACTCTTACAGTTAAGTTGACTCGTTATGATAGCAGATATCTCGTAGGACTCACAGTGACTCATCTGAACTACAGTAAAATCCTTTGTAACCGGCACCAAATAACCAGTAGTATCAAAACAACGGCACTTTTGGCTGGGCCAAAAAGAAATTTAAATCTGCTACATTACCACACTTTGGGTCGTCAGTTGTGCCACATTAAGAAGTTGCATGAACTTTCATTTTCAGTGAATGTTCGAACCTAAAATTAATGTATTGTTTGTGTTTTTATGTTTATTTAGTTATGTTCGGGCCGTCAGTGTTGCAACATTAGGAAGTTCACACGAACTTTAATTTTAAATGAATATTCGAACCTAAAATGAGTGTATTATTTGTGTTGTGTGATATGTTTTAATAAGGAAAATCCACACAGTTTGTTGTTATTCAGTTATGAGCAAGTGATAGAGAAATACGCTTCACATGGCAGCAGTTTCAACATTGGTACTATGAAATACGAACTTTTTTTTTTCTATATACCGGTATTTATTCAATTATCCGGCAAAATCTCGTATCTGGAACTAGCCTGGTGCCAGATAAGAGGGATTCTACTGTACTAGGAATCTAGCACACAGTTTACTCATGAGCTATAATTGACATCAGCTTTTATTTCAGTATGTCAGAACTACACAGAGAACTCAAATAGAAGATCGGAATGTATTATTAATACTCTGTACTCTTTTTCTTTAATAGAGTATGTTCACTTCATCCTGACGCTGCTTTCCTGTCTGTAAACACAATACTGCAGGACAGCAGGGATCCAAATCCTGTAGTGAAGTGTTTAGCAGTATCAACCCTTTGCTCTCTCCCACCATTACTGCAAGAACATGCTGGACCTGTATTAAACGCTGCTTTCAAGGATGGAAATCCACGGGTGCGAAGAACGGCTGTAATAGGATGCGGGAAAGTGTTCAAACACTCCACAGGACTTATCTTTGAAAATGGTTTGATAGATAGGTACTAATTTTTTTTGTGTATGTGCTACTTAACATAACCTAGTCTTGTTGCGACATTTTTGAGTATTTACACTGTCACATGTTGAGATATCCAACGTTTTGGAGCTACACAATTATCAGCTTCCTCATTAAGGAATGTAGGGAAAGGGGTAACTAACTGTTGTATTCATTATCAAGAGTTACCCTCCAGGTCCAACATATATAGGGAACCCATCCTTCTTGGCAATAGAGCTGATACATTGCTCTGAAGTGCTGAATGTCTTTACATACAGGTTTTCAAAAGTAATGCATAATTCCAATGAAAATTGAATGAGAGAATTCCGGACAAAAAAACTCAGACACGTTAAACTTTGTATGTATTTAGAAAGGAATATTTTCATGGAAGTGAATTTTTTGCAGTTTATTTGATTATACTTTGTTAGAATTAAGATTTTTTACAGACTGTATGAAAGCATTAGAGACAGTGATGCAGTAGTGGTGACGAGCAGTCTCCTGGCTTTGGATACGATACTAGCATCTGAAGGAGGGGTGGTCGTAAGCCGAAACATGTGCGAGTACCTCTTGCAGAGACTGGCAGATTTCCCAGACCCACAGCTGGCAACAATTCTGCAAGTCATTGGCAAATATAAGCCTCCAGAGGAAGATGAGTTGTTTCAGGAGCTAAGTACGTTGGTATAAACTACACTATACACTTTTTAAAACCAGCCTACTGAACATGGGAAATAAAGTTTTTCTCAAATACTCTGTCCCTTGTTCATTTCAGGAAAAAATGCTAGGTTTACTTTTGTAAGAATTAAGAAATAAATCAGAATACAACAAGGTCAAAATTTATTTTTTATTTACTGTTAGAGAAAAATATCACTGTTTTTACCACCACCTACTGGAACGTATCCATGCATCTGATGTCTGCTTCTACTGCCTGCTCATAAGACAATTCTAACAATGCTCAGTTGGTTAAGGCGCTTGTCTGCTGGTCTGAAGTTGCGCTCTGGCGTGGGTTCGATTCCTGCTTGGGCTGATTACCTGGTTGGGATTTTTCCAAGGTTTTCCCCCAACCGTAAGGTGAATGCCAGGTAATCTATGGTGAATCCTCGGCCTCATCTCGCTATCACCAATCTCATCGACGCTAAATAACCTCGTAGTTGATACAGCATCGTTAAATAACTAAAAAAAAAAAACAATGCTTACACTGAAACAGTGTATTTTCATATTCCAAAGATAGGTGCAACACCAACCAGCTCATCTGTATGTCTGCTTCAAACTATAAAAAAAACCGTTGTTCCACCTATTTGGTGTGAGTGTGACATATTGAATTGTGTTACAAATAATAATCATCAGAAACTTTTATGGATAAATTCGTGAAACCTCTACTTATTAATGTAGAGAAGTTCCACACAGACACCCCTTTCTCAGAAAGTACTGAACTTGTAAGTTCCTGGGCACTAGTACATTTTTTTTTATTGAATTGCCTAGTTGCAAATGTCCTTGTCTGAAAAGTTTACCAATACATATATTTTGCAAACACCAAAAACTGGTACAATATGAACAACTCATGGTCTTTGTCAGTTTTTTAAGAACAAAAATAATTAATTAACCTTACAAGTTCCATAAAATATTCTACTAGTAGTTAATTTGCAGTTTTAACTTGAAAACTGTTTTTAATTCTGTCACATAGCAGCTTTTGTAACTGAGCAACTCACTGGCTTTCATATTTTAAATTTTGTTTATGCATGTCTAGTTGTATTTCCTCTTCTTTCAAGAGTAAAGAATATAATGGATTAATGAAGCTATTAGAGTCGCGAAACAAAGTAATATTTTAATCACATACTACAAATATAGAGCATAGGGCCTATATCTACAAGTAACTTCACTGGTTGTTAGGAGCTACCATTTAGCAACCATTTTTTTCCATTCATTTTACATGTTTGACCATTGAATGAACAGGTAGTATAAGCATCTATTGGATGCATTGGATGTGTTCGAACAGGCAGTGATTTTTACTTTTAATTTTTTATATCAATAATTCTGTTTCATCAATGTGAGCCATGATTCATAACAATATTACGACTTTTTTTTAACAGATTAGGGCCATCAGATAAAACGTTATTAATGAATACTATTCTTTAATATTTATGTTTTATCGGATATTATTTTTTATTCATAATGCTTTCATTAATTTAATGCCATTCATTTTATCATTTATATTAATTTTACTGATTTTAAGTAGCATTAAATTATTTATGTCATGGCCTCATGTAATGTTGTGAAACTGTTAAATACAACAGGAAGAAAAAAATAACTGACATTAAAAAAATAATAAATCAAATGTCAAAGAAAATTAAATTACAATTTAGAATTTAATTTAATTTATTCCTCTGAATTTATTAAGAGAATAAAATTGTTAGTGTATTTCAGTGTATTTTCAGTTTTTTGACATTTTTTTCCTTATAAACACTTTCCTGCGCAACATACAGGGGAAATATTTGAGAAAAAGTAGTTACTCCCCATGTTATGTTCAGTACTATGATTTCCATAGCATATGTATAGGCCTAGATCATATATGTAACAGATATGTCGAGCTTATAGGCTTTGAGGTTAACAACTTTTGTCAGGTTTATTACGCTGCCATCTAGTTGTTACATAAGGAGTCACGTCATAATTCTCATTTGAATTGCATTAGCGACTGTGCTGCCATCTCGTGTTCGTTTATGGCAGACGGGTGGCGATCCTGGCAGTTGTTCTCTTCAAAGTGCTGCTGATTTTAACGTAGCGAGGAGTTATCTGTTACATATATGATCTAGGGTATAGGTCAGTGGCTGTTCGTTGTATAATTTATAGATGGTTGCAGTTATCTCATATTTATGAATTTTACACTCTGAAAATGGTCTTCAAACCATGCAACACTGATTTAAGTGCGACAGAAAGAAATAACTGAAATAAGTAACGAAGTATGAGAAAAAGGGTTCCTTTTTACAATGAAATTACGAATGAAACATTACTATTACAGGAACAGCTGTTATTGAAGTCATACAAACAATTGAAATACCAAATAATACCGTACATATTAAACATTTTCCTTGAAAACGCCTATTTCTACTTGAAAAGTAAGTCCAACACATACTTTGTTAGACCCAAAGACAGTTGATTTTTTAAGGACATTAAAAATCATTTTCGTGACTATTGTGGGAAAAAAAGTTGCGAGATCTGTATTGTAGGTTTGTAGCATGTCCTTAACAAGGCTCTAGGTAATTTCTCATCCTCTATGTTGAAATGAACTTTCAGAGTTATGCTTCTGTTGCTTAATATTAATCAGTATTTGATGATGCCTTTTGTTTTGCATTTATATCACACATTGTGTCTATATGACTGAGGATGGCCACAAAATAAGAGGAAAATATTTAATAAGGAATAAAAATGTCAACAAAATGTTACTACCCTGTTTATTGATTTTCTGTATAGTGGGCAGTGTAGGCTCCTTTCAAATCTATGAAAGCTCGTAGTTTTAATTTCACATTTTTGCATGCCTTCTTGCAGAACTCATGAGAATTGAATTCCTCAATAATAAAGTGGTGACGATGAACCTCATTTTCAATGGTGTATTTGTACACTTTATTCAAGTGTTCCTACAGTAAAAGGTCAGATGGTATTAGGTTGGGGGATCTTGCAGGCCATTCAGTAGGGCCATGATGTCCTATTCACATTCTTGGAAACCATTCATCCAGCCATTCCCTTTACTATTAGTGCATAATGTGGCGGAGCTCTGTCTTGCTGACACCACAAGTCTTCAGGGTCGTTAAATATTGTCCCTTATTTCGTGGTCATCTGGTACAAATTCAAAGAATAAAAACCTACATCAAACTGCAGTGTTCATATGAACATAATGTCATAAAATGAAATTTCCATTCTCGTTAAAAAAAAAAAAAAAAGGATTCAACACTTCACAAATAAATGTTCTTTAATCTTATACCAGGCTGTGTCTATATTTACATTGAAGGATCATTTCTCACGAAAATAACCATGTTGACATGCAATAGAACTCATGCTGAGGGTATTGGTCTACACTTTTACAGAATGTTTGAATTGTATTACACAAGATAAAGATTCTTTGTAATCAGTTTACTACATTTAAAATTCAACATGAAAAAAATTACATTAAAAAATTAGTAAGGTTAAATTTCATACCTTATGGAAAAAATCACATTTTCATAAGAATTAATATATAGGATAATGCAGTTTCATTAAAGGCACAAAAAAAAAATATATATATACCTGCCACATAGTACAGTTAGCTTTACACTGTATGCATTTATAATGTTATTCATACATATTCTGTTGTCTTTTCTGGATATAAGATTATATCCCTTTGAATTAAGAAAATCACGTTGTCAATCAGCATTTTGCTTGTTACTTCTATTTCAGCCCTAACTAAGCTAAAAGTGACCCGCTATTAAAGTTGTTTTGGCATACTCAGCTTAAGGATTAACTTTGTTTTTATGTTTTAGGCATCCTGGATCCATATCTCGTCCATTCTTCAAGTGCTGCTGTGGTTGTGAATTGCGTCAAGCTATTCTTAGAACTTACTAAAGAGAAACAGCCTCAACTTAAAACTGAAATAATAGAAAGAGTCACACCAGTTCTCAAGCAGTTCTTATCACCTGGGGCGCCTAGAGAATCCACCAATCACGTTTTAGATTTTCTTATTGCATTTAATCAGGACAGTGACTGGCTCGCACAATTTTCCAACACTCCACATTTGTTTTATCCTGTAAGTTACGACAGTGATTTGCCTCTCGCTTTAAAAAAGCTTAATATCTTACCATACATTTGTACAGAAACAAATTTTAAAGAAGTTTTATCGAATTTGGAGAAATATTGCAGGACCCCAGCCATATGTGGAAATACCATTGCATGTGTGTGTCTAATATCAAATCGAATGCCTCTTATTGCAGGCAGTGAATGTCTCGGTATCATAATGAGTCTGATGGACATTAGCGATCATATTGTATGTGACACTGTGCTAAGTGCACTGCAAGACTTCGACCTACAACATTTTGATGACAATACAATAAGATCATTAATTCAAAAAGTTTTAATGAAAATTGACTTGTCAGTGAATGATGTTCCTTACATTCTTCCAATTTTATTGGGAGAGCATGGAGAATTGATCGAGGACCAGTCACCTTATGTCCTAGAATCTTTGACTCAAAACTTCGACCAATATGATGACTGTATGCAGAGTTTAACAGTTACTGCAGCTATTAAAATGTTCCTAAAAATGCCTGCCAAATGTCAGCACATACTTGGAGCTATTATGGAAAAGTGCATGTTAGATATGAACGAAAGTGATTCAGGGAAGTTATTTTCTTTACAAGAGAAAACTCTAAAGTATTACAAATTACTTCAAACTGATATACAACTTGTAAAAAAAATGCTAAACTCATGAGTTTCAATTTAGTGGATGTACAAATGTTGAAAAATAAAAGACCTTATGGTACTAAAAAATAACATTCCTCCCTCAAGGAACAATTTAATTTATATGCCGCGTGTATATATACAAACTTCACAATACTTGTGGAAAGCTCCAGCACTAATATACACTAATCTTGAAAAGCTGGAAATGATCACTGAAGGTCCACAACATTTTCTCACACCTGTCGCAGACGGGCCAGCCTCTGCGTTAATTCATCTTGCTCTTGTGACACTTGGGTTGATGCCCCAATGGTTCCAGTTTGGCCTTGTGGCAATTCCATGTTCAACTCCAAACTGGAAGAAAATAAATCCCATTAACACTTCGAAATAATAGTATGTATGTATGTGTGTGTATACATGTTATAAAGTTATGTTTAATGTTGCCATTTCATTTCGTAAGTTTGAAAAGAATATATGAAACTTTCAGATGCATACAACAAATCCTCATTCTCTATTACTTATAAAGAAAATTCTCAAAGAAAGAGTCTGACTGGGTGAAAGAGAAGGCTTGCTATCTGTCCTTAGCTTATTTATTTTATTATTATTATTATTATTATTATTATTATTATTATTATTATTATTATTTCTTCTTCAAGAGAAGCAAAAAAATTCTACCTTCACTTGCCCTCTCATTATTTATCTAACGAGAGATATACCAAATATGCTAATAAAGATGTTTCTCTATTCAAATGGAAACAGACCATAAATGTCTAGCTGAACATATATGCAAGATATATTATCTACATGAAAATAAGTGCATGGTATCAGTCAGTACCAAATCTAAAAAAAAAAAATACAGAGATTTGAAGAGAAACAGCATAGGTATGTACACTGGAAACCAGATGTCAATCAGTAATGCCAAGTGTCGATGCTGATATACTGTGGTCTATATATGCAGTGTGTTTAGGTTTATTTTTTTAGGAATTAAACGTGTTACTTAAGCATTTTTCTATGTTGAGGGAGTTATTTATACAAGAAGTCTGAAATTAGGCCTATGTTATTTTGTTATTAAAAAAAAATAAAAAAACAAAACCGTTTGGTTTATATGTCAGAAACACTAGTAAAGATACAGAACTTCAAATATAGAAAATAGCCACTAAATTCAAGTAAGTCTTCTTGAAGATTTCAAACCCTGTATTGTCCTTGTAACAAATTACACAATACACAAATGAACTTGGTGAGCTACTGAACAAAACTGAGAAATTCATTAATGGTTCACAATGCAGAAGATAGACAACATTAAGTTATCTGGATCATATGCTGAGACAAAGAAGGCAGGACTGAGGGAATATTGGAGAATGCTGAATTTGCAGTGAAGAACCTGCCCATGGGCAGAAAACTATCAATGAATGAATACTCTTTTTGGACCTCTCAAAAAACCTAGGACAAGATGGAAAGATCAGGTGAAACAAAGTGTGGAAAGAAGAGAAAAATTATGGATGAAAGTAAAGTGTGTAATGACTGTGAAAACACTGGAGGTTGATATCTTACACTCGAGCCCCATAATCGAGGAAACGAGAACAGAAGATGGTGATGATGACAACGCCCTTTTGAATAATAGGACATTTTTTGGCTCTGAAGCAATGGAGTGAATGAGTAACAAGTAAAATGCACAAAATACTTTAATTCTTAAATTGCGAGATACCAATTCAAGAAATGATAAACTTATCACAAAAGTAAGCCCCCATGCATTCATTATTGTCAAATCACAGACTTTGATCATAACATGCGCAATAGTTAGAAAAATTATGCTCAGGACCTCAAGTTACGACTTTTCTTGAGCAACTATACAACTTTGAATGCAGATTATGTTAAGCTGCACTGATGATGACTGAGCCAAGAAATATGGCCGTAAATTTCTACACATTATACATAACAGACACTACTATTTATATCTTGCTTGTCAACTTGTACAACTGTGAAATGTAGTTTCTCAATCTATAAAGGAAGGGAGGTTAAACATATTTAAAAAAATATATAATTATATATTCATGGAGTCTAGTGAGATTGAAGAGCAAATGAATACAGAATGCTTGACTTTTTTCCTCATATTCTTCCTCAGTATTTCCGAATTATCAGAGCAGAGAGACGATTATGTGTATATTGCACAAGTTTTCTAAAAGAGATGACTGCTGAACTACAGTTTCCTACCAAGTTATGCCTTAACATAATGTCCTATGTATGTTCATGTAATGTGTAAACATTTTGCTTAAAATGTTTACAGCTACACATACAGGTTGGGCAGATAAAACCGGCCCCATCTCATGTCATATGATTTGGAAAATAAATTATGTAGGGTATTGATTTCTTTTCTTTCTTTTTTCTTGAAAATGTAATTATGTTGGCTATACTGTATCTTCCGCGTGTTTTGTGTCATTGTTGTTGCGCCATTGTTGCTTATAACCTCTTCTGGTTGCTGTTTAAAAGTCAGACGTTCTAAACACATGTAAAGAGTTGTTCTTTAAATAAGCATGACTTATTCAATACCAGAGCGAATATTCATTGTGGAGGCGTACGTACAGACCAGCTCTATTAAGGAAACACAATTATTCAGAGACAAATATCCGCTTCGCTCAGTACCAGCGAAAAGCAGCATTCAAGATTTGGTGCGAAAATGGCGTACAACTGGATCCATAAAAAATGTAACAAGGAACAGAACTCCTTCTATCGGACTCCTCAACTTACAGCGCGAATTAATTAATTTATGACTAGGAGTCATTTTATTTTCATTCCATTTGAAGTTTGTTTCAAATCATTAGTACCTATCAATGTCATAACACAGGCCGGTTTTATCTGCCCAACCCTGTATAATCATGCCTGAGTATAAAAAGCAGAAGTAATGACATATAAAAATCATGCTTCTGCCTCCCTGGGAAAGCAAAATGACACTCATTTGAAGATTTGCACCTTAGACTCTTGTAAATCCAATCCCTAGCCAACAGTACTGCCAAATGAGCAAATTTGGCTGTTATATCACCATTATTAAATATTGTGTACAAACAACTCACCCAGCTTCATCAGCGACTTGCTGCATAAGATTTTCCACATCACCCTGTGGGACAGCAGTGGTTGTTGTTTGTGACATGGTGTTCTCCATGTACGAGCTCTGAACATCCAGGTCTTCAAACTGATTCTCAAATTTGTCCATAAGATTGGAAATCTTTTCAAGATTCATAGATTTCATAGCTGCATCCATTGCTTTAACTACTCCAGCCATAGATTGGGTAACCTAGTAACAATTACAAATAAAAATATAAGTTTTTAAAATAACAGTGATGACAAATTTTTAGCCTTCTGATTTTTGTTAATATATGTAAGGATCCCATTCTGTAATAATAAGTATGATTAGTCTAATTTTACACGAAAGAATTTAAACTGATTTGGCATTTAAAAAAAAAGGTGTGATTTGTTGGTACACAAAGACAAATGATAAGATGAGACATGTTCAACAGAAATGAACTTTTTGCAAAACATTATCTTCTGTAGTTTGCAGTGAAAATGGAAACCAACCCGGCATTTATAACTAGATTGCTAGTTATTTTATGGAAACCACTAAAAACCCCAATCAGATTGGCTGGTATCAAGATTTGAACCCAAGACCTACCAATACAAGTTTAGTATTTTACCAATGAGCACCTTTCTCGATATAACGGTTATTAATTATTAACGTGACATTTCAGACATGTTTAATGTTATTTTTATCATCACCACAAACTGTCATCAGGATTTACTTTATTATTTGGCTCATATGCCACAGCACCAATGGAGTGTAAGGGTGCTATTCATAGACATTTCGCAGCACGCGCTACGAGCGTACTAAGCTAGCCCCGGCTATCCACTGGTTACTAGTACAGAATTCAAATCATATCCTATCGCTAACATTGGTTTACGAATACGAAAAACGCTGATAATCCACCGAAAACCCGCGCTAAAAATGTCTATGAATACGGGCCTAAGAATCTAGCGAGTTTTAACCATCAAAGCCAACCATTAATTGCAATCTTGTCGCACGTGATGCGCATTTGTTTAATATCTCGTTGCACCTGCTGTTCAGAAGTTAAATATTTTCATTGTTTCTTTAACAATATGGCAGTGATATTGCGTGATAGCAGTGCTAGCAAACGTAAGTCTTAAAATATCTAAATTTATAATATAATCGTTTCTGTATGTTATACATTATTTATTAAAATATTTGCGAAAAAGTCTTATATATCTCTCCCATTGGTTGAATAGCAATTATACTTCTCTGCGATGTTTATGTCACCTGTCAGACATGGAACAAAGTACTGCATTTTTCATTTAGCAAATTATTGTCAACAAAAAGAAAACTTATCAAATATCATGAGACCTCTGCCATTGGTTCAATAGCAATTATCCCTCTTTTTTCTCTCTCTCTCTCTCTCTCTCTCTCTCTCTCTCTCTGCCGGCAAGTTTACGTCGCCTGTTAGACATGGAATTAAATGTAGTTCAAAATAAAATATAACCTCAAATATTTGTATAATTAATTTCTACAATTTCTTTACCGTAATTAACTTAGTGTTGACTCATGAATTTCATATTGCCAAAGGCCAAGACTATGCCAGCTAATGAAATAGTATATTAAGTTTGGGACCTAACATGATTATATTACTACTACTAAGTAGGATATCTTTAATCATTTATGATTATTCGCGAAATGAGGGGTCCACTGCAAGAGGAAGCTATGCCACACAATTCTGGAATACGAGATTTTGTGTGTTTTAGCCAGTTCCTATCATTGTCTTTTCCCTAAACTATATAGGCTAGATGTGGGATTGCACCAGCCAATGCTAGAGCACTCTAATTCTAGCATACAGTCCTTTTCGTAAAAATCTTATTTTTCTCCCTTTATTATAGTTATGGAATAGCTCCCTCCCCTTGCAGTGGACCCAAATAGTCTTATTCAAATATCACGCGCATTATCTCTTTGGATAATTCACTCTTGCGACAATATTTTGGGGTTTAAAGAGGTTTCTTTTTTTGTAATAATTGTAATTTAGTAACAAAATAAATTCCATAAATTTTAAAAGAGAAAATACAAGTTCATAATTTTTAGTAACTGTATTACCCTTCTTGTAGTCAATGCAGACTGAACACGACTGGCCACAGCATCAACTCTTGCGCTCATCCGCAGGTAGTTCAACGACTGGTTCTTTTGACGAATGGCATTCTCTGCATGGATACGGGCTCCTTCAACATTTCCTTTTTGAATGGCTTTCTTACATTTTTGCTTCTCTACTCGTTCTTCTTTTTCACATTTTTTAGAATTCCTCTCCAATTCTTTGACAGCAAATTTCAAATTAAATAAATGCTCTAATCATATCTGTTAAGGAGTAATGTGTAAGTACAGTGTACAGTCTATGAGGAAAAATGGTAATAACTTAATACAGATCAAGTTACCTACTCAATATGGCCCACTTCTTTACAGAATAAATCCTGGGACCTTCAACTCCCTTTCTCCGAACTATGAACTACATCTAAACAGATTTCATGCAATGTAGATAATTTCTGAGAAAACTTGCCATAGGTTGGGAATATTAAGCTACAGAATCTAGATACTCACAGAAGAATTATATATACACTTGCATGATCATATAATGACACAATGGGTTTACCAGTACCCTTATTTGACACATATTAGTAATGTCTGATCATGTTTAACAGTGTTCTATTCTCCGCCTGCATGTATTTTTGTAAATAATGCAGTTAAAGTTAGGTTATATGAGGGGATAGCTATGTGACAGGAGACCGATGACTGTGACAAGGTTAAAACGGGTTATAATGCTCACATAAATACATAGGACCCTATCACCTTTATTTATACTTCATTGTATCACTTTAACAAATTGAAGAGGTTAAGTTCACAACTACGAATTTACTCACATTCTTTCAAGTATGAAATAAGTACCACATTCGCTATATGTGCACAAGGTTGGAATATTGAAGAGGGAAAGGAAGGAATCTATGTTCTGAAATTTATTACCTATCCCCCAAAATATAATAGGCGTACAGTTATTACAAGAGTTTTCTTTGTGTTCAATGACTCAGCTACACATGAATTTTATACTTACATGAGCTTACATAATTCACATTAATGAAAATTATCGTTAAAAATCGATGTTGTTATTTAACAAATTTGTTTTAAAAGGATACTCTCCATAGCTGATGAAGACATTGTCAAGGCCTGTCACAACTTACAAGCGTACCAAATCTAATATTCACGTTATTGGTATAATACAATGTACGGTTAACCCAATGTACTCAGCAGCTGTTATTCCAAATTCTCAACCCAAACTGTTTTCTACAGACGACACAAAGTTTTTACCATTAATCTTAACAAATTATAATTGCAATTTCACCTTCCACTGTTCTCTACGAATCACTGTCATATGCTTTACGCAACAGTGACGTTATGAGTTTGGTATTCCCAATCAAGAGGACTCTATACCCCTCTTGTTTCCAATGAACTTGGTGAATTAACTCATGAATTGACTGGTATCTCCAAAGAGTTGATCTTCAACTCACTAAATTTATATTTTAAAATTGTATGTAGCCATTTTAAATTTATTTTATACGATGTGATATAAGATAGAAAGATATAATAATTTAAAAAATCGATACTTAACAATTGTGCTAATAGTGTTCATATACTGAACATGTACTGAACTATAGTCCTGAACAAACAGGTAGCCGCAGTGAGCTTCGTAGTTCGTGCATATGAACTCATTAGATTCAGAATTGATTCATAATACATGGAAACATTTCTACACATGATATATTAATTTTAATGAGATGTTTACCGTTTTCCTCACAATTTTTCAATTATTCATTCCGTATCTAAGTGAAATATATTCATCCATGCCAAAGGTCACTCACAGACGGGGGGGGGGGCAGTTGACAGTATAGATATTGACGTTAGCAGCGGCAGCTATTGATATCTGTTGGGTAAAGGCGAAACTCGCGGTCAATTTTAAAAGTATGGGAAATCCGTTAACTTTTTCCTTTGTATCCCAACTTTGTGTGATAATACCTATTAATTATTAATCTTTAATAATAGCTTACCGCATTGTAACCTAGTATAACCAGTGTTTCCGATAACAAATGTTGGTATCCCTGCAAAATGGAGTGAGATCGAAAATGTTGGCATCCCTGGTAAATGACGGAGATGGGAGGTTTATTGGGTTGCGTTGGTGTATGTTTGTGAAGATGTATAACCTTTTATCTTAAAAGTGTAAACGTTCGAAGATATTTCATAGGAACATATTTTGTGTGTGAATGCAGTTACCTAAAGTTGTGTCTCAGTGTTTATTCAGGCCATTGTAACTGGTACAATACTTAATGTGAAACTTCACTATTAATGATCAAATTCAGCAGGACTGATTTATTGTACAGTGTTACATGAATTGTGGCAAAGAATGTACGTAACGTAAGATAGCCTATTTGGATCTTGTTTAATTTTACGTTTCGAACATGAGCAGCAGAAATAAAGAAGAGCGTAATTTTATCCCTCCTGAATATAATAACCGTGCAGGGCATAGAAAAAGGGCCCATTCCCCTTCATCAGATAGTGGAGTGAGTGAGCAACATACAAAGAGAAAGAAAGGAAGGTTTAACGACAGTAAGGAAAGAGATTTTCATGGAAAAATGAGAGATTACCACAGAGAAGATTACGACGACAAACGTAGAAAACGTCCAAGAAGTCGTGAACGACAGTCAACAGACGAATTTAGAAATGAAAAAGAAAAAAGATACACAGGACGGGAAAAGGATGAAGATGAAAATTTGAAGATGCGTCACAGGGATGAAAGAAAATCGAAATATTCAAAAAGACATGACGGTAGAGAAAAACCTGGAAAACATTCGACGTTTGATAGTGAAAAGGAAGATGGAGATCATGGATATTGGGAAAGAAAGCAGTCCTCTCACAATGAAAGTCGGAAAGATGATAAGTATTGGGGTAAATATTCAGAGGAAGATAATGCAGTAGGCCCACGTTATTATGGTGGGTCGTCAAGAGTAGACCTACTAGAAGATCAACGGAGTAAAAATTTTGAGGACAAGGAGAATTTGAGGGAAAGTGTCAAGAGAAGAAGAGAGGTTAGTGAGGATGTATCAGTCAGAAATGATCAAAAGGGAAGAAATGATGATCCCATGCCAGTCGTCGAGGAATCTAAGGGAAAAGATATTGATAAAAGTACAAAAAATTCATCACAAACTGATGCTATGCCTTCACAAAAGAAAACTATTGATATGTTGACATCAAGAACAGGTGGTGCATACATACCCCCAGCAAAGTTAAGAATGATGCAAGCGCAGATTACAGACAAATCAAGTGCTGCCTATCAAAGGATAGCGTGGGAAGCGTTAAAGAAATCTATACATGGACATATTAACAAAGTGAACACAGGAAACATTGGCATTATAGTGCGGGAACTTTTGAAAGAAAATATTGTCAGAGGGCGAGGATTGCTTTGCCGTTCAATTATTCAGGCACAAGCAGCTTCACCGACCTTCACACATGTATACGCTGCCCTAGTAGCAGTGGTAAACAGTAAGGTAAGTGTATAACAGTGTATTACTGTAACTTATTTTATGTTCATTGTTTAAATTGTGCTTACAGTTATAAAATAGTACTAGAGCCCTACGAATGCATTATTGATACAAATTATACAGGCTAATTTGAAATATAATTTCAGTTTTAAAAATTAAAACACTGACTTACTTCACTGTATTAAAATACGGTAGAACCTTGATATGCACGTACGGCCGTTTCAGAGTCCTTCACCCCATCGTCAGTATTTGACTTCCTTGCTTCGTTGTTTTTGGATTATGCATATAAATTATGTTCGCAACTGAAGAAATTTATACTACACACAATTAGAAGAAATGATCATACATACGAATAAAATATTAACAAATAGGCCTATAAGTCAAAGTTAAGTGTTTTAATTTTTTAACTTATTTTTTAAATAAGTTTCACGAAGTGAATAGAAAACAAATGACAAATTGTGTATCTAAGAAATTGCAGAACAAAATGTTTCCGTTAATTTAAATACAAGGCTTAGGCTATACAAATATTATCAGTAGTGCTTCGACTAATGTCGGTAATTACAAGAAATATGATCCCTTAACATTATCACATTCATTTAATGTAATAACACATTATTAAATAGGCCATTAAATCTTTTACAAGGCTTGGTGAAACTTGAATACGGGTAAACACCATCGCAGCACAAGAGAAATGTCATGAAATTGCTGTTACCTGTCGCTTAACTAATCCCTCATCAAGCCCTCATGATTTACAATCTTCAGTTACTGGTACCATGGTAGTTGTTAGGTCTGAGTATAGGGAGATCAAATTTGGTGGCTTTGGTGGCCAGACAGACCATCTCGATCAATTCATCATCCAGGGAAATAATTATGAAACTTCTCTCATACATTCGGATTCTAATGTAAGGGATTTCGAGGATTTATTTTATTTGGAATCACAGATGCCATTACTATTGTCACACAAGACATGCTCTGTCATTCATAAATTGAATTCGAATATTGATTGTACTCTGTCCGAGCAACATTAATGCACATGTTAAAATTGTGTAAGAAAACTCAAATTTTCCTTAATATTATGTACAACACAGCATAAAAATATGATCAGTTATTATCAAGTTATTGCGGTATTATTTTGTGACTATTTCATATTTCTTCACAGTTTCCGAATATTGGAGAATTGCTGCTGAGACGACTTGTTATCCAGTTCAGACGTGGCTTCAAGAGGAATGACAAGACAATTTGCATTTCTGCAGCAACCTTTGTTGCTCATCTCGTAAATCAGAGAGTGGTAAGCAAGTAAAGTTACAAAATAGTATGTTAGTGAATCACCACCTTCCTGATACAAGGTGTCTACCAGTCAAAAGTCAAGAACTTGGCAGGTATATCAAGAATGTCAAGAATTTTTGCTATCACAATGATAAAGAACTGAAGTCTAAAGCATTAATTTTTGCATTCATTGATAGGCACAGCAAGTTTACTTATCTTGTTAAAATGTATTTTCAGTTTTATCTTAACCCTTGCATTACAAATGGGATCCACAATTTTTTAAAAAAATATTATTGAAATCTTGAAATCCTATCTTGTGTTATTTTTTCTATGCCTTAAGTGCACTAAGATAAATATACAGTAGAGCATCGATTATCCGAAACAATTGGGGACAGGGGATGTTCTGATAACCAATCATTTCCGAAAACAAATTGAACCGGTATCATAGGCGCAGTATGAAACAAAGATACACTGATATTAAACACAAAACTGTACATATAGTATGTATTTTGTATCACACGTCTTACAAATAAAACAGATCTGACTAGCCTAGTTTGACAAGTTCAAAATGGTCATTAAAGTCAGTCTACAGTTTAGAAAAAGAAGTCCCTTTTTTTTTTCTCTTCAAAAGTGACTCGTTTTTTTTGCCGCCAAATCTCGCGCAAATTTGAATTTGCCAATTGAAATGCTTTCGGTTGATCGGTATTCAGATAATTTATGTTCTCCTGTATATTGGAAATAATTCTCTCCTTCCACTTACGGATATACTGTTAAAAAAATCTGGACCAAAATGGACCCCATACCGTAATAACTGTGCCAAAGTTAGTATTCACAAAAACTGACAGTACATAGCTGTTGTACACATTGTTGTTAGATTCCAAGCAGTTTGTTGCCGTTTACAGTTACAGTATATCAGCGGCAGTTTTCCCTCTTAGATGACAATTATTCTTCCCTTCAGTGTATAACAGTAATTCTCAGAGTGAAGTTGGTGCTGTGTTTTCATTCTTGTGTATATGTCCGTAAAAATATTCTATTGCTCATGACGGGCCCAAAATGGATAATGTTTAATATAAATAATCCATGTAATGTAGTAGTAGGTTATTTTACAACGCTTTATCAACATCTTAGGTTATTTAGCGTCTGAATGAGATGAAGGTGATAATGCCGGTGAAATGAGTCCGGGGTCCAGCACCTAAAGTTACCCAGCATTTGCTCATAGTGGGTTGAGGGAAAACCCCGGAAAAAACCTCAACCAGATAACTTGTCCTGACCGAGAATCGAACCCGGGCCACCTGGTTTCGCGGCCAGACGTGCTAGCCGTTACTCCACAGCTGTGGACTCCATGTAATGTAAACTTTGTATTTGACTTTCATATCAAATAAATAAGCACGGGGTCCATGCAGTAAAAGTTGTGAATAACTTTGTGCAGTAACACAAAGATTAACCGGTCTTTTGGTAGGGGTGCTTAAAAATATTTTATTTTCATAATTGCTAATTTTCAACTTCACCTACGACTGATTAAAAAGCTCAAGAAAAAGGCATGAAAAAGTCAAGAATTTTGGATTTGTTTATCGTTATCCTGGTAGACACCTTGTGATTTCTTCTCATGTTCTCCAATTAGAGCAGGCTTGCAGAAGTGTGCGCCAATTGTAGCGTATGTCATATGGCAGAATATGTCACTCATCCCCTCCTCCCAGTCCCGCATCATTGACTTGGTAGGGGAGGGGATTTGTATTCATGTCTGTGTTATGTGACTGCATACGGGTCACAGAGACGTCATTCAATGCCGGTGGACTGTGGACGGGGAACCAATGCTTTTCCCTCTCTCGCCAGTTCTGCATCCCTGAATTAGAGTATCAACAGCCATCTTATTTTGTCTTTCTGTGCTTTTTTAACTTGACGCTGCTATGCAATCATATCCTTTTCTTACCAGATTGTCTGTGAGGGACTAACTCTAGCACTGCCAGGATAGGAGACAGATTTCAAAAGTATGGGTCAAGTCACTTAGGCTATAGGAAAAAAAAAAAAGCAATGAAGATGTTTATTACTGGTAAAAGAATTTAGGCATCTACTCTACATTTCCACATAATCACAAATTTTTTTTTTTTGAACATATGACATGAGGAAACCAACTACCTTGTCTACTTTGAAATCCATTCTTGAGATTTCAGTACTGCTGCTCTCGTCTCTTCACTCTCATTGAACCATTGACAACTAAGTCATTTAAGATGGAGGCCACCAGTGTAGCTCACACAATAGCAAGTTGTACTTTTAATACGAGACTGCGCTTGGAAGTGGGTTCGAATCTTGCTTGTGCTGATTATCTGTTTGGGTTATTTTTAAGGGCTGGATTGAGTGTAATTATAAAACGTAAAAGGTATTTTTATTTATTTTAATGTATTCTATTCTGCTTCAATCTGCAGAGTTATATCACTTCATCCTGTATTGCTATTATACAGTATGTTAGAAAAGTTCTCTGCAGTAGGTGGGCTGTGGTTGTCAACACTGGGTCTAAGGAACAAGATAAAGTTTTATTCGTTTATAGAAGATGGCCTGCATGGTTTGTAACTGTGGTTAAAAGTTTTGTAGTATAATTTATCCAGATTATTTTTTCACATATTAATGCAAATAACTTATATGATGAAGGAAAGGCTGGAAATCAGTTGGTGGGGCTCATCCCATCTCTCCTCTCCTCTCTCCTATAATGAACTCCAGGACTTCAAGAAATATAAGACTGTTATGTTAATTGTTTTGAGAAAGCCTATTACCTGGATTTGTCTCTTGTATTTAATATTCTGAATTTTCTTTGGAAGTAATTGCACCTTTAAAATATTATTTTCTGTTTCTTTGCTCTGTCTTGTTATTTTTATAGCATCTCAGAATATTTTATTTACACTGTGTATTCCTAATTCTCTTAAAGTTACAGGATTCGTAGTTGTTTTGTTTCATAGTATATTTGTTTTGATCTGTTGCAGGCTCATGAGATCGTGGCCCTGGAGATCCTAACTCTTCTTATTGAAAGCCCAACTGATGATTCCGTCGAGGTGGCAATAGCATTCCTTAAGGAGTGTGGCATGAAATTGATGGAAGTGTCAAACAAGGGACTTCACGCAATTTTTGAGATGCTGCGCAACATTTTGCATGAGGGACAGCTTGATAAAAGAGTTAGTAATTCGTTTTAAGTTATTCACTTTAAAATTAGACAGGACTCATTTTCTTTGGAATGCAAGTTGTAAGGGGTTTTGATGAAATTTTGTATGCTTAATATCTGAAAATTGCTCTTCGATCTAATAGAAAAAAATCTTTGCCTGCATAAGAAGTTTATGGAATTGTGAATTTTCAAAATGTTCGTTTTGTAATTTGTACGAAACTACTGTTTAAAAATGACTTCCAAGATTTTAAATATTTTTTAGTTAATCTGTTTGTGTATTAAAATATAACATTCAAATTAACAAGCCCCAACTCAATGGTCAGAATATCTGCATTCCAAAAGAAGAAAAATATTTTTCTTTATATATTTAAATTTTTAAGAAATTTTTATTTTTTATTGTTATTTTTTTTCTTTTATTTCTGTTAACGATTGAGTTGAAGTTCGTTTATCTTACTAAGAAAAGGGGTCATGCAAGAGTTCATGCAATAATTTAAAAATTGTGGAAGGTATGATTTAAACAGTTTTTAAACAATGCAGTCTTAAGAAAATGTACGATAAATTACAGATTGCCTGTTGGTTATTATGATTGCATAGTAGGACATTTTAATGCGTGACTTGGTCAGTTGTATAGATATCTTAAAGTTTATTTTACAAATATAAAGTTAAAAGTTCATAGTCTTTTAAATTACTATAAGAAAAACGAAAACTTTTTTTTTTTTTTTTTTTTTTTTTTCCTCTTTCTAAATTCTGGAAGTTGTATGTTTGAGAAAATTAGTGATACAGATTGCTGGCTGTTATTGTGTTTGCATTGGAGGACATTTTAATGCATGACATGGTCAATTTTATAGATTTCTTAAAATGTCATTTATAGGTATAAAGCTGGAGTTTATATTAAATTAATATAAGAAAAATGGAAAATTAATTTTTGTATATGTACATTCTATACCCTCTTTTTAAAGATGAGAAAATCTTCTGTAATTTGTTTAGTCTTAAAAGAAACATTTGCACATGCTTGTAACCACTCTCTTATGCTTTCTCACATGAGTTTTTATGTAGGTCTATACATACCCTATATAGAAAAAAGAGAGAGATACTTTCTGTATACCTGGATAATAAAAATGTTGCATTAATGAACAATTCAAATTCCAGATATCCTTTTACATTTTACTTAAAAGTATTCTGTGTGAGCAAATTTGAAGTTGCTATTAGTGATGTGTTCTGTGTAATTTGACGTATATTATGGTTTAGTTACTGCTTTAATGTGCTCAGAGATACTTTCCCAAGTTAATTTGAAATTAACCATTTTTGATGTTCTCATTTTGACTTTTTGGTTCTATGTGCAAATGTGTATGGGAAAGAAAGATGGCCAACTCCTGTAAATGCTAGAAAATTAACAATCGAAAAGCCACCGGCGTGGCTCAGTCGGTTAAGGCGCTTGCCTACCGGTCTGAAGTTGCGCTCGATCCCCGCTTGGGCTGATTACCTGGTTGGGTTTTTTCCGACGTTTTCCCCAGCTGTAAGGTGAATGCCAGGTAATCTATGGCGAATCCTTGGCCTCATCTCGCCAAATACCATCTCGCTATCACCAATCTCATCGACGCTAAATAACCTAGTAGTTGATACAGCGTCGTTAATTAACCAACTAAAAACAATCGAAAGGAGACAGATTGACGCATGCAGTGGAATGAAAGGAATTGTGCCCCATTCTTGTAACTATATTGAGGCAAAAAAGGGAAACATTGTAATATTCTGTAAATGAAAGAAATAAGAGTGCACTGTTAATATAGAAGATGTCAATGTACAGCAAAAATAACACATCCTTACTATTTTCAAATAAATAGTAATTTGTTACATGTACCGGTACTTATTTTTTTAATGGTGAGTTCTCGACTGTTCGTCATTCACCCATATGAAGCCAGTTATGTAGACCAATTTACCGACAGAGTCATTGACCAAGGTACACTGTAGGAGGTCGGTCTATGCTAGGCACGGAAAGGATCATGGGAAAGATGAGAGCTCTCTGGTAGGATGGCTAGGATACAAGATAAGGAAGAAAGCAGGCTCTTCAAATCAAAACTTATAAAGTCATTATAAGTAACATCTCCTAATTAGTAATGTTATGTACTGATGACCATGACAGTACAAAACATAAAGTGTCGAAATCAGTGATAAGTTTAGCCAACTCGTTACTGTTCTGTGCATAGTATGCAGAGTGTAGTCATTGACTGCAAAGCTTCAGACGGTGATCATGGGATCAAATCACAAGCTTATTTTAATAAATGTATAAATAATTTGTAATCGAAAATAATAGGGGTTTACGTGAAACTGTATGTCTTATCAATCATTTATTGCCTTTGTTGTTAGTATTATTTTATTCGTAAATGTAATTTTTCAGAAAATTAAGCGATTCATTAACTGCATTAACTTTTCCTTTTACATACAAAACATGACGTGTAGAAAGTTACAGACATACAGGAGCTATGTATCTTCATTTTTATATGACATTGTCTTCATTTCTGAGTTCTGGACATCTTTATTTTTAATTGCAATTAAAACAGTAAATATTGTTTGAAACCAATAATTAATTGAATTGTTTAATGTTTATTTCATTAGGTACAATATATGATTGAAGTAATATTTCAAGTGAGGAAGGATGAATTTCGGGATCATGAAGCAGTTATGGGGGACTTGGACCTGGTGGAGGAGGAAGACCAGTTCACACATCTCATCACATTGGATGAAGCCAAAGATCCAGAAGATATTCTGAGTATGTGTACATTGTATCAGTCTTTTAGTGAATGTTTAGAATGAGTCAAAACAAATTTCAGCTAATTGTAGATAACTGGTCATTTCCCTTCTAGCTGAGAGTTGCTTAGTGCAGGCTTACAGTGGAGCTTAGCCACATAAAATTTTTCTTTTAGGTTATAACATATACACAATATGATATGTTACACAGCACATTAGGACTCTCACAGTGGCAAGGATGTCTTCTTACGCACGAGCTTGGTGGCAGACCCCCACACAAGACAACTTAGTTACTGACATACCAAATTTTTTTCATTTTTGACATATAATTTCTAAAATATTTGTACAGTGATAAATATGTATCACTCTTCTACCATATTGCAAGTTGCCTTGGCCACTACTGCTGAGTTGCATTTACAATCACCATAAGATTTCGTAAATAAAATATGAGGAAGAGAAAGATTTTCTCATATCTCCAAGGATTAAAAAGGCTGGTGTGGTCTTGGGCACAATATACGATATTTTTTAGTCATAAAACATTCATGAATGTTTTTATGATGTATGCTGTGATACAGTGTGTTTTAAGTTGTTATAAAGTATGCTATCAATATCTTAACTAATTGCTTGTCTGTCACCCATTTGGTATCATCTGAAATCAGTGTTTTATTTTAAAATGTCTTAGTGTTCTCAATAGTTTATAAGGAAACACATTTATCATTCACAAGTACTGATATTGATGATGATAGTCACTTTTCATTCTGATTTTCACACTGTACACAAGTTCGATTTAGTATCAGTCTATCTTAGCTCTGAAACATATCATTCTAGTATTGCCAGGTTCTCACAATATGAATAAGAGATAGTTGTAATAGTGAATTGGAGGAAAATTCGAGGAACTTCTAAGAGAGAGAAAAATCTATGAGCACCATCTCATACCATGTACTAGCATGTTAAAACACAGTATAAGAATACAATATACGAGGCCTGTCTAAAAGGTATCCGACCTTTAGCCAGAAAAAATATTTCAAATACCTGACGGGGTTGGGACCCTAATCCCCTTCAGAGTAGGCCCCTTGTGCTTGCACACACTTAGCCCACCGATCCTTCCACTGCCGGAAACACCTCTGAAAGTCTTCTTTTGGAATGGTGTTCAGCTCCGTCGTCGCATTCCGCATTATCTCTTCTCTACTCTCAAAACGGGATCCTTTCAGTGGTGTCTTCAATTTTGGAAACAACCAGAAGTCGCAAGGAGCCAGGTCTGGAGAGTAGGGAGGTTGGCGAATGGTTGTAATTCCATGTTTGGCCAAGAAAGTGTGGATCAATTGGGATGAATGTGCGGGGGCGTTGTCGTGATGCAAGTGCCAGTTGTTCGCCGTCCACATGTCTGGTCTTTTGCGCCGAACTGCATCACGGAGTCGCCGGAGAACATTGTGATAGTACTCCTTTGTCACCGTTTGTCCTTCCGGTGCGTATTCGTGATGCACAATTCCATGGACATCAAAGAAAACAGTCAGCATCACCTTGATTTTGCTTCGCACCTGCCGCGCTTTCTTCGGCCTTGGAGACTCGGGATGCTTCCATTGCGACGACTGTCTTTTTGTTTCTGGGTCGTACCCGTACACCCATGACTCATGTCCAGTTATCACGGTGTTCAGAAACCTAGGATCAGTGTTGGCGGTGTCCAGAAGGTCCTGTGCAACATCACGACGGAGGTCTTTTTGTTCCGGGGACAACTTGGGCACGAATTTCGCAGCCACTCGGTTCATGTTCAAATCATCACGCAAAATTGCATGTGCAGAATCTTTACTCACTCCAACCTCTTCGGCAATCTCCCGCACGGTCAAACGACGATCTGCCATCACCAAATTTCGCACCCTCTCAACAACAGCTGCACTCCGAGCAGTTTGGGGCCTGCCACAACGCTGCTCACTCTCCGCTGATGTGCGGCCATCTTTGAATCGGTTGAACCACTCCTTAATTTGTGTTACACCCATCGCATCTTTCCCAAACACCTGCTGAATCTTACGAATTGTTTGACTTTGAGAATCACCAAGCTTTTGACAAAATTTGATGCAGTATCTTTGCTCAATTCGTTCAGTCATCTTGCGAGAAAACTAAATCCGACAAACACTTAGAACAGCACCTTACTTGGCGACCACCAGCTAGTGACTGACACAAGCGAATGCGGTGAAAAAATTCAAGCATGCACATTAAGGTTCCTCCTTCCACCGTGCACAGTGGCGCCGCCTTAGAATCACTACTTTGCGCGGGAAAATTTAAGGTCGGATACTTTTTAGACAGACCTCGTATACAGTATCTTAGTCTTACACATTAACCTTATTATATTATTACAAATCGTCAGTTTATTTCTATTATTAAAACTTAAAAGGTACATTATTGGTGCCTGGGATTCAGATTGCGAAAATATAATTGCAAAGGTTATGTTCTTAAAAATTAATAAATAAATGTTCTATTCATATAAATATAAACACATCCTCTTTGTGAAGGAGAATTATTCATTTTGATTTCAAACACATTACTGTATTAAAAATGATGCACATTGTGGTATTTCTACAACACAATATCTGTACAAGTAATAGAAATAAAGGAAGAAAAAAACATTGGCCGTCTATGATACACTGTTCATAAATACGAGATTTTTGGTTTCCTGTATGGAATGCATACAGAACAATTTTATTTTCGTTTCAAATGCGGGACATTCTGTAAAATACACAACATCTGGCAACCTTAGAAACATAATGTGCAATTCTTTGCTAGTCTCAAATTAATGTAGCAGTTCTGTTGTAATGCATAATTAATTTAAAAGAGAATTGTGATGTATTTTAAATAATATATACATAAATGTTTGTATTGCTATTCCAGATGTGTTCAAATTTGATGCTGAGTATGAAGCCAACGAAGAGAAGTATAGCACTCTCAGAAAAGAAATCCTAGATGAAGGCAGCAGTGATTCAGAGAGTGGATCAGGTTCAGAGGAGGAAAGTGGTGACGAGGAAGAAGAAAGTGAAAATGGTGAATAATTACTTAGTTAATGGCCTAGTTATGTTGGTTTTTCCAGGAGTGGTCCTTACATTATCCATAATTGACCCCCCATGTATCCCTTAAAATAATATCGTGCTGAAACGGAAGATTACTTTGTGATCTCAGCTGTTGCCCAATATGCACCATAGAGGTGGAGTTTATTACCGGTACATCAAAATCAAGGAGGGATAGTGGAATCGTGTCAGAGAAAATGAAAATACAGTAAAACCTTGTCTTAACATTCCTGTTTTTTTTTTTTTTTTTTTTTTTTTTTTTTAAGGAATGGTTTCAAACTTCCCATTGTAAAAACAATATGTAATTAATTCCTACTTTAAGGAAAATCCTGCTTTTAAGGCATACATTTGAATGGATCTGCAAATACACAGCCTGTTTTAGCAAAATTCCGAATCTATTTCAGATGTTTATGATTGATTTCTGTACATCCTTAGACACAAAAAATGACCGACCTCCTGCAGCGTGAATTTGTCTAAGGCCACTTCAGGCAGTGCCTAGTTCACGTGACTAGGGAAAGGATCTTTATTTTGGATCTAATTCACCCCTTGAATTTATCTTTATTCTAGATTAGTTACAACACTTGATCTGTAAACAGACAGAAAAAGCAACAGACAAACAAAACAAAAGAAAAACAGAGCAAGAGTCTTGCATAAGAAATTAGTTCATGTGTAGACCTAAGCTCTTACAAAATCAGCCATAGTCTTCTGAATGGGATTTAGCATATGGCAGTCAGTAATTTCTTTTGACAATACAGTGACACCAGTAGTAGATTACATTCATTAGTATGCATTGATATTTCGGCTGAAAGTAAGCTGGTAGAGATTTTAGTGTGTGTTTGCATATGAGCATTTTACATGCAATTGCAGTAATTAAAAATATGTTGTGGTTTTGTGAAAATATATTGTCTTTGCAAACAGTTACTGTTAATGTTTGTTTGCTAGTAATACATTTAATAGTCATAAAACAAGGACATTCAATTTGAAAATTTGCTGAGATTAAATTTATTAATATAACAGAACATATAGTTTTAATCCAGCTAAGTGCTGTGAGTTTGTGGCTGTTGGTAGATAATAGGACAAAAAAAACTGCTTGAAAGTTTCAGGATATAAATGTTGTAATATGTCGTGTATGTATTAAAAATGTATTCCGCGTGAAATACTAATATGGATCAACATGTTTCACTGATTTGTTCCAGAGGAAAACAAAGACAGTACCATCATTGACAACACAGAAACAAATCTTGTGGCTTTGAGGAGGACCATCTACCTGACAATTCATTCTAGTTTAGACTTTGAAGAATGTGCCCATAAGTTAATGCGGATGGAACTGAAGCCTGGGCAAGAAATTGAGCTCTGCCATATGTTTCTAGACTGTTGTGCAGAACAGAGGACATACGAAAAATTTTTTGGGCTCTTGGCTCAAGTAAGTATACATAACATACACATTGAAATCAGGAACTATGACTGAAAGCTCGTATTTGATGGAGTGGCACCAGCAGTGGAACTTAGTGAACTAGTACCCATCCTATTTGATCTGTGCCTACACACTTGCTCTTGCCCACTCCACAGTAATAATGAAAGTACAATAGAACCCTGATTATCCGTCACCCTTTTAAACGATTGGTGGATTATCTGCTACCTTTCTCTCGCTTTTTTTTCTTCTGCAGAAAAGTATATTATAACTTTTATTACAAAACAATAATGTAATTTTATTGTCACACCAATAATAGTCACTTTCTACAATTTAATTCTACTCCCGTCAACAATGGGATTTCCACTCCACACAGTAACACAGTATTCGTTATTGCACTCCACAGACGACAATGACAATTTACTTGGATTATTGAGAACAACAATGAACTGTTAATCTTAACTAATATTCACAGAGCACTATTTACAAATCAGAACTGTCAGTTCTCAGTTCACAGTTCGTTTGCCTTGGTTAATTCTTCTAGCTCAGTCACTCGAGTTCACAGTATCTCGAACCCCAGACCTTCAGAGACAGTCCACTGAACTTCGAACTCAGGTCCCCCAACTGCGGTCCACTGCACTCGAACTCAGGACTTCGGACGCTCACACAGCTGCGGACACACTCCAGTGGAACTCTGGTCTCGAAGCTGACTTCACTGCTACACAAGACTGGCTGGCTTGCTGTCCAACGATTACAACAACAACTGCTACTCGTTCACTTGCCTCTCTTCTTTTATAACCAAACCATAGTTTCCAGAGAGTACGATACTGGAAATTTCTACGGATGTCCAGAAGATGGCACCCCTCGAATTCTCTGGATTTCTCCCCTCACTGCCGCGGTCGCTATCTCTCCCCTCCCCTCCCCTCTCTCCCCTCCCCTCTCCTCTCTACGCCACAGCACATGCCCCAGGAAACAGATGCGCGTGCAACTTCCGCGCCAAACCACGGCCGATCTTGTCCTTCTTCTGCCGGTCGTGAGATCGAATCTCACGTGGCTGTCACAATATGAAGTGTTGTACATTACTTTAGTACATTATTTTTGTAGAAGGTTATTACAAGCCTTTACCGTTAGGTCAGTAGTAGGAATGCTATTGTTGCCAGCAACAGAAACAGTTACTTATGGGAGGGTTTTTTTTTTCCATCTTGTAAAATGGTCTCTATTTGCCTTCAAAGAAATAACTCCAAGAATCTCCACACAAAATGCAAACATGTGTACCATTCATCCTTCTCCTACTCCTCGAGTGGCTGTACTGTATAACTTCTAAGCAAAATGTCTTCCACGGGTTTCAGAAGGAAATGTGTTGTATCGAAAAAAAGTGCAATTAATTTAGCAGCTTAGGAAAGGATAAACTGAGTCTCATCTCGCATCAGAGTAAGAGATTGGTATTACAACTGTACGCAATTTAATAAGATACGAGGTTAAAGTTATACATATTACTGTACTTTATTGTGTTTATTAGTTGTAACCAGCATAATACTGTACAGTACAGTGTGTAGTAGTATGAAGATGTCTGTGATTGCAGTAAGACGAGCTTAAAATTACGAAGTTGTAAGTGCCTATGCACCTAACTTATGAAAATCTTCTATGGTACGGATTATCCGATATTTTCGATAAACCATTCAGTCCACCCCCTTCATTACAAAGGATAATAGAGGTTCTACAGCATAGCTAGAACTTGTTTCAGAACACTTTCAGCCCGAGTCACGTGTTACTTTTATTATTCTTACGTTCAGTTCGCAACTTTCCCTTGGGAATTACTTGACATTGCATAAACCGACAGTGGTCATGCTTTAATCTGTGAAGTCTTCTTTAAATCATATCACCTTTTACTTTTTTCATTACTATACGAATTACTGTATATATAAAAGACAGCAAATATCTCAGGTTTAACCTCAGACTTGGCAAGGTTTGTGTCGCATCTACAATTGAAGTCGTCTAAAGCATGTGCTATTTGTGTTTGTTACAGAGGTTCTGCCAGATCAATAAGATTTTCATCCCACCCTTTCAACAGATATTTAAAGATACTTATGATACAATTCATCGCTTGGATACAAACAAACTGCGAAATGTTGCAAAATTCTTTGCACATCTTTTATTCACGGATGCTATTTCATGGGAAGTGTTATCTTTCATTCATCTGAATGAGGAAGAAACTACAAGTTCAAGTCGAATCTTCATCAAGATCCTGTTCCAGGAGCTTTCAGAATACATGGGACTCACCAAGCTGAATGAGAGAGTCAAGGATCCGTAAGTAAATATTTTTAATTACAAAATTTTTTGTGTGTGTGTGTGCCCCCCGCCCTAGCTGGGCAGGATTTCGGTGGCTACTTTGTAGCTTCTTTCCTTGGTTGGTTAAAGCTTTGTAATGGTTTCTTTTATAATTTTCTTTTTTCAAAAGTAAGAGGTAACTATAATCGTATTTTCTAGACAGTCTTAAGAATTTTGGCACTGGCTAATTACAAAATAAATGGGATTTTTGCATCGCCCTATGCCAGTAATGATGAGTTGGAGTTCCTCGCACACACTGTGGCAGATCTTCCACAACACGAATTCAGAGCTGCTGTATACAGCATTGAAGAGCGGTGTTACTTGTGCTTACTTATTGACAAATGACTTGTAAAGAACCTGGAGATTCATTGCTGCCTCACCATATAGGGTGAACCGTAAGTAATGTCATTAATTTCAGAAGGTTATTCTTTGAGATATTTCAAACAAAAAAATTCCATACAATTTTGCTCGTTCTTGCTTCCTTTTCGAAATAAAAATTGTTTTATATGAAACCTCTCATAGCTTGTTTTGGGAAAGCCATTGATTGGATTCCTCATATGCTCAATCATTTTAAGAAAACAGCATATTATGATAAGAAACAATTGAAAGAATTTTAGTTTTGTCCTTTAAATGTGCTGAAATTTGATCCATACAAATGTAACTTTTCATTCTGCAAAGAATTTTTCAAAGTTACATTTGTTCGAATCAAAACTAAAATTCTGTCTTACTCTATCCTGAGCAAGATTAATCCATTCTCTAGTGTCATCTCCTACCTCTCTCGAATCCAATTTAATATTATCCTTCCGTCTATGTCTCAGTCTCCCCATAGATCTTTTCCCCTCAGATCTTCCAGCTAACGCTCTATATGCATTTCTGGATTCACCCATATGTGCTGCATGCCCTGCTCATCTCAAACATCTGGATTTTATGTTCCTAATTATGTCATGTGAAGAATGCAAGGTGTGCAGTTCTGCATTGTGTAACTTTCTCCATTCTCCTGTAATTTCATCTCTCATAATCCCAAATATTTTCATAAACACCTTATTCTCGAACACCCTTAACGTCTGTTGGCCATTACTTGTACAAGAACAAAATGTTGGGCACCTACGATGAAGTAATGGCAATGGATGGTGATAGAAAAAACTCATTTTTTGTGTAATATGCCAGTTTTAAGATTGTGTGGAAAACATGAGCAATTAAAGTCATATCTCACTTTTAAGAAAACCCTTTGTATTATTCATTTATAATTTATGAGCAGTTCTTGTATAATCAGTATTGAGTGTGCTTGTAATGTAAATAATAGAACCCAGACTGTAATGAATGTAAATTAAATTCTAATTATTGTGGAATTCTGTTACAAGTAAATGTTTTGCCTAAAATTAGCTATAAAAAATTTCAATTTTAAGAGTCTAAGGCAACAAACAATATATAACTGGTCTGTTTTTCGTACTCTCAGTAAGAAGTCTTAATCATGTTACTTTTATTTTGTAGAAATCTTCTGTTTCATAGAAGTGTAATGGAACTGGAGGGTTGCCATGGTAATGTAAAAATCCTGTAATGTTCTGAAACATTTCTTTTTCCACCACCACAGGAACTGTTAGAATGTCCTTGTAGCAGCCTACATATTTATCATGATAGGCAATTGTAACCTGCATGCTACAACATCAAATAATAACTCGAAATAACTGGCAAAAATACACGCTACTGCAGAGTAAAGTGAAAATCCCCTAATATACAGATGAGATAAAGCACTCTCCTCCTCACATTACATGTTAGTAGGATACAACAAAGCCAGGACCGATGCACAAACAAAAACCTACTTTTTGCTCTGGATCAACTTTTATTCAGACCAAACAATAGCAAAAACACATAAAACAGTAACTCAAATGAGAAGATAATAAAATCAAAACCAACAAAAGAAAATACACTTTCACTAAATACCCCTGCATGGTGGTCTGCTATGAAATAACACCACAGGTGCTTAAGCAGTAAAGGGAACCAAACTTTGTCAAAACAAAATTCTGAGCCATCAAAGAATCTCAAGAATACTCGGGGGGGGGAGTAAGAGTAGACATACTACATGGGTTCACTTAGATACAATACAATCTTCAGCTTCACAGTTGCCACCTGTGCCAGCTGTTGAGATTTCCAGTTGCTGTGTTACATGGGTTTAGTTTGCTGTATAACAGAAGGACGCATTTTCTATTATACAGTATGTGTTTCTTTCTTTGTAATAATTATATGTAGGTGTTGTACACCATGAAGGACACGTCAAGTTGCTTAAGTAATTAAGTAATATCTTTCATTTATTTAATTTTACTGTAATTATTAATTAGCATCTTGATATATTTCAGCACGTTACAAACTGCATTTGATGGCCTGTTTCCACGTGATGATCCCAAGAATACACGATTTGCTATAAACTTCTTCACATCTATAGGCTTGGGAGGCTTGACGTAAGTTGATATTAACACAGTTCTGTTATCTTCTTGTTCTGTACAGCCTGTAACATTTCATTAAAATTTTAATGATTTTTTTTCTTTGAATATGACATGGTATTTTAATTCCATTCGTGAAAAATTTTATCAACCTCTCATACAATAACTTTTTTTTTCTTTTAATTATACTACAGATACTATATCTGTGTGAGCAGATCTGAATGCACTGTCATTGGAAAGTGACATACATTGTCTTAGCCAGCAGACATTAGCTGCTTGTGTTGTGATATGAGTCTGTTATGCATTGCTTTTCACTGTATTCTACTTTTACTTTAAAGTAGTGTTCATAATGTGCTTTAAATAATATAGTGGAAAGTCGTAAACATGTTTTACTAGAAAGAAAAAAAAATTATACAAAATATACCAGGACTTCATAACTTAAATCTTATGCTTGTCTGATACCAGCATCAGGAATATACTGGTTCCATCTGTGATACTGAGCTTCATATAGTACAAACAGTTGTAAGAATGACTAAAATTTTACTGAAATGGAGTCAGCAATTCTCACTCCCATTTATGGCGCAACATGCAGGTATCCACTGAAGAATTATATTTATATTTTGAATTTGTTTAATCATAGAATGTATTTGTTTAATTTTTTCCATTTTTGGGTGATTTGTTGATACTATTGTCTGGATTTCTGTTCTGGAGTCTGAAAAAGATAGACAGTGCAGTATTACCTAACACAGAAATCACTTTGATGGTGACTGTATAATAAATGAAGACAGCAACTATATTTGCCTTACTATTATTGAATGACTGTTGTAAATGGAAGGTGCATTGAATAAATAAATGGGTGAGTGCAACAGTGCCTGAACTACTTAATTTGATTCTGAATAGTAATGATTTTTTTTTTTTTAGTGATGAATTACGGGAACATCTGAAGACGCAACCAAAAACTCCAGTGGTACCAAAGTTGCTTGCAAATCTGGACAGTGACTCGAGTGATTCCAGCAGTGACACTGATTCTTCTGACTCATCTAGCACCAGTTCAGGTTTGTGTTTCTTTCCTTCCCTTTTGTTTTAAAATTTTCACTTTGCATAACTAAGATTGGCACAGACAGCAAAAGTTTCTAGATTTAAGTCGTATTAAGCATTAAAATTTTTTCTCAGTATCATCCTCAGTGGTGTAATGTTCACCATACTTGTTATTACACCTGAGGTTCGTAAGTTCAAACCCAACTAAGGACTGTGGAATTTTAAGGACAATAAAATCCTTAGCATGGCTTTCTTTGGAAGGAAAGTTAAGCTGTGAGTCCTATGTCATAGATTTACAGTAAGTAAAAAAAAACCCCATCTCTGATAGAGGATTTGATTTTAGAAAAAAATTTCAGGTCATCTTTCCCTCGTCAAAATTTGGAGATAATAAACGAGTGGTTTTGTCCAATCCTCCACCCCTAACCCATAGCATAATATCGTCATAACCTGCTGTGTATGTATATTGGTCCGAATCTCGTATGACCCTGGATACATAGTATAATATGATCTGAGTCTTCAGAATATCACTGGCAAAAGTGTGAAACCTCAATTATGTTTTGAGAACAGTAGGTCATGGCCTAGAGTTGCAGATTTTTAAGGGCAGCAGTTTTACACTTCCATTTTAAAAAAATATCAGAGGCAGACATTTCAGAGGTTCAGGATTGTTCACAAGTTGTATCGAATTTTTACTCAAGTGATAAGATGCCTTTCTTCGATGAATGCCTTTACTTACAAGTTCATTTTCTTTCATTGATAAAATAAGCACATTACTGGAACTTGGTCATTTTATTAGGTAGAAAGAGCTCCAAATTGTACTGTATATCCCAATGTGGATGTTGCTCTGCACATGTTTCTATGTATGGCTGTAAGTAAAGTCTCAGGAGACAACATTGAAACGTGAGGATACCCTGCCATGAAGTCATTTGCCATTTGCGCCTCTGGATTATGATGATGAGGTTGGGGCACCCATTCTGTCAGCTCCGTATGGCAAGATGACATGAATATGAAGGTGATAGTGACCGTAAAATGAACTTAGGGTTGGATCCATAAGTTACCTAGTATTTGCTCTTAATGTGTTGAGAGAAAACCCTGGGGAAAGTTCAACCAAGGACCTATTCCACCATTAGACTTTGCAACATTTCACTTTTCAACTTTTGAAAAGTGAAAAGTCTTCCTGCTCATCCATAAATTAGAGACCGCTTTGCACCTTTCATTTCATTCTGCAAAGTCTTTGCATATCAGTAGCCATTGCAATTCCATATTATTGAGCTCCATATCCTTGCCAATGAAGACGTATGAAAAATTTATTGTTCTTTAGATGAAATGAACTTCTTGTTCTTGGCTCTATCTAGAATAGGCCTAATTGTTCCAAGAATATAATTCGAAAACATTCACAGTTTATGGAAATTTATCCTGTTTTTATACACTTTTTTTTTTGCGAGGGTTTCCTTCATCACTTGAATTATTTAATAATAAATTTACTCATCTTATCATATTTCTTCTTTAAATTATTCTGAATTCAAAGAAAAAATATGCTGAATATAATGAATTTAATCCTAAAGAGACTTTGTTCTTTGCAAAAATTGCATTCACTTGTCAGCATATGGCTTTGTAATGGTGGAAGAAAGTAATGATATATTTGAAAAGTAATAGTGGAACAGAATTGCCATGAAAAGTGCACACTGCAATGTGAAATAGATCCCAGGCAACTTGTCCCAACCAGGATTCAATCTTGGGCCCATTAGTTTCGCAGTCAGACACACTGATTACTGCTCCGAAGCAGCATTTCATTTGAAGACATAACGACCTCGCAACTCAGAGTCCAAGAAATGTTAAAGTTTAAGCTGTCAAAACCAATGGAAATGAGTCCACATCCACGTATCATATAAGTTAATGTTATTGTATATTTTGGAGGGGTGGTAGATAAGCAATTGCCTATGTGTGGGAAAATGTCAAAAACGGTCTTGTCTGAGAACCAAAGTTTTTAGGAAAGCAGCAGAACTCGTCGATGTTAAATTTGACTGGCATGATGTTAAGCAAATTTAATGCAGAACAGTTTTATTGTATTCCCAAAACTTTTGGTTCTCAGGACTTACGAGGTTTTGCACTTTTTCCAGGGATATGTTATGTGTGTAAAAATAAAAATACTATATGTCAGTGTGTTGTTTGCTAACGGTCTGAATTTTGGATTTGTTCCATTTTCCATCTATCATCTCAAAAGTACTTCGTTAGCTGGGTTGGTATATCTCCTTGGATTTTGGGTATTGCTGTGAATATAATACGACCTACACTTTGAAAATGTTACAGAATGAAAAAACTTCACCTCCTGAACTGGAACTGGATTATTGTTCAGACTGCTAACCCTCCCTCCATCCTCACTGTCATCCATGTTATTAGGAACACAGCACTTTTGAGACCCTTCACAGTCGACTTAATGATAATCCTATTGCATGCTGGGCCAGCAACTGCACAGAGCATGGTTCCTTTCAGACCAACATCAGTCGTTATACTCTGTGTTACGTCTTCCTCAAGAGCAGTTACCCCCTTGTGTTATATTTCGAGCACAGGAGGAGGGCTGCATGACCGAAGAATTGATGGCTGACTGGCTTAAAGTTGTTGTTAAGTATAATTTAATCTGGATAGAGACTACTGTAATATCAGCTTGTACAGTCCATGCATACTATAAAGTAGTCTTATTTTATAACTGAAGAGGGATAGGGTAATTATAACACGAGTACCTTTTCACACACCTTTTTTTTTTTTTTTTTTGCAAAAGAAAAGGCATTAAATTCAGGCTAATACAGTACTTCATTTTAGTGTTTTATTTAAGGATTGATTCAAGATTATAATATGTATAATTTAAAAAAAGATTGTAAACCTATGTAAACAAAACATTTTATATTCTCTACATTTAATTGTTTATAATATTTTGTGCTTGGGGCAACACTTTAATAAGGGAAGTGTGTAGCAATGAACTGCTTCTTATAACGAATCTATCAGAAAGAATTTGTTTAAATAGTAATAAACATAGTCATTATTTTGAAAGACAACAAATAAAAGAGTAATTCTGATTCTGTTGTATTCATATTAGCAGCAGACGGCATCACTTTCGAAAACAAAATATTGAAGAGTGTTAATTGTATACAAAACTAGTTCTGTGTTCAGTGTTACTGTGCTTTGTCTGGCCGCTGTTTCAATCCTAACCAAGAGTGATGGATTTTTAACGAGAAATTCTGAAGGGCAGTTTGGGTCCCATTTCATACTGAGCTTGTGGTATTTAAAAAACTCCTAAATAGCTACAATAAATTAATAAGTTTAAAATATTAAAAATTGCCTTGAAGTCGATTCAAATGTATGGTACTTTGGTTCAGGCACAAGCATGGTTGCTAAGGACGATGTCATTATAAACATGGAGTACTTGAAAAGTAATAAAAACACATTTCAGAAAATACACCTGGGTAATTTCATATCTGTGTCCTGATAATTCATTTTACTGTGATTTTTTGTATATAAGTTGTTGCTATTTGCAAAGAATATACATGCAGTCAAAGAGAATGGGGAACAGTGGTACCAATTTAATAAACAATCTCAGTTATACAGCAACCTCTGCAGTGATTGAGTGGTCAGACCTCTGACTTGTCACACAGGCGGCCCGGGTTCGAGTCTCGGTCTGGTCTGGGATTTTTCTTTTGAAAAATCCATAGTGACACTTGTGGCGGACAAGGTCGCAGTTGGGGTTTTTCTCGGGGTTCTCTCGTTTTTCCCCATATTAGGCATTTACATCATTCCATCACCATTTCGTTATCATTCCATAGCATTGCCTGATCGCCGGCTGGTGACACACGGAAAGGGCCTGCCTAGGGACAAGAGGGGGTTGCTTGCTCAACACCTGGGTACGCAGTGAACCTTAGTGTAGTCAGCTGGTGTGGGTTTGGCCTAGCTTGAGGGTTAGCGCAATAGACCTTAACAGGTAGCAGTGCTGAGCCATAGTGCCCCCCTCCCATAAATGCAATTCAATTATACAGCAGCACATTATTATTATTATTATTATTATTATTATTATTATTATTATTATTATATAGTATAAACTTGTCTCAGTGAAACATATAGCAGAGTCCGTATAGGTCAGTTTCTATCTGATGCTTTTCCAATTCACTGCGGGCTAAAGCAGGGAGATGCACTATCACCTTTACTTTTTAACTTCGCTTTAGAATATGCCATTAGGAAAGTTCAGGATAACAGGCAGGGTTTGGAATTGAACGGGTTACATCAGCTTCTTGTCTATGCGGATGACGTGAATATGTTAGGAGAAAATCCACAAACAATTAGGGAAAATACGGGAATTTTACTGGAAGCAAGTAAAGCAATCGGTTTGGAAGTAAATCCCGAAAAGACAAAGTATATGATTATGTCTCGTGACCAGAATATTGTACGAAATGGAAATATAAAACTTGGAGATTTATTCTTCGAAGGGGTGGAAAAATTCAAATATCTTGGAGCAACAGTAACAAATATAAATGACACTCGGGAGGAAATTAAACGCAGAATAAATATGGGAAATGCGTGTTATTATTCGGTTGAGAAGCTTTTATCATCTAGTCTGCTGTCAAAAAATCTGAAAGTTAGAATTTATAAAATAGTTATATTACCAGTTGTTCTGTATGGTTGTGAAACTTGGACTCTCACTCTGAGAGAGGAACATAGGTTAAGGGTATTTGAGAATAAGGTGCTTAGGAAAATATTTGGGGCTAAGTGGGATGAAGTTACAGGAGAATGGAGAAAGTTACACAACGCAGAACTGCACGCATTGTATTCTTCACCTGACATAATTAGGAACATTAAATCCAGACGTTTGAGATGGGCAGGGCATGTAGCACGTATGGGCGAATCCAGAAATGCATATAGAGTGTTAGTTGGGAGACCGGAGGGAAAAAGACCTTTAGGGAGGCCGAGACGTAGATGGGAGGATAATATTAAAATGGATTTGAGGGAGGTGGGATATGATGATAGAGACTGGATTAATCTTGCACAGGATAGGGTCCGATGGCGGGCTTGTGTGAGGGCGGCAATGAACCTTCGGGTTCCTTAAAAGCCATTTGTAAGTAATATAGTATAAACTGCATGAAAAGCTCTGAAATATGGGTTTGATCAATTATACAGAGTGATTCATGAAGTTATACTGGATCTTTTGAAGTTTCCTCCTGAAATCGTGAAGACCTCAAGGCTTGCAACACAGTGTGAGGCTTATTGTGCCGACCTCCTTATTATGGGATGATTGTTGAAGTCCTTAGCACCACATTCCTGTGAGTATGTGATTCAATGCCTGCTACCGTGTTACTGATTGTGTTATGGCATCCAAGTCTGGAGGTGTCCACATGAACAGGAATGCTCCTCTGTCTTCCTCTCGATATTCTGCAGCCTCCTCAGATCAGTGGCATCTGTTTGCAATTGTACTACGTCCTGTTGCATCCTATAAATCAGCACTGTAGATACCGTTATTCACCATGGTACCATCTATCTGAGGTAGCTACACAGTTCTGGTAGCTCCTTGGTCTGCCATAGTATGCTGTAAAAGCCCCCCTATCTCCCTGGGATCTATGCAGCTCCCCCAGACAGAGGACACCTGTAGGTGAATCATGACACTAGGTCTACTGGATCTCCTGGTCAACCTGAAACTATTGAAGATGGTTGTTGTTTAGTCAGCTGTCCAAGGATAGGTCTGAACTTCACAAGTGATACCAAGAAGGCACCACTTATGACGCAACCAGGCCAGAACACAGTATAGAGAACATACAGTAAAGACACCTAAGCCATTTCATGGGAACAAATTCTGATTGTGCATGTCACGAAACCGGGTGTATTATCTGGAATCTCCACCAGATGGATCTCCATCTACGACAGGCCGGCATAATTTAATATTAACTGAAAACATTCATTAGGCCTACTCATCTTTTAACAATTTTAAAGACATGAGGCAAAGGAATGGCAATATAACCATAATAATAATTACTTCCGTATGCAATCATCATGAAAATATTCACTAATTGGCGCTAACATTCAAGTCACTGTTTGAGGCTTATGTTGGTAAAATTGATCCAAGTACAACATAATACATCATGGCGTCCGTTGCGGTGAAGTGCGAACATGAACGTCAACAATGGATATAAGTATTTTGACTTCCTAGCGACATAATACTAATGATAGATAATATACATACAAGATTATTCGTATTACTGACCAAAAAAATAAATAAATATTTTACTAATATTTTGATAGTGGTTTGATACCAGCGACATAGTTGGATTCATTGAGAACTAGACCTTACTGAGCTTGAATTTAGTACCAACAACATCAAAGGTGCCGACAAGAGTTGTCCTTCCTGATTCTTCTTATACTGTGGCCAGGAGATAATGGGGTAGAGTGGCCAGTTCCTTTCTCCCTCCATTGCATGCATCGTCGACTAGTAAGTTAAAATTGATGAAGGCAAAATGAGTCTGAAGTCCAATGCTGAAAGTTACCCAGCAATTCTACTTCAAATGGTTGAGGGAAACCTTGGGGAAAAAACCCAACCAGGACTTAAACCCAAACTGCTCATTGCACGGTCAGACATGCTAACCATTACTGCACAGTGGTGAAAGTTTGTCAATTCTTATGATACCTTACTGTAGAAATTTTAAAAAGAGAAGTAATATTATATTGTTAATTAAGAAATGATAGAATTCAAATTATCAAAATAGAAACTGCAAAAACACTTTGTTTAAAAACCTACTGTGGGGAGCTTACGAGAAAGTTTCTGCAAGGTGTATTTTAATTAGGCCCGGTGCAGGGGAGGTATTGATGAATGGAGGAGCACTGCTCTGCCTAGAACTGACCGTAGATAAGTTGTTATAAGTCTGACCCTTATGACACTAAACAGATGACATCACTGTCAGCACATGATGTTTAATTATGCTGTGGCTGAAAATATCAGATAGTTTGAGACTAGCTCAGTGTGGGTGTGTTGTATAAGTTGAAACTGTTAGTTTGTATTTTAAAAATTGATCGAATGTTTTCACATTGGTTAGTTACTGTAATCTAGTTAGTAGTGTGTCATTATGTCGTTTTCTGCGAGCAAGAATAGTGTTACATTGCCTGTTGCCTGTGTGTAGGATTGACGTTACCCCACATTCCTACATTTAACCCTTTAACTCTTTTAAATATAGAATATAATCTAAATTTAACAGAACAAATACTGAAATCAGAAGTAAACACTGAAATACTAAAACAATTGTCTTTAGAGACAATTAATATTAGGTGCCCTCCACAAAACTGGCTTCATCTATACACCGACGGATCCTTGATCTCCAGAGAACAAGGTGCAGGTGTTACGTGCTGTCTCTTCTCACTTTATAGATCTCTTGGGTATAGAACAACAAGTTTTGATGGAGAAATCATTGCAATAAGTGAATGTCTCAGGAATCTTCTATGCCACATCAATAAATTTAGGAATGCAGTTATATTGTCAGACTCCAAAGCAGCTATTCTATCAATAGTCTCTAAACACACACCTTCATCTCAAACAGCAGAAATAACTAAAATGCTCTCTCAATTAATATCACTCAATAAAAGAATTGTATTCCAATGGATACCATCCCACTGTGGAATCCTGGGAAACGAGAATGCGGATGCTTTAGCAAAGAAGGGCAGCACTGCTACTTACAGACCTGTTACTAAATCTACGTATTACTCTGTGAAAAGATTTATTAAATCTACATACTTAGACTACAACAAACAAAATTTGATAACACAATCTCAAGGGAAAAAATGGAACTCTCTGCATTATAATCCACACTTAATTCTCGATTTACCACGAAAATCGTCTGTAGCTGCATTTAGATTGGCAACAGGCCATGATTGTTTGGCCAAACACCTGCATAGAATTGGAATATATCAGTCCCCCAACTGCCCATTGTGCAACTCAAACCAAGAAATGGATTCGGAACACCTCAAAATCTGTGCTTCAGTGGCTGGCCATGATAATATTGTGACAGCGACGTGAGAATCGAACTCACGACCAGCGTCCCGCATGAAAGCAGATCGCACAGTCTCCACGGAACATTGAGTGACGTCGCGCGGTGGAGAGAAGAGAGAGGGTGTATTACGTCACGCGACGAGTTTGCGCGCGCATCTGGTGCTGGTAGAGAGGAGAGGGCCCTGGATTTCTCTGGAATGCCATCTCTAGAGACGGGTGGAAACTTCGAGGTTACGTCGCTATGGTTATAAATTACGGTCGCGAAGGAACGACGGCAGTTTTCTGAGTTTTCAGTTATTCAGTCAGTGAGAAAGCCAGAGCAAGGAAGCCAGTCTTGTGTACCGGAGTTCGACTGGAGTGTGCGTCCGCATCTGCGTCAGCATCCGAAGGCCTGAGTTCGAGTGCAGTGGACCGCAGTTGGAGGGACCTGAGTTCGAGTGCAGTGGACCGCAGTTGAAGGGACCCGAGTTCGAGTACAGTGAACTGTCTCTGAAGGTCTGTGGTTCGAGATACTGTGAACTCGAGTGACTGAGATAGAAGAACTGTGAACTGAGAACTGGTAGTTCTGATTTGTAAATAGTGCTTTGTAAATATTAGTTAAGATTAACAGTTCATTGTTGTGCGTAATAGTCCAAGTCAATTGTCATTGTCGTCGGTGGAGTGCTATAACGAATACTGTGTGAGTGAAGATCCAATTGTTGACGAGAGCGTTTAAGGTGAATTGTAGAAAGCAATTATTGTTGTGACGAATAAATTACATTGTTGTTACTAAATAAAATTTACAATATCTTTGAACAATATTGGAGTGCAAGAGGTCAAATGACTTTATTGTCAAACGCCTGGCATTAGAAAACAACAACATTCCTACCAGGGCTGTGAGCTCCCCACAGTAAATTCTTACCTATAACACATAATGTTACTGATTTTTTCTCGATGTTGCACATCATTGTGCATTCTATTTTTAAAAACAGAACAAAAGAATGCTTGAAGTGATGTATGAATGATACGATGTTTGTTTTCGAGACAAATTGATGTTTACAGGTGATTTAAAAAATAACTTTCCACTTCAGTACTTGCATATTCATATGTGTGAAATGTATTTGATAGTAGAGCAAATCCATCTTTGGTCAGATTGCTCCTGATAAGACTGAGTAGGTGCGATTTCACATTATGGATTGAAATGATGGTACAATGACAGTTGCTTGTAGGATTCAGTGCAGTAAAGGGGCAGTTGATATTGCATGTACTACATGAAAGTATGATTAACAGATATTCATATTACTTTTAACGACCAGATTTGATCGACATAAAGAAGCTTGGTTCACAGTGATGTACTTCTCAAAATGGCAAGTAACTGAAAGTACAAACCGTCAATTTTAAAATAGAACCTGCCATAGACAGTTACAATATTAGTGAATCCTCATCAGATAATTCTTTTTTTACAGGCTGTTTATAGCTGTTAGCTCATACAGATTTGTTTTTATAATTAATTTTTGATTAAGATAAAATATTTATTTTTATATATTGTTGGGGCACATGCGTTTTGCGATCTAAATGCAAACTTAATGTGGCAATTGTAAAAAGATGTTAGCTTCAGCTGCTGGGGTTAGTTTGTCCACACCTGTGGAGTAACGGTTAGCGCATCTGGCCGCGAAACCAGGTGGCCCGGGTTCGATTCCTGGTAGGGGCAAGTTACCTGGTTGAGATTTTTTCTGGGGTTTTCCCTCAACCCAATATGAGCAAATGCTGGGTAACTTTCGGTGTTGGACCCCAGACTCATTTCACTGGCACTATCACCTTCACCTCATACAATATATGCTATTAAGGCCGGGTGCACACAGAATCAGACGCGACGCGACACTGTGCGGTGCGACGCTACGTTTTGCTTTACAACGCCTCGCGACAGCTTAAAACTGTCTGCTCGCGACAACTGATTTGCTGGCTGTGGGATTGGAAAACTGGCCTAGGCCAGAAAATGGCTTCAATAATAGAGGACTGTCTATATGAAAAATTCTATTGTATTTGCTTATAATTTCCTAAGGACGCAAGCTCCTAAAAATCTATATGATTGAAAGAGTCTTAAAATTAAAATGTACTGCACAAACGTCATTTTGTATGTTTATGACTACTTCACGACTCACAATAAAGAAAAATAATATATTAAATCAATAATGAGTGATAGTAATAAATTATTTAGAAAAACATAAAATCCTCTCAAAAAATCAGTTTGGTTTCCGCAATAATATTTCTACTGATGATGCTCTTATTAATGTTACTGGAAAAATTATCAATGAACTAGATATCGGAAACAAATGTTTGGGTATTTTCTTGGATCTACGGAAAGCTTTTGACACTATCAATCATAATTTACTTTTGGACAAACTACATACTATTGGAGTTAGAGGTATAGTTTTAAAATTATTCCAATCATATTTTAGTAACAGAAGGCAAATGACCAAAATTGAAGATCAATTTAGTGAATACAAATATATTGTTATAGGTGTACCACAAGGAACAATTTTGGGACCTATTTTATTTCTAATATATGTTAATGATCTGCTAAATATAAATTTAGAAAAATTTAATGGATCTATATATTCATATGCGGATGATACAGTAGTTATTTTCAGTGGTTTTTCTTGGCAGGAAGCATATAGAAATGCTAATATAGGTGCTAACATTGTTAAAAAATGGCTTAATTCCAACTTCCTTTCTTTAAATATATCTAAATCAACTTTAGTTCCTTTTTCGTTAACAGCTGCCAGTGTTCAAAATTTAAAATTTAGCGATGAATATAGGCTAATAATACACAGTGAAAATTGTTTAGATCCCAAAAGTTGTAAATGTCCACCATTGAAAGAAGCCACGTATGTCAAATATCTAGGTATCATTATTGATCAGAATTTAAAATGGCCTCATCACATTACTTATCTTTGTAAGAGGCTTCGTAAAACAATTTATAAATTCGTTAATCTTCGATGCTACTTACCCATTAGAGTTCTACGAAATGTTTATTTGGCCATTATTCAGTCTATCATTCAATATGGTATAATTGTTTGGGGTGGAAGTACAAAAATTAATCTTAGTCCGTTAAATTTACTACAAAAACGAATGATTAAAATTTGTTTGAAGAAACATTTCGATTATCCAACTAAATTAATTTATTCTGAATTTAATGTATTTAATATTGAACAAATTTATAAGTATACACTGTTAAAATTTTATCATAAAAATCGTAATAAGTTTGTATTACAGACACACAATTATGACACAAGACGAAATATTAATTCAACATTAGTAGAACCTAAATGTCTCACATCTGCTGGTCTAAAGCATAGCATTAATTTTGGCCCTCGGTTGTACAATGCTTTAACTAAATTACACCCAGAACTTCTAACATGTAACCCACTAACATATAACAAGAAAATTAGAAACGTGTTAATATCTTCAATTTGATTAAATAAATTTATAGCTTATGTGTATGAATTAATCAACCTATATTATATTTGTATTCTATAATTTTGAAATATATATTAGTCCTACTTTTCACGTGCGATATTATTCTTCTCTAGTGTTAATATTATATTATATAATTCCATTGCCACTGTAATTATATTTTAGTTCCTATTTTATTTTACTTATTTATTATTATTATTATTATTTTTTATTTTAATATTATATCTGAACTGCGACCGAGCACGAGCGCTGCTCATTCGGTCTCAAATTTTGTTAATACTACTGTATCTTCTTTTTATATTGCTTGTATTATTTTATTTCTATTTCTCTTGTTTGTTTTGTAATTATATTCTTTATTCTGTATATTTAAATTTAAATAAATAAATAATAAAAAAAAGTATAGAGCAGAGAATTAGGCTTACTACAAATTACACTGGTCAACAGTCATTTTGTGCCAGACATAAAACTAACAAATTCTTACTAATTTCGACCTCCTGAATTAAAAAATAAGAAGCAAAATGTTCCATCACTTCGGGTTTTCGAGATGCACAATATAATTAATTTTCTATGCATTTTATTTAAAAAATCACCGTATTTCGTGTGTAACTATTTTGTTTTACAAATGTGAAGACCCATTATGTGAAAACAATATTAGTATAAGTAGGGCACCATGTTAGAAGCACTTGTAGAAAGGGAAATTATTTTATTGCCCTTCTACGAGTCTATTTCGAGGAAGTGAAACAGGTTCGCGGTATAAATTCACTTGAGTTTACCTGATTTTACTTGAGATGTGCATTTCTTTCACGGTGAGCTTTAATTACATTACTGTAGTTTATATTTTGCAATATATCACCATGTCAAAACCACTTCTAGAAGCGGAAATTGTTTTATTGCCCTTTTCGGTTCCATTTGGAGGGGAAGAAACAGGTTCGCTGTATGAAAACACTTCAGTTTACCAGGATATTTCTGTGGTGTTAGTATTCTGTGTAAGACGTGTATTTCTTTAAAGTGTGCTTTAATGATAATATTCAAAGTACGAATGGTTTATATGTGCGGATTTGAAGGTTGTAGCATTGCTTTATGGAATGCAATTAGGCTACACAAAATTTTGCTGCTTTCTGTACGAATTGGACAGTTGCGCTCGAGATATTTTATTTTTATTTTATTTTATTGGGTTATTTTACGACGCTGTATCAACATCTAGGTTATTTAGCGTCTGAATGAAATGAAGGTGATAATGCCAGTGAAATGAGTCCGCGGTCCAGCACCGAACGTTACCCAGCATTTGCTCGTATTGGGTTGAGGGAAAACCCCGGAAAAACTTCAACCAGGTAACTTGCCCCGACCGGGATTCGAACCCGGGCCACCTGGTTTCGCGGCCAGACGTGCTGACCGTTACTCCACAGGTGTGGACTTGCGCTCGAGATAAGCATTATAAAATAAAACGACAATCATTAGAGCCAAGGAAGAAAAATATTATACATCAACCCCTTGTACCTCAAAGCAAAGTAATTTTACCCCTTTTGCACAATAAGTTAGGGTTAATGAAGAATTTTGTTAAAGGGATAAATTATAAAACTGAAGCATTTAAAAATATCCAGGAAAAATTTCCTGCTATTAATAATTCGTGGCGCTACACCCCGTGAAGAGCCCAGACCGACCAGCCGGCTGCTGGTCCACATGCCAAAAGAGAGGTGGACGATCATCCAACTAGAATGGAGGTATTGTTTGGTTACCACGATGATCCCCTCAGTCGTTATATCTGACTTTCGCAACCGGCTTTCGCTACTTATCGTAGCTCCCCAAGTGCATCACAATGCTAGGTGGGCACCAGTCCCATACACTGGCCGAAATTTCACGAGAAAATTTCTTCCCCCATGAGGACTCGGACCAGTGCGCATTCCTTAACATTTCCTGCTATTAGTGATTCAAAAATAAAAGAGGGAGTTTTCAATGGACCACAAATTAGAGAAATAATGGACAATCACTTCGAATCTTTGCTGGAAGGAAAAGAGACAGCCGTCTAGATTGCATTCAAGGAGGTTGAATTAATTTTCTGGATAACTGTAGAAGTGAGAACTATGAAGAACTAGTGAAAAATTTACTGTTGGCGTATTAAACTAGGGGTTGTAAAATTTCTCTGAAAATTCACTTCCTTCACCCACATCTTGACTTTTTTTCCCGAGAATTGTGCGATTTCAGTGATGAGCATGATGAGCGCTTCCATCAAGAAATTTCAACTATGGAAAAAAGATACCAAGGACAATGGAGTACCAATATGCTAGCAGACTATTGTTGGACTTTAGCTCGTGATGTACCTGATGCCCAGTGTAAAAGAAAATGCAGAAAAAGAAAGCTGTAATCTTCTGAACAGTGAATATTTAGCCTTATTGTCTTTATATAAAACAATATTTTGAATAGATATAAATTCCAAAATTTCTCAAAAACCGTAACCAACATCTGTTTTTATTGTCATATTCGTATTCAGGAGGCTCAAATTATATAGAAAACATATAGCACATGCCTAGCGCAAAAAAAATGTTAACATTTGTTACGCAGCGTTGTTATTATTCACCTGGTGCTTTCATCTCATTTGCAATTTTTCACATATTTTTAGAAACCACATTATTCTCGTGATATTGTTTCAAAGATTGTACAGAATGTAACTTTCTTGTACTGAATCAACTAATTTATCCGCATCGAGCTCCATTATGAATAATGTGCAGTACACAACAATAGTATTTTTTGTAGATAATGAAAGCGTGCAATCATAGCCACTACTAACGCATGCGCAGTACACTGCAGCTATCAGACAGTCTCCTCGCGACGAATTTCTAGCAGTCATTCGATGTTGTCTCTTCGTGTCTCCTCGCGACCATCGCGCCGCGTCTGATTATGTGTGCACCACATCATAAGAAATCAATGGGAGACAAGTACCAGGAGACAAAATGTCGCGTCGCGCCGTGCCGCGTCTGATTCTGTGTGCACCTGGCCTAAAAGCTCTGTTTCTATATCATCAAATAATGACAGTACTTACTATATAAGTTCAGTAAAACAGTATATTTATTTGTTGTACAAGCGAGCTTTATTAAAATTGTTCCTGATACAGAAATATTTGGTTCCAAAATTTGAATCTCTGTTTGTTTTCTTCTTCTTCTTCTTCTTCTTCTTCTACTACTTCTTCTGCTGCTACTGTTGCTTTTCTAGTATTAGGTATTATGCTTGTTACAGTTTCCATGAAGAATTAAAATAACTTTGACGGGAAAAATGCATTTAATTTAAGGATCATGAACTACTTCAGTTATTTTTTTCTTTCTCTCTACAGATTCCAGTTCAGATTCTGATGATAGTGTGGACATTAGAGAAAAATCAAGGTCTTCAAAGAAAGGAAGTAAAAGAAAAAGCAGTCGCTCAAAAAGTAAGAAGAAAAGTAGACAAAAAGAAAGCAGGAAAAGAAAAAATAGGTGATGAAAATAAAATAAAAACTCTACAGATATATGAAATTAAAAATCTTGTATTTTTTTTATGTAATATATTATTGCTTTATGATTTTGATGTGTGTGTCTGTTGACTTCATGCAGTGAAAAAAAAAAAGAAAAAATACAGATAATCAGGTACATGAATTTTTAATCCAGTGTGTATAAAGTGTTTAGTGCACTAACCACTCTACGATGTGTGCAGTAATAAATGAAATATACAAATGGATTTTACCTTTTTCATAAATATTTTTTATAACTTACAGTTTGTGGGTTTTGTATAGTTTATTAGTGATTATGAAAAAGAATGAACTGTCAGAAGATATCGATTATTAAACATTTATTAATAGTATGTGTAATAACACTGTGCAGTCAATGGCTTTTTTTTTCTTGCGGAACTGTATGAAAGAAAGTGTACTTTCTTGTATCCAAATGAAATACAAAGTAATGTATCACGATACTATTACAAAATTCAATAAAACACACTTAAGTACAAATTTTTAATTACCATTAAATTTGTCTTGCCTTGAAATATTTTCTGCTGATATTTAGCAATAAATAATCAGCAAAAATTATAGGCAATTCTCACTTTTCTATAACAAAAATACACCTTTTCATTATCGTGGTTAGCTATATTATGGTGTAAAATCATTGGATTAAAAAATACTGCATGGATTTTTGCTTATTTATTCTTATGTATCCAATAGTACTTCTTTATCTTATTACTTTAAGAAGTGTTTGTATGCTTATTTTTCTATGTTATATAATATCTGAGTGTTAGAAGGAAAAAGATCTTTGGGAAGGCCGAGACATAGATAGGAGGATAATATTAAAATGGATTTGAGGGAGATGGGATATGATGGTAGAGACTGGATTAATCTTGCTCAGGATAGAGACCGATGGAGGGCTTATGTGAGGGCGGCAATGAACCTCTGGGTTTCTTAAAAGTCATAAGTAAGTATATTCTACCTGAGTACAGTATATCAACTTATTGTTTCAATGTTTATGGTAAAGAAATATGAGAGAGCCTTAGCCCAGCATACAGTTAAACAATACTCGCTAGTGGTACTATCTTTAATTCACTATGACAAAATGGCATTGAAAGTTCTTGAGACCCAAAAAGTCTGTAAGTAAAACTGCACTTTCAGTTGTGAGCCAAGTAAAGGATTAACAAGTTCTTCATGATCATTATCATCATGAAATTCTTTGCGTATATTAAAATTTGTGATTCATTTCAATTAAGTAATTAATATTGTGGGTTAAACATGTCAGAGGCTTTTGTAGTCCCCTCCCTCCCTCTGGTATTCTAGAATTTGCAGAAATAATTTTTATTCATTTATTATTCATTCCATGTAACATTCTGTATCTTATTTTACTTGTATTAATTTTGTTAAGAATGTGTGTGTTTTCTGTTTCCTGTAGAATTTTGTAATTTATTTCAACTTATTTTGAGAAGTCGTCTGTGCCAGATTTAATTTCGACAAGTTATTTATTGAAATTTTATTAGCCTGGTCCAAAAATATTTTTCATCTTCATAATCTAACTGGCAACTTATAATTGAAGACAATTTCTTGTAATATTTTATTATCTACACCTATGAGCCGCTCATAGAGTTGAGGCAAATAATGACAAGTTAAGGGCCCTGCCATTGGACAAAAAAAAAATAAATAAAGTATTTATAGAAATCATGATTAACAAACTTCAGAGCGTTTTTATATGAGGGGAAAAGTCTTAAAGTTCCATCGATGTTTTCTTCATTAAAAGAGATCACTTAAGTTGAATATGTTATGTAGTTGTAACACAAAATATGTGGATGGGTGAGCTTGTACAGTTTTCAGGGGAAAAAATTTGAAGAAAACTGGCTGATAACTCATTCTCGGAATATTTAAGATCCGAGGTTCTTCACTGCTAGTGTGAAATATAAAATGAATAAGTATGTGCAGAGGGAGGAAAAAATAAGTAAAATAAAGTGTATGAAGAAATATATAAATACAGGGTGGAATTAATATAACTGTGCTATTTTAACAGCTTAAAATTCTAATAGGATGTTAGTTCCAAATGAATACTTTTCTCAGAAAAAAATAATGTTCTCCTAACTGCTACCACTGTTTTACTCAATAAGTACTATCTGTATGATTTTGATTTTCACTCCTCAGAGAAACTGATGAATGATTTATCTCTTTGCAGTTTCTAAATAGAATGAACGGTTTTCTTACAAATTAAATAAAAAGATTAACATGTAGGCCTACTGTTATTTCTTGCCATTAGAAAGGCTGGCAATTCTACTGGAGTGACTAAGGGATGGAACTCTTCTGTTCAGAGCAGGTACGTGAGCAGACGATGCACTTTTGCCAAATTATGCACACTTTCAGTCTAATTTTCTAATTAATCATGTACTTAATTACAAAACGCGTAATCGGTTTTTTATTTATTTTAACCCTTTGCGGTTGGATTTAAATACCGCAGTCAGTCTGCGCGAGAAATGTGTCGGATGCTGCCCACCATGGGACTGCAACGCAGATATTGCAGTGGTGGATGTCACCCGACATGGGACACTGTTTTAAATATCGCAGTCACTTTGTGCGAGAAATGTGTCGGATGCTGCCCACCGTGGGACTGCAACATGGATATTGCAGTGGCGGATGTCACCTGACATGGGACACAGTTTTAAATATCGCAGTCACTTTGTGCTAGAAATGTGTCAGATGCTGCCCACCATGGGACTGCAACGCAGATATTGCAGTGGCGGATGTCACCCGACATGGGACACGGTTTTAAATATCGCAGTCACTTTGCGCGAGAAATGTGTCGGATGCTGCCCACCATTGGACATAGCTGTATTACAGATTATAAAACTTTTTAGAGAGGTATTTATTTTTCAGTTCCATCAGCTTTGTCATTTTAAACCATTTGTCTTCTGGCTTACTAGTAGAGTTGTCCTTTTGTTTGTCCCTTACAGTCATTAAGATAAATAGTACTTCTATACATATTCCCAGTTCGTCAATTCATCAGTGCATCACAGTATACATTATGTTGAGGTAAACAGTGTAGGTGTTCTGCCGAATTGTTACCCGTGATTATACAATGTGCTGCAATTATTGCTTTACTCTTTGTATAATCTGGAATCAAGCTTGCACTCCTTTTCTTGAGTTTACACTTAAGTAAACGGTTGCTTTGTTATTTAAATTTTAATTCAAGTTGTATGCTCTAAGAACTGATTTTTGTCTGCAAAATACCGAAACTGATCACAGGGAAAGATTCGACTTCTGACGTTTCTAGTAAAGCACATGGAAGGTACAGGGCCAGAGAGCGATGTTGCAACTAACAGCATTGCCCCCTTCCTCATTTGATAGCAGACTGACTGCTGGTAAGCGGATGATAGATGAGCAGACAGATTTTTTGTTCATTATTTGTAACTGTGGAAGCAAGGATTTATGTGGCAACGCCTTATTACCTCTTTTGTGGTGTGAGGAAGGTGAGTGATGAATTCAGTTCTCAATGGCTAACGGATCGTGGAGCAGGTAGAAGGGAATTCATAATATATGTTACAGAGCTGTCAGAAGTCGCTTCTTTGGATGAGAAGATATATTTGTTCTCTTTTTTGACGGAAATCAACTTCATCAGTAATAATTAATAATTATGCTAGTATAAAAGGAAGCCCTCCAAAATGTGACTTTCTTTCTCTTTTTCTGTAAATGTAACAAACAGACAATTCGTGATTCTTTCATCCCATCTCTTTTTAATGTTCACAATCCTTATTCTAGATGTCTGCACAGACATATTCCGAGCCCATGACTTGAGCTTGACCTGGTCTGTGAGCCGGGTTCAGACTGAAATCTTTAAGGGCTTCTCTGGCTTGGGCAAGTATATAGAACAATAAAAAATGTTTTTTGACCGTGATAACATTTTATTTTTCTTTTAAATAAAAAGTATGTAAATCATTTTTCACCACATACACAAGTCTCAGAGGAAGTCATTACACTAAATCATAGGTTGATCAGTGTACAATGAGTGGACAACATAGGTCACCAACGGGCATTGACTATTCGTTTTTACATTACACAAATTGATTTACTTATTATTTTGTTGATGTACCCCGATGATAGAACGTGTATATAGTTCCAGGACACAGTGGAATACGCAGAATTTTATTTCTGAATATTAATCTCATAATTTTAACCTTCACTTGGCTCTGATTGCTTTGGAGTTTCGGGTGGGCTTGGATAATTACTATTGAAAACAAACTCAGGCTTGGATCAGTAACAGTAAATTCTGTTGCTTCTATTTGGACTTCAAATTTGGATATAATTTAAATGAACTACCATAAGTACTTGCACAAGCTTCTTCCAATAAAAATAAATATCTGTAGTAGAATTATTGTATTATAAGAGACATGGTGAAAAGGGATTGAAAATAATTGTAGATGTGCAAAATTGTAACTTTTGTTTAATGTAATCCATAGCCTTAAAGCTTGTTACTTACTTTTGCCTCAGGAAATAAATATTGTGGTTTTACACAAAGTGAAACTTGTTTTTGTGCGTCAATATGAGATGTTTATTTTTCAATGTCACTCTGTCTTTGCATGTTCAGCTACCAGTTTGTCAAGAATGTTACGGAAAGTCTCAACACAAACTCCTCCTGACTCATCACACTGATAAGCTTCATTCCAAATACTTTCAAATAAATCATCAGGTAACTTGACTCCAATATGAGTGAAGATGTTGTATATAGTTTCCTTGTCACGTGGCTGGAAATTAAAAAAGTGAAAGTTTGTGAAAACCATTTTATCAAAAGTGATTCTTCGTATATTATTATACAGGATGACTCAAAAGTTACTATCCATTTCAGTTAAAACACAGACTTTTTTTTTTCTTTTCATAGCAGTTCATTGGTTTAGGGCTGAAATTTTTAACTTCTGTATTTTTAAGCACTCTTTTTCAAATTTTTATCATATACACACACAATTGGGGGTTGGGCGAAGGGCTAACAACCCATCACCGTAAAAAACAGCTTGTTACGAATTCCTACAGTAAGCCTCGGAATAGGACTGATTCTCTGGCACGACCACAGCAAAGGAATAAGGTTTTGAGATTTGGCACTTGGAACGTAACTAGTCTTTATAGAACAGGAGGGGTAACATTAGTAGCAAAAGAACTAGCTAGATATAGAATAGACTTTGTGGGAGTACAAGAGGTTAGGTTAGATGGGAATGGCATATCACAAATAGGAGATTACTTGTTGTATTATGGGGAAGGAAACAATAATCACCAATTAGGAACAGGATTCTTTGTACATAAAAGAATAAAATCAGCAGTAAAAAAGGTCGAATTTATCAGTGACAGGTTATCATATTTAGTACTTAAGGGTAGATGGTGCGACATCATGGTTATAAATGCTCACGCCCCTACAGAAGAGAAAGACGACTATATAAAGGATAGCTTCTATGAAGAATTGGAACATACTTTTGATCAGTTCCCTAGATATCACATGAAAATTTTATTGGGGGATTTCAACGCTAAAGTAGGACGGGAGGAGATTTTTAGACCAACTATTGGAAAAGAGAGCCTACACGCAATTAGTAGTGACAATGGAGTTAGATTAGTCAACTTTGCCACATCGAAAAATTTAATTGTCAAAAGTACAACATTCCCCCATAAGGATATACATAAATATACTTGGACTTCTCCAGATGGATTGACACACAACCAAATTGATCACATCTTGATAGATAAACGGAGACATACTAGTATAGTAGATATTCGAACTTTCAGGGGTGCAGACTGTAATTCTGACCATTATTTGGTGATTGGAGAATTAAGAGAAAGATTATCAGTAGCCAAGCGAGTAGAGCAACAAGTTAATATTACTAAATTCAATATTCTGAAATTAAAGGACGAGGAAGCTAAGCAAAATTATCAGGTCGAAATTTCGAATAGGTTTGCCACTTTAGAAAGTTCCGACGAAGTTGAGAAAGAATTAGATGTTAATAGCGTGTGGGAAAATATCAGAGATAGTATCAAAATTGCAGCTGAGCAGAGCATAGGTTATTATGAAACTAAGAAAAAGAAACCGTGGTTTGATGAAGATTGTTGCATGGTAGTAGAAAGAAGGAAACAGGCAAAATTGAAATTCTTACAGGATCCAGTTGAGGAGAAGAGAGATAATTATTTCAATGAAAGACGGGAAGCAAGTCGTACACTTAGGAATAAAAAGAGAGGTTACTTGAAGGAAAAACTGAATGAGGTAGAAACAAATAGTAAGAATAAAAACATTCGAGATTTATATAAGGGTATAAAGGAATTTAAGAACGGATATCAGCCAAGGGTAAACGTGATCAAGGATGAGAATGGTGACTTGCTTGCAGACTCTCCATCAATCCTAAACAGATGGAAAAACTATTTTGCGCAACTACTAAATGTACATAGGCCAAATAGAAATGATCGGGACGAAATTGAAATACAAACTGCTGAGCCATTTATACCCGAACCCACGCTTTCAGAAGTCGAAATTGCGATAGAAAATCTGAAAAAGTACAAGTCTCCAGGTATCGATCAGATTCCAGCAGAATTAATACAAGAGGGTGGAAGTGCATTATATAGCGAAATTTATAAACTTGTACTTGCTATTTGGGAAAAGGAAATTGTACCAGATCAATGGAAGGAGTCCATAATTGTACCTATTTTTAAAAAGGGGGACAAAACCAACTGTGGTAACTTTCGAGGAATATCACTTCTGTTGACGTCGTACAAAATTTTGTCCAATATTCTTTTGAGGAGATTAACTCCGTACGTAGATGAAATTATTGGGGATCATCAGTGCGGTTTTCGGCGTAATAGATCGACTATTGATCAGATTTTTTGTATTCGGCAGATAATGGAGAAAAAATGGGAGTATAAGGGTACAGTACATCAGTTATTCATAGATTTCAAAAAGGCATATGACTCGGTTAAGAGGGAAGTATTATATGATATTCTTATTGAATTTGGTATTCCCAAGAAACTAGTTCGATTAATTAAAATATGTCTCAGTGAAACATACAGCAGAGTCCGTATAGGTCAGTTTCTATCTGATCCTTTTCCAATTCACTGCGGGCTAAAGCAGGGAGATGCACTATCACCTTTACTTTTTAACTTCGCTATAGAATATGCCATTAGGAAAGTTCAGGATAACAGGCAGGGTTTGGAATTGAACGGGCTACATCAGCTTCTTGTCTATGCGGATGACGTGAATATGTTAGGAGAAAATACACAAACGGTTAGGGAAAACACGGAAATTTTACTTGAAGCAAGTAAAGCGATCGGTTTGGAAGTAAATCCCGAAAAGACAAAGTATATGATTATGTCTCGTGACGGGAATATTGTACGAAATGGAAATATAAATATTGGAGATTTATCCTTCGAAGAGGTGGAAAAATTCAAATATCTTGGAGCAACAGTAACAAATATAAATGACACTCGGGAGGAAATTAAACGCAGAATAAATATGGGAAATGCGTGTTATTATTCGGTTGAGAAGCTCTTATCATCCAGTCTGCTCTCCAAAAATCTGAAAGTTAGAATTTATAAAACAGTTATATTACCGGTTCTTCTATATGGCTGTGAAACTTGGACTCTCACTCTGAGAGAGGAACATAGGTTAAGGGTGGTTGAGAATAAGGTGCTTAGGAAAATATTTGGGGCTAAGCGGGATGAAGTTACAGGAGAATGGAGAAAGTTACACAACACAGAACTGCACACATTGTATTCTTCACCTGACATAATTAGGAACTTGAAATCCAGACGTTTGAGATGGGCAGGGCATGTAGCACGTATGGGCGAATCCAGAAATGCATATAGAGTGTTAGTTGGGAGACCGGAGGGAAAAAGACCTTTAGGGAGGCCGAGACGTAGATGGGAGGATAATATTAAAATGGATTTGAGGGAGGTGGGATATGATGATAGAGACTGGCTTAATCTTGCACAGGATAGGGACCGATGGCGGGCTTATGTGAGGGCGGCAATGAACCTTCGGGTTCCTTAAAAGCCATTTGTAAGTAAGTAAGTAAGTAAGTAAGTATACACACACAATTAACATTTGCTATGAAACAAAATTTGAACTTCATAACTCAGTTTTTTTATTTATTCATTATTTTATTGACTTTTTTATCATCTCATATATAATGCTCCTTCCATTGCAAATTTTTAAACTGAAATTTGATCAGTATTTACTACAAACTTAGACAGTTAAGAATTACTCTGGGTTTTTTGTGTGATGAATTTTTTAAACTTTTAAATTTTTATTTCGCCCTTTTTTTTTAATTAGCATGTGAAAAATTCACCTTCATGTAATTCACACTAAAACCCAGAACAAATTCAATTAGGTACTCGTACATTTATGAGCATATCTTGAAAGTTTCAAAGTGATACAACAAAATTTGTCATAAAGGGCATTTTATACATATGAAAGTATAAAAAAAAAAAAAAAAATCGAGAAATTAGTTTGCAATCTGAATGAAATACCATTTGTAATATTACAAAAACAAACATTTTGGACTTCTCTCTAAAATATGAGGAATCTGTTGTTAGTATACCCCGTCTACTGTTACATTCTTCATACCATAATTCTTTGTTTTATCTTTGTACCAATATATTTGCGTTTGGAGATGAATAACTTATAAAGGGGATTTATCAAAAACAAATTAAACATGATGTGAACAGACTTAAGTAGCTACTGTAAACTCACCTTAAAGAAGTCTTCTGGAGTTACTCCATATTGAGAAAATATTGAAGGACTGATCAGTGTTTTAATATCTGCTTCAGAAACATTGACAGCTTCATTTTCTTTGATTGGATACAATACGCAGTTACATGTGTTTGATGGATGAACATCTGCAATAAAAAATAAATATAATTATTTGAATTTCTCGTTTTTTCTTTTATCATTCACTATAACGAAAAATTTACTTGTGCCATGTAAGCTTGCTCATTTACAGGGGACGGACACAATACTATGAACAATATTTTAAATTGACCACATTAATTTAGTAAAGGGTTAGGAATGCTCTTTGCTTTTAGTACAGCTTATATCTTGCATGAAATTGACTGAAGTTGTAAATGGGCCTAATGTCATGAGTAAGCAGATGGTGCATTGCTCCACAAGGTCGTCTGTGATGATGGTTGGCTTCCCACTGCACTCCTCGTCATGCACATTTTGGCGTCCTGCTGAAAATTGTCTACAGCAGCAACGCACCATCTGCTTGCCCATAGACCTGGCACAGCTGACGATCAATTTCAATCGGCGCTATGCCCTGTGCATTCAAAAACTTTATAACTGACTGTACTTCACGCGGCGGGAGCTGGAATAGGAACATTCATCTTCAACCAATGCAACGAAGCTACTGAGAGCACTCAGGAAGTTCCGCTAGCGCATGTGCCATGCCAGGACATTACTCTATCACGTACACGCAGTCGCTTTGCGCAACATATGGTTTGCTAGCTGTGGGACGAGTGGGAAAGTTACTTTATGGACGCGTCTTGTATTATATGATTTCAATTACTTATGTCTTTTGAATGAAAATTCAAGAAAATAAACAAGCAGTAATATTAGCGACATGGAAAAAGAATTGATGTTTGCGAAACGTTAAAACCTAATGTGATGAAGGAAGTGATAACCGCAGTATTTTTTTAGCTATTTATATATTTCGGGTGCAGAAACCTGCAAGAAAAGGGAATTATACTTACCTAAATTATCAGAACCGTCACATTGTTGGTTGCGTGCAAAAACATTATATGTTGTATTATAATACTGCTTTTCAGGAGGAATATCTGCAAATGAAAGTTTAAAATGCTTTAAATATTATTAATTATGCGTGGGACAGTGTTTGGTGGGTACAGAGGCATTATGTAGAAGAGCTGGGGAGGGGGAATTCCCCTGAATTTTGTCCACGATTTTAACATAAAAAATAATAATTTAGTAGTGCTACTAAAGAAGAAACTGTGATAACTGTACTTTTAATGTTATAGTATTTCACTTTTATAAATACTTACGAAATAAAAGACGAGCTGGTAATGACTTTGCACCAAGGCGTTACCCTTTGCTACATTAGTGGTTGTTGCCTATTGTGTGTGTATATATATATATATATATATATATATATATATATATATATATATATATATATATATATATTCAATTAATATCACTCAATAAAGGAATTGTATTCCAATGGATACCATCCCATTGTGAATCCTGGGAAATGAGAATGCGGATGCTTTAGCAAAGAAGGGCAGCACTGCTACTTACAGACCTGTTACTAAATCTACGTATTACTCTGTGAAGAGATTTATTAAATCTACATACTTAGACTTCAACAAACAAAATTTCATAACTCAATCCCAAGAGAAAAAATGGAACTCTGCATCAAAATCCACAGTTAATTCCCGATTTACCACGAAAATCGTCTGTAGCTGCATTTAGATTGGCAACAGGCCATGATTGTTTGGCCAAACACCTGCATAGAATTGGAATATATCAGTCCCCTAACTGCCCATTGTGCAACTCAAACCAAGAAATGGATTCGGAACACCTCAAAATATGTGCTTCAGTGGCTGGTCATGATAATATCTTTGAAAAATATTGGAGTGCAAGAGGCCAAATGACTTTGTTGTCAAACGCCTGGCATTAGAAAACAACAACAACATATATATATATATATATATATATATATATATATATATATATGTATATGTATATGTATATGAATACAGTTAATTGAAATTTTATTCATTTCATTTCATATCCTGCCCAAGGGCAGGTCTTTCACTGCAAACCCAGCCTTCGCCAGTCTTTCCTGTTTTCTGCCTTTCTCTTTGTCTCTTCATATGATCTATATATCGTAATCTCGTCTATGATCTGATATCTTCTGCCCTGAACTCTTCTCCCGTTCACCATTCCTTCCAGTGCATCCTTCAGTAGACTGTTTCTTCTCAACCAGTGACCCAACCAATTCCTTTTCCTCTTCCTGATCAGTTTCAGCTTCATTCTTTCTTCACCCACTCTTTCCAACTCCTCTTCATTTCTTATTCTATCTGTCCATTTCACATGCTCCATCCTTCTCCAAATCCACATTTCAAATGTTTCTGTTCGCTTCTCTTCACTTCGTCTTAATGCCCACGCTTCTGCCCCATACAATTCCACACTCCATACAAAGCACTTCAGTAGTCCCTTCCTTAGTTCTTTTTCCAGAGGTCCGCAGAAGATGCTCCTTTTCTATTAAAAGCTTCCTTTGCCATTGCTATCCTCCTTTTGACTTCCTGGCAGCAGCTCATGTTACTGCTTATAGTGCACCCCAAGTATTTGATGCTGTCGACTTGCTCTACTGCCTCATTTTGAATTCGCAAGTTTACCTTCTTTATTTTTCTTCCTATGACCATGTCTGCGTCTAACTTGCATTTATCTTCTTCCCATACTGTTCACAGCTGTCATTTAGCTCCTGCAGCATATTCCTTAGTATCATCTCTTCTGCTAACAAAGCCATATCATCAACAAATCTGATAGACTTCTTCTTCTTCCTCCTACTATCACTCCTCCCATGCTTGAAAACAGCTTTTCACTAAATCCTCCAAGTAGATGTTGAACACGGTAGGTGATAAGGGACATCCTTGACATACTCCTCTCCCAATTTCACTTCCTACTGACATTTCTTCTCCTATCGTGATGGTGCTATTCGACAGGAGTAGGCTATGTGCCGGTTTCCCCTTCTCCCTTTCTCACTTTCATCATCATCCTCACCTATTCCATACACTACACTTACACTCACCCTAGTACACGACATAACTCTTCACAGATATACATCATGCATTACGTGGCCCGCCAAAGTGGTGTGCAATTTGAAAATGGGTCACAGTCTTTTCATCTTTCCGCAGTATGCGGAATCCGAATCAATCAAAGTGAAGTGGATAGGCATTAGACACACACACACACACACACACATACTTTGACTCATTTAATGTAAAGATTACTGAATAGTCTTCTCTCTTTCCAACCCACACCTATTTGAACTTTCTTTATCAATAAAATTGTGTGTGTTCATTTCTTCACACCAACGTCATATTTTTTTAATTGGTTTATATTACGACACTTTAACAACTGCAATGGTTATCTAGCGTCTGGGCAAAATGAAGGTAATAACGCCAGCGACGTGAGTCCAGGGTCTGGCGCAGAATGTTACCCAGCATTTGCTCTTATGGTTTGAGAGAAGACTGGAAAATCCTCAACCAGGTAATTTGTCTCAACAAAGATTTGAACTCGAGCTCGCTCCTTTCATGGCCATCTTTCTCGGCACTTGAATGAGGTGGTGTGGTCGGCATCACGCTCCGCCTGCCTTTACTCCCAGGAAAGACAATATAAATAGGATAAGAAGTTAACACTAGGCCTGTGTGCGGAAACTTAGATTGTACTGTAAAGTGAGATACACTTTACCATAAAAAGACCGTAATGTGTGTGTATCCAATGCCTACCCACGTCACTTACGTCAGGGGTCGTCAGCACAGAGCACGCTGGGGTTAGCCTCTCTTACCCGCTGAAAATGCTGTGCACTATAATGCTCTCGTAGCTGCTAGCGTGTATGCTCTCTATCTCTCCCTGTTGCACGACAGCGCACTCGCGTACCCATTGCACATTTCAGCGAGTGCTGGCGACCACTGACTTACGTGATTCAGGTACGGCATATTGCGGATAGATGGCTGGACTGTGACTCATTTTCAAGTTGCACACCACTTTGGCGGGCAATGCTGTACATGATTTGTAGCTATCTGTGGAGAGTTATATCGTGTACTAGGGTGAATGTATTTCAGAATGGGGTGAGAATGATATATTCCTAAGCCAAAAAAACAAAATTTTACAGGAGAGCGTATTAAAGGTTTAGAGTCCAATGCTACTAGGTCCGGTATCATAATTTCTTCGGCGTGTGTTGAGTAATTTTTACAATATTTTACTAGTAGTTTCCCCATATGTGTAAGAAATGAAATCCATTTTTGTTAAAAGTGTGGCTTTGGACTATCTCATTCTCATTCCTTCAATTACATTTTAAGAATGAAATTTAGAAGTACTTTTATAAAAATATGGGAGCCTATTTTTCAAATGCAACAAAATAACAAATTTATATAACAGAGGAAAGTTTTCTGAAAGCCTGAAGAATGTATGTAGCAAAAATATCATGTCTGTAGCATTAAGAGTTCCGAAGATATAGAAAGTTATTTGAGGGGGTCAGAAGCAAAGGATAGGTCTATAAGTGCACTTAAGTTATTTGTGAGAAATTATGGTTGAAGTACTTAAGATTTCGTAAATTTCGTGAATTTTTTTATTTCAATTTTAATGTGTGATGTGGTTAAAAGATGTATCCCTTTGCCACTAAATTTTTAAATGTTTTAACTTGCCCTGGATGCACTTAACTCTTGTTCTTAGAAATGTCACTTGTACCCCTTTGCTTCTGACCCCCTCAAATAACTTTCTATATGGAATAAAGCAAAAGTTACCGGAAATTGCTATCAGAGTTTAGTGTCATTTAAAAACCTTGTGCACCAGAACCTCAAAAATGGCATCACATCAGCTGAGAAGGCATAAATACGCATTAAATTTTATGTAAAAGAATATTATGTATACGAGTATTAAAGGAAAGAAATTAAAGTTACGGGATACCGCAATTAAGGTTCAGTGTAATTTGAAAAACCTGTGCCCACATACATGAATATTAACAGAAATATCTCATTATTGTGTACAGTTTGGTTTCAGAATTACTGCTATTTTTTGGACACCATAGGCCCCACTTACCAACAATTTTTCCGATATCAGGAAATTCATATCTCCAGTTCAAGAGCTCACAAAACTTTTTATATTCCACGCAACCGTCGCACCTCATTATTCCAATCTGCTTCATTATTGTTTCCAATTTTTCTTTGTGTAGAGAAAGTTCAAAGAATTGACAAGTTTTCTGTACAACGTCTATAGGTATCCACCGAATATTTTCCTGAAATATAGTACGCTGACATAAGCTAATATATTATCCATAATTTATTACGTATATTTAAGCATATTTACCGTATAAGTGATACAAATTCATAATACCAGGTGATAATGCTACCTATGAATTTAAGCTCTGATCTACATGATGAATATTCCCTATACCCACATTTTTCTAGTTATATTGAGCATTTTTTGTTCTTTTTCAAAAGTTTCTCTATTTAAGAACTACCATGTTACCATAAAATTATGTATGTATGTATTTATTCACATTGCAAATGGGTAAATACCCGGTGGCAGTGGTAACTAATTACACTCAATAATGACAATTAATAATAAACACAGTTAATAATAATAATAATAATAATTAATACAAATAATAATAATAATTAATACAAATAATAATAATAAAATAAATAATAACAATAGTATAATAAAATTAACAAGGGGCATCCTAAATTAAATGAAGCACGATCACTTCAAATAACATTTAAAGTAAATCTAATTTGTATCTTAACTCTAAGATCGAACTAAAACCCAGGAGTATGATATGTTCATACCTGCACAAGTACCTTTCAGCACTACACTCATTTCGCTGTCAACTCACTCACTGCACTGAAACTACGACACATTTCACTGATACTATCCTGATTTCACTAACACCTCAAACACTTTCCACTGTTCAAATACTTTGCTCTACCACTAGAAACTATAAAACTTTACTGACACAACACACATCTTCACTGATACATCACTACAAATAACAAAACATCAATTACACCCTTTAAATGTTGTGCATAATATTCTACGGTCTAAAGTAAAGTATTTAAGCCTATTTTTAAATACATTTTTGGTTATTGGTAAAGTCTTTAATAAGTCTGCAGGTAAAGCATTCCAGTCCCTAATAGTACGATTGAAAAAAGAAAACTTTCCAGTGTCCGTCCTCTGTCTTCTTTCCCTCAGTTTATGTGAGTGGTCGTTCCTTGAAGAGTAATTTGGCGGCTGCAACCTATTTTTTATTTTTCTCCAGGTAGACTCACCTCTGTATGTTTTGAACATTGCGCATAATAATTTGATCGACCACATTTTACCTCCCGTACAGTCACAGTTATAAAATCACAAGTAATATTTCCATCCACACTGTTGCAATTATTGATGAAGCTACTAATGATGCAACGCCAATCATCGAAGTACTGTGTAGACTTCGCACAGACAACAAACTCTAAAGGTATGCGCTCACTACCGGAAGGGATTCGATCGCCCCGTTCGGATTTTTATTATTTGCATTATTTTAAATAGAGCATCGCTCGCTTGGCTGTATCGCCATTGCTCGCATGACCGGATTCCGTCCAGAATTCTGACCGCAACATATCAATGAATATCTAATTTTTCAGGGCAGTATTATATTAATTTACTTTCCTTTAATTCAAATATGCAATCAACATTGATTCAATTTAATAAAATATAAGAGAAATATCACTACTCACATTCACTTAATATTAACCCAAAACGTAACATACCCGTCATTCCATTGACAACATTGAAAATACTGATCTATGGAAAGGGGGTCCGCATTGCTAATAATTTTGAGAATCACTGTATTGAAGCACCATTACGACTGTCGTCCAAGAAATCGACAAATTGTAGTATGCAGTAACATCATGAAATCTCGCAAATATTTATAATATTCCCACCTGGTCAAAATACTGAAGAGCTTTCAAGAAGGCATCAAATTCGAAAGGCGGGTTTTTGTTCTTTAGTAACTGTCGCAGTTTATTGATATGCTCGAGGCAAACCATCAGGTCTTTCTTCTCCGAGGAAGACTTGCAAGTTCTTAATAGTTCTGCAACTCCGTAAATGGAACTGGTTCCTACGCCGAATGTGTGGTCTTCTGGGACACAGGCGCCAAGAATGTTATTTCTGTCGAGAATAAGAAAACTGATTAATACAACATATAATGTTAATGTCTGATGACAGTACATTATCAGACAATCGACGTCTTAATATGCTGACTTAGGAGCATCAAGCAGTTTCCTTCAATCAAACAACAAAAACGACGTGTAGAATATACAGAGTGTTTGGATAAGTTTTTATACAAACTCTAGGCTCTTGGATCAACGTTATCTTAAAAGGGGAATATGAGAAAGAGGTTCTACTGCTCGACCACCGCGCTCCCCAGACTTCGACTTTTCACTTAGGATTCTAGAACCTTCTGAAAAGTTAATCTATGAGTTCCAGTGAACAAAGCGGAAGGCGTTTTAACGAGAATCTTAGCTGCTTGTGATGACAACGAAACTAAACGTAGCATCTTTGAACAAAATCTGCAGTCAGCAGTAGTATCACAGTCATGTATATACAGTCACGAAGCTTGAGTTGTGAGGGTGCTAGAAAGAATAGACTGTGCCGGTACTATTTCGCATTGTCTGTAATGAGGCGATAGTAGCGATCCTAGTGATTAGCAACTATCTATAGACGTATATTTACTACTTATTGAGCTTCGTGACTGTAAATTCTAGACTGTGGTAGTATGTTGTGGCGTGTGCAACGAGCTTGATATATCCTAAGCTCCTCTAAATCATTCAGTTTATAATGTTATAATTAATAGCTTGTATGGATATATAATACGCCATTAAAACGCAAGTAAGAACTTAAGAGATTGATCTTAAAAATTACCACCTAATTACATGCATCTCGCTACGCAAACGAGCGATAGAGAATGTCCATGCGTGAAACGGTGCTTCTAAGGACATGTGGCGCCGCCGAGTATGTGTTCATTAACAAATATTGTTCCTTTTGACATTAGCTACTTCCCAAAGTCTGTAGCAAACTCACTCGAAATCCCTGTGTAGATATAGGCATGGATTTTAATTATTTTGTCACATACGTATAATGTGCTATAGGGTCTATATTATATTTTAGGTAATGATAAAGGAAGGCATTTTCAAGTGTTAGAATCTTATTATTTTTAAACTCTAATACAAGTTTTTAATCGGATACTTGGCAACGCTGTATCAAATAAATTACAGTTGTCCAACGAAAGAATAAAGCAATATAAACATATTGTCACTGGTTGCCACACCAAAAAAGCACCGTGTGTGTGTGTGTGCGTGCGTGCGTGCGCGCGCGCGCGCGCGAAATTCTGTATACTGTATCTGTGTGAAACTTGCCTTAATGAGACGGCAACTTCTCCCACTTATCTGTTGTTCTGGTTGCAGCCTCATCAGGCATTACAAATTTATTGAAAAGCATAATTTTCTCATTTCATTCAATTATAAATTCATGTTAATTGACAAGAATTTATTTAAATAATTAATAATTTAGTTTGGTAAATAATTATGTTATAAATTATGCTACTCGTAACATTTATGTCGTTTAATGCCTTTTATGTGTATTGAAGTTTAAGGCTATGGAAAGCTTAGTTTCTGACTTCACTTGTAGGCCTATTTATTTTGAAGATCCTAAGAGTAATAGGAAAGAATTAACAAACACAATCAAGGAATAATTACGTGGTTTGTCTTTTTATCAAGTTGGATTTCATAACTTACGGTTCAAATGTCTTCCCAAGCTGACTTCGAGATTTTTCAAAGAAACGAGCCTGTCTACTTTTCACAGTGCATACGTTGTCAGGGTTGACCCATATTAAATTTCTGCGTGTCAATTTTCCACTGCGGTCAGTTGGCGCACAAAAACCAAACACATGATCGGGATTGAAATTCGGTGGCAGGTATCTGAGGAAAAAAAATCACAACACGTTCATTTCCTAGAATATCTTTAACATATCCATTTCCCAAGGCACATTCAGTTCACTCCATTCCACCGATTCTCCAGTTTCTCATACAGATTAAAGAATTAGAAGCAGTGGCGGTTCCTCGGGGGAGGGAAGGGAGGAACGTCCTCCTCACATTTTATTCTTTTGAAAGTAAATACCAAATAAAATATGTGCCTTGAAATTCGAGGAAGATTCAATAATTTTTAAGTTCACAGCTATAAGAAAAACTCGGTTGATCGATTTTTAAACGACGCGCGCTCGTGTGCTGTAGAAAACTATGAGAAGGATGCAAGATTGTCTGTGTGGAGGAAAGACACTCCATTCCTCCTCTACTGCAGTTAACACACATAGACAACAGCGCACTAGAGGCCAGAGAAAGAAGCAGAGTTTTGAAGCAAGTAAATGAACTGCGAGGGAGGAAATCCTCCTCTGAATCGTCATGGGCGGGAAATAGAAACAGACTGGTCGTGCAGCAAGCTCGCTACCGCTGCCACTTAACGATGTTGCATTCAACCGGACTATAACACATCTAGGAGGAGACACAACAAAAACAGTTTTAACGCAACGCTATGAAAGACACCATGTAAACTTTTTTTAAATTATAAATCAAAAATATTATTCATTGCACTTTATATAGGCTACTATTCATGGTTTGAAACTTTCGTGGATATTTGAAAGTTAAAGTCGGGTTTATGTAAAACAAAGAGGAAGTAGTTCTACGTAGTTGGCCCCTGAAATTCACTTCTATTCATTGTTTACTAGACAAGGCAACAACCAAGTTGTCAGTTTTGTACAAATATATTTGAAACTGAAAGTAGGTACTCCAAACTACATCATTTTTAACATAAAAAATTAATCGGCCACCGGCAGCTTTGAGCAATAATGATAGTATGACTTTACAAGAACTGACATTCTTCAAAGCATGTGATACTGAACTTGTAAAATGTAGATGTGGAAACACAGATCACGTGGGTGGGTGCAGTGTTCTCACTTTCCTCAGATTATTTCCCATTCCCATTTCCATTTCCGTAAAACGGTTCCGGTTACGAGTTAGTAGCTAGTCTCTTCCAACACGTGTGATGTAGTGTGCTCGAAAAATGCTACGAGGTTGTGAATTTCCTTGTAATTGTTAATTTGCGCAATTATTCAACAATGAATGGAAGTGAAAACATAATATATTTTGGACAATTTAGGAAACTCAGTTTACAAGAACAGATTATTGCTATACAGAAGGGAAGGCCAACCCCAACACTACCTGGTCTTACATGTATGCATGTAGGCTAATTTGTAGCACGTTTCATTCAAGAAGGTGTCATTTCGTGCTGTTAACTTCTTTCCTCCTCTTAAGAAATATGCAGGAGCCGCCACTGATTAGAAATGAAATAACCCATTGTTATTGTTATTACTATTGTTATCATACTCTAACTTACGGCCGCGGCTCCTGAGATAAAAATTTGAAAAGGCTCTTGCGTTAAATTAGAACATAATTAAATTATTTTCCTCTTAAACTGATATTATCTACGAAGATCTCCTCCTGCCGGCTGAGTGGTCACACCTTCAACCTGTCAAGCAGGGTTCGAGTACCAGTCAGGCCTTGAATTTCATTGAAAAATTCATAGTGACACTTGTGGACAAGGTCGCAGTTGGATTTCTTCTCTGGGTTCTCCCGCTACTCCATGTTAGGCTTCTACATCATTTCGTCATCATTCCATAGCATTCCCCGAACATGGCTGGCGGCGCACGAAGTGGGCTGGCCTAGGGACGAGTGGAGTTGCCTGCTCGCGTCGCTGAGCTGTCAAGACTAAATAATCCGTCTGTACCTTTCGAAACACGCAAAATTGTAATAAGAAATCATGTGTCATCTGAGACATGGATGATGATAATGATTGTTATTATTATTATTATTATTATTATTATTATTATTATTATTATTATTTAACTTCCAACTTTGGACGTACACCACTTGTACCCCAACAGTACGTCTTTGTATTCATTCATTCATTCATTCATAGTGTTCTGACCAAGGACAAGTCTTTCACTACAAACCCAACATTCTCCAGTCTTTCCTATTTTCTGCCTTCCTCTTGTCTTTGTATAATAATTCGAAATACAACTTATATACCATTCATGTTTGAATATGCTGAGAATGAGTGAATACGTAAGGAAAATGAGCGCATTCCTTATTATAGGAACAGTCCTGATGGTATGATACTAACTAAGGAAGTGTTACAGTTAAAGCACTATGGCCGATAAAGCTGATGATAGCAAACCAGTTTCTCGACCTGAAATGTTACTATTTAACAGGCGCGGTGTTTATGTCCCTCAGAGCTGTGTGGACATTCATGTTCAGGAATTGTGAAGGTGAAAATGAATTACATCGATAACATACTTCCTGTTTATGTGCTCTCCGGGGTGATAATCCTCGTGTGATTTCACGTAGAGCTCGTGGCTCAGTCTGCTCTCGAACAACACTTGACTCGGCAGCTTTGGGGGGTTCACCAGTTCACCAGCAGTCATCTCTATAAAAGCACGAAAAATACATGAAAAAGTACGAGAGCGGGCGACTGAGTGTAAAGCAATAACAGTGCGTAAGTGTGCGAGTGGAACAGAATAGCTTGACTTTACGGAGAAACTAATTACAGACTGTGTGCATGAGGGAGTGAATGAATAAACTATTCAATGAATGAATGAGTGAATAAACCATTGAGCGAATAAATTAATGAATAAGTGAATAAACCATTGAACGAATAAATTAATGCATGAGTGAATAAACCATTGAACGAATAAATTAAAGAATAAGTGAATAAACCATTCAACGAATAAATTAATGAATGAGTGAATAAACCATTGAACGAATAAATTAATAAATGAGTGAATAAACCATTGAACGAATAAATTAATGAATAAGTGAATAAACCATTGAACGAATAAATTAATGCATGAGTGAATAAACCATTGAGCGAATAAATTAACGGATGAGTGAATAAACCATTGAGAAAATAAATTAACGAATGAGTGAATAAACCATTGAGCGAATAAATTAACGAATGAGTGAATAAGCCATTGAGCGAATAAATTAACGAATGAGTGAATAAATAATTGAGCGAATAAATTAACGAATGAGTGAATAAACCATTGAGCGAATAAATTAACGAATGAGTGAATAAACCATTCAACGAATAAATTAATGAATGAGTGAATAAACCATTGAACGAATAAATTAATAAATGAGTGAATAAACCATTGAACGAATAAATTAATGAATAAGTGAATAAACCATTGAACGAATAAATTAATGCATGAGTGAATAAACCATTGAGCGAATAAATTAACGGATGAGTGAATAAACCATTGAGAAAATAAATTAACGAATGAGTGAATAAACCATTGAGCGAATAAATTAACGAATGAGTGAATAAGCCATTGAGCGAATAAATTAACGAATGAGTGAATAAATAATTGAGCGAATAAATTAACGAATGAGTGAATAAACCATTGAGCGAATAAATTAACGAATGAGTGAATAAACCATTGAGCGAATAAATTAATGAATGAGTGAATAAGCCATTGAACGAATAAATTAATGAATAAGTGAATAAACCATTGAACGAATAAATTAATGCATGAGTGAATAAGCCATTGAACGAATAAATTAATGAATGAGTGAATAAACCATTGAACGAATAAATTAATGAATAAGTGAATAAATCATTGAGCGAATAAATTAACGAATGAGTGAATAAACCATTGAACGAATAAATTAATGAATGAGTGAATAAACCATTGAGCGAATAAATTAATGAATGAGTGAATAAACCATTGAGCGAATAAATTAACGAGTGAGTGAATAAACCATTGAGAAAATAAATTAACGAATGAGTGAATAAACCATTGAGCGAATAAATTAACGAATGAGTGAATAAGCCATTGAGCGAATAAATTAACGAATGAATGAATAAACCATTGAACGAATAAATTAATGAATGAGTGAATAAACCATTGAGCGAATAAATTAATGAATGAGTGAATAAACCATTGAGCGAATAAATTAACGAATGAGTGAATAAACCATTGAGAAAATAAATTAACGAATGAGTGAATAAACCATTGAGCGAATAAATTAACGAATGAGTGAATAAGCCATTGAGCGAATTAATTAACGAATGAGTGAATAAACCATTGAGCGAATATATAAACGAATGAGTGAATAAATAATTGAGCGAATAAATTAACGAATGAGTGAATAAACCATTGAGCGAATAAATTAACGAAGAGTGAATAAACTATTGAGCGAATAAATTAACGAATGAGTGAATAAAGCATTGAGCGAATAAATTAACGAATGAGTGAATAAACCATTGAGCGAATAAATTAACGAATGAGTGAATAAACCATTGAACGAATAAATTAACGAATGAGTCAATAAACCATTGAGCGAATAAATTAACGAATGAGTGAATAAACCATTGAGCGAATAAATTAATGAATAAGTGAATAAACCACTAAGCGAATAAATTAACGAATGAGTGAATAAACAATTGAGCGAATAAATTAATGAATAAGTGAATAAACCATTAAGCGAATAAATTAACGAATGAGTGAATAAACAATTGAGCGAATAAATTAATGAATGAGTGAGTAAACCATTGAGCGAATAAATTAACGAATGAGGGAATAAACCATTGAGCGGATAAATTAATGAATAAGTGAATAAACCATTGAGCGAATAAATTAACGAATGAGTGATTAAACCATTGAGCGAATAAATTAATGAATTAATTAATTAATTAATAAACGATTGAACGAATAAATTAATGAAAGAGTGAATAAACCATTGACCGAATAAATTAACGAATGAGTGAATAAACCATTGAGCGAAAAAACTAATGAATATGTGAATAAGCATTGAGCGAATGAATGAATAAACGAATGAATGAATGAATGAATGAATGAATGAATGAATGGATGGATGGATGGATGGATGGATGAATGAATGAATGAATGAATGAATGAATGAATGAATGAATATTGTGTATTTAAGTGTGAGCGAGTGAATGAATATATGAAAGAGTAGGAGTGCGTGCGTAAGTCTGTGAATTCTAAAGTCATTTTTATGTGTGAAAGTAGTGAGAGTGAATTGGGGAGCGAGCAACAGTAGACCTACTGCTAATGTTCAACTTTGAAGCGACTTACTGACGTAGTACAACAGCAGATTTTGTATATTCATTGTAGGATTCAATTGTTTAAATCTGATTCAAATGCGCACAACACACACGTTGTCTTCGGTTATAGTTTAATACTTCTTGACTCTCATAACAGTAAGTTCCTCATCTCAACATTACGACTGCTGATGCATCAGCTGCCATCACCCTTGAAAACAGCTGTGAACCGAGCACTATGACTAATCGCCACAGACTGGCAGTCGGCTGTAAATAATATGTATTTGTACGAATGTCGTGAAAGAAGAAGTAAACATTAGTCATCTTTTACTGACAAATACTTTTTGTGTAGTGTTGTTGTTTGGAAGACGTACCGTGTTTAATCCAATTGACTTGGAGACTGGAATGTACTCGTACTTAAACACCAGCAGCCAAGACCAATTTTGTAGACGACTTCTTTCCATCTTGTAAACCCTTATTTAAACAATTACCCATATTAACTCTTCCTAGTTTATATATTTATTTGAATGTGTAAAATATGTACATTTGAATAATTTGATGTACCAAAGAACTGAAGATATACATAATTATAACACAAGAACTAAATTAACTTGGCAATTCCTGCTTGCAGTTTAACTAAAACACTTGATTTTTTTTTTTTTATTTTTTTAGGTATTAAATTTTATAACAAATTACCAAGACACTGAAAAGAAGCTATTAATTTTAATAAATCTGTTAGGACTTTTCTAATTGAAAGTAGTTTTTATAGCATAGATGCGTTTCTTAAGACATAATAATTGTTTGTTTGATGTATTCCAATAATGACGAAGCATATTATAATAATTGTATTGTTTAATGGCTAATAAAGATTATTATTATTATTATTGTTATTATTATTATTATTATTATTATTATTATTATTATTATTATTATTATTATTATTATTATTATTATTGTCATCTAGTCTGCTGTCAAAAAATCTGAAAGTTAGAATTTATAAAACAGTTATATTACCGGTTGTTCTGTATAGCTGTGAAACTTGGACTCTCACTTTGAGAGAGGAGCAGAGATTGAGGGTTTTTGAGAATAAGGTTCTTAGGAAAATATTTGGGGCTAAGAGGGATGAAGTTACAGGAGAATGGAGAAAGTTACACAACGCAGAGCTGCACGCATTTTATCCTTCACCTCACATAATTAGGAACATTAAATCCAGACGTTTCAGATGGGCAGGGCATGTAGCACGTATGGGCGAATCCAGAAATGCATATAGAGTGTTAGTTGGGAGGCCAGAGGGGAAAAGACCTTTGGGGAGGCCGAGACGCAGTTGGGAAGATAATATTAAAATGGATTTGAGGGAGGTGGGATATGATGGTAGAGACTGGATTCATCTTGCTCAGGATAGGGACCAATGGCGGGCTTATGTGAGGGCGGCAATGAACCTCCGGGTTCCTTAAAAGCCAATAAGTAAGTAAGTAAGTAAATAAGTAAGTAAGTATTATTATTATTTTCTGACCTGAAAAATGTCCGGAAGAGGGACTTACGAAAATGATGAAATGTCTTCTTTTCTGAACCGGGGCGTCGTGGCCACCTGAGGTCCGCAGAGCAGTTAATTGGGCGCCGTGAACAAATTAACTTAATAATAATAATAATAATAATAATAATAATAATAATAATAATAATAAAACACTAAAAGGAAGGCGAAAATTAGGAAAGATTATAGAATACTGGGTTTACACTGGAAGATCTGACCTTGGGTAGAACACTATGAATTATTATTATTATTATTATTATTATTATTATTATTATTATTATTATTATTATTATTGGTATTAATGAAGCTTGGGAACATTAATATTACTGCGAAGAAGTTACTGTATAGGAAAAATTATTTCCCTGACTTAGAAAAATGTAGAAAATATATATTTCACTCATTTCATCCCTTAACTGCTCTTTTTGGGCCTTCAAAGGGCCGCGGTTCCCCGGTTGAGAATCACTGTTCTACTTCAGGGGGGCGCACTAAATTGAGGAAAAGGGAGCCTCATCATCAACACTGCTCCATCTGTCGCTCAGACGCTAGGAGTTCCAGTCATTGCCAGGGCTGGTTTTTCACTTTAAAAATCCAAGGTGACACTTTTATGAATAAGATCACAGTCGAGGTTTTTCGCGGGGTTCTCCCATTTCACCATTTATAGGCATTAACATAATTGCGGCCGATCTCCATTCCAAAGCATCAGTGGTTGGTGAAGTGCTGAGGGAGACTGTTGTGGCGACATGTGGGGATGCCTCAGGAGAACTGGATATGCAACGAACCTAACTGTAGTCAACTATGTGGCAGGGGCGGTTATTCAGGTGAAGTAGGTGAAGTGTCACTTCACGTATTTACATGTAAAACACAATTTTATCTCATATTAATAATTAATTCCAGTTATTACCGATATCGTATTTCTAAAATAAGAAAAAGGTTTCTTTTCTGTCGTTATAAACAGTGTTTAGTTGTATAAATATTACCTGTAACCGTCCGCTGAATAGAATAATGTCAACTGTTACGAGCGCCGAGCGGTGACTATTAGAACTTACAATACTGTACAGGTGAAATTATTTGGGCTCATATTCTCATACAACGCTTGGTTTCCATGGTAACGTGACGTCACGCACTAAAGAAAGATTGTATGAGTGAAGTGCGTTTCTGTTAGACTTCTTGTAGGTGGAGTAACCAGTTCGCAGATCTAACGGTACTAATAATAGAGAAGGGTTGCAGCTCGTCTCCAAGGCCTGGGGATATTGTTTAAGGGCTGTGAAATTTTACAGTATGTAGGCCTACTACCTGACTCGAGAATAGTATCCTCATTTCTTGTTACCAAGCATCCACCCCTGCAATGGTAAATTAGCTGGCTCTATGTTATTTTATGAGGAATACACTCCACATACATTCGCAAAGTTTAAAAGTTGTTTATCGCCGCGTGTATTATTTTTTCTCATGAGCTCGTGATCTTGTCAGTTTTGTTCCAACGCTTGTATTTGAAAGTTTAACGCGCGCGTAAATACACGCATGTAGTTTAATATTGTGTACGTATATATTAACTTATTATTTAATATATTTAGAATATATTAGTGATAAGTGTACATAGTGTATTAATCCTACATCATAGTGCTATTATACAAATACTTAGGTACCAGTACATAGAAAATGTTGATTAATGAGTGCGAAATATGTATCCCGAAAATGACACGGTTTGTAATTTATTAGAAATGTCGTTTTGTAGACTTAAATGTGAGGATAAAAAAGATGTTTTAAATTCTGGACGACCTACAGTTCCATTTGTTATTTGTTTTAAAAAGTGCTAAGAAAGTACAGAAGTTGTATAAAATAACTTTAAAAAAATTCTTCCGATGAAAGAAGCTTTTCTGTGTGAAGAGATTGAAAATTTCACTCGGAATGCTACATCACAGGAGAGACTTTCATTATTAGCCCCATAGCTTTGCATAGAGATATACTGTCCACCCTTAGTTAAACTCAGACATTTTATGAAGACATCATCGACAGGCTTGCTGCTTTAAAAGATAGGAGGATTGACTTGGTATGCAAGAAATTGGGTGAGTCCTGAAATAAATTAATTTTCCTATTTGCATGTGTTCCAGAACTATTAAAACTGTACGTAGTTTACGAATAGTAGGCCTACTCATTATATTGGTAAAACTGTTCATGCATTTGTGTATGTGAACAGCACTTCACCTATTCTTTTTACGGCGAGCCGCTACTGCTATGTGGTGAGAATGTGTCCAGCCGGGAGTTTCCATAATAGTTAACGTATAATAGACGTAACGCTATGGACATGCATTAATTTCGTTGTTTTCAGTCTGGAGTTTATCACAACGACCTGTACTCCATGCAGAAAGCAACTCTCGCTTGTTTTCATTTGGATATTATTACTAGAATGTACTTGAATATTTTTTTCGCCTGTACATAGTCCGAATATTAATTTAACATATTCGGGCTTTATTCGACGAGAATGTATTACCCATTTTTTTTTTTTTTCATTCTGCTGTACGTACCACTTTTTGTTTTTACTCCGAACGTCTCCTTTTTGGGATCTAATCCTGCTGGAAGGCCAGGAATTTGATCTCGAGGTTTTCCCAAGGGAGAGTTCCAATGAGAAGCATATGACGTATCTTTTAATTTGTCCATCAGATGCTCAAAAGAAGATTTTAAGTCCGGTTGGAGAATTCTGCGCACCTGAAAACACAAAAAGCATGACAAAACAGTAAATACGAGTGGACGTTCGTCCTAAAAGAATAACACTGTATTGAGTCCCTAATAAAGAGCGTGCGATTTGATGTTTTCCCAGAAGGAATGCCTTGATCTTCTTCTCCTTCTCTGCCCAATATCGAAAAGTCGTGTTTCTTCTTTTTCGTCACGGTTTAAATCAGGCGTTATTAACTCGATTGAGTGAGTACAGACTACCATTTAGCTCCCCACTCCACCTTCCCCGGCTGAGACGGTAATGTGAGCAGGCAGGAAGATCACTGACGGATTGTATCAGGCGGACATCATAGCTTTTACCAACTTTCGACTCTCGCTGGTCGCCTAAAATCCAGCACTGATGCACAGAATCTTACTACGCGTTTGTTTATAAGGCGGCGTAAGCAAAACGGACATGGGCGGGGTTTTCTCCGTCCCTTTCACTTCGCCTCTTATGGCCAGGACTGGTTTATACTATTTGGTCTGTTTCATCTTCAAGAGATTCTCATTTTATATTAAAATGGGACAGCCTCTGGATTTGTATACTATTGGATTGTGTAGTTCAAAATTATTTATTTGAAAGCTATTAAATACGGTGTAAATGTCTCATATATTTCTCATACCTGTATTTCTCTTTTACCCATAACAATGTAGCATGTGAATGAAATAATCTCATCTTTATTTATGTTTGGCTACTTTGAAGTCCAATTTCCACTGTCTATGCCAGGAACAGCCATTACTTTATACAATTTCAAATCTGCACTTTTCAGTATCTTTTGTTTCAATGTTCCTCATGCAATTTGTGTATTTTAATAACTAACAAGAAAACTCATTATGGAAACCTTCCCTTAAACCGCTCAGATTGTTAGATCCCCACATCAGACAGACGAATAGGCCTACCAAACATTAGCTAGCCATGCTAACTGCAACATTGCGAAACTGAACCTTGAATAAAAGATTATCGAGATTATTGAGTAGCACCGATGTTGAGTAGTGCTCACTCAGCTGGCGCATCGGGTTACGAGCATGAACTCCCTTCTCATGCCACGTGACAGAGTAGAGATTCAAGAAGGAAGGCAAATCAACTATTCTCTCCAAATAGCGCCGCTGTTCCTTAATACAACACTCCATGTAAGCTTCCACAATCTTAGAATTAGAATAGGCTACCGATTTTTTGCATTAGTCTGTCTGTGTGGAGATCTAACCAGTTTTATGGATATTTCGACATGAGCTCATTAACAATCTTCTTGTAAGCCTAATTTCTGCCCATGAAGACATTTGAAACTTGTTCAGTTGCTTTGTTCTTTATTACGATTTTGTATCTGACATGTTTATTACTTCGAAATGATATTTTATTTATTGTGTGATATTTTAACATTGCATTCGTTTCCAATACTTTCAAGGTGATTAGCAACTATTTCGAGTTTGTATTTTAGTGTGCTAAGAGTAGCTTGATCGTCTGCAATTAAGATTGTATTTAAAATCATGATATTTAAAATATGTGTTTTTTTTTTAATTTCTATATAGCACCGTTAATATAAATTTAAAAGACAACGGGAGAAAGTGGGTATTCTTGTTTTTAATCATAATTAATATTAACAATTTGATTCCAAAAGCTATTTTTAAATCCTTAAATGTTACTTTATTAAATATTTGGAAATAAGGAGAATGCTGACCTCACTATTAAATCCTCTAGCATTTGATACACGCTGGTTATTTAACTATATCAACTACTAGGTTATTTAGCGCAGATGGTATTGGCGATAGTGAGATGGTTACATGTCGAAATGAGGCAGATTTTCCATGGGATTACCTGTACTCGCCTTTCAATTGGGAAAAACCTCGGAAAAAATCCCACCAGGTAATCAGCCCAAGCGGGAATCGAACCCAGTCCTAACGCAGCCTCGGATCAGCAGCGTAAAGCTTACCTTTGTGTCGAATCCGTTATATCTGTCTTCATTCAGGATTTTTGAGCCTGATTTATTAAAATCCTTCAATTTGCATGAAACGCTTTTTAAGTCAGCGAACTTATAATCGAGTGGGCTCTGTATGAAGCAGTCTTTAATTTTGTTCGGTTCTCCTGATGTCACACCAGCCTTAAACAAATGTATAAATACATATTAATTTAAAATATTTATTTGCAACGTAGCATAATACATAGTTGAAAAACTAGAATTTAAATACGACGGTTAATATAAGTAGTTTTTGTGTAATTAACTGAAGTTTACAATATTCCATGACATAAAATGTAATTTCACTAGTAACTAGATAGAAATAAGTAAACCGTGCATATCGAATCAATGTAATGCGTCATCTGAAATGAATTTGCATTTGCAAACGAAAATAAAAAATAAGTGCGAGACAACACAAGAGATATGGCTTGAAAAATTTATCTGCGACGAATTTTGGAGTTCAATACTTGAAAAGAAAGAAAGTAAGTAGTATTATGCAAATTATGATGAAAAGGAAGAGCAAACTTCAGTAAATTTCTATTGCAAATATTTTATCTCATTCGTGAAGGAGAGAGTGGTTAGGAAGATTGTGCCACCTCGTGCAATTTTGTTTTCAGGTAAGTGATTTAATTGCAGTTGCGTTTGTTAAACTTGGTACTTCAAATATAATGTACTGTAATAATTTTATTTTATATGATCGCCACTATGTGTCAATGTAGCAAGCATATTATTTAGCAGAAGGCCACTTCTGCATCTGGTAGTTACAGTAATGGATCTTGCTAGTTAATTTTGTATCCGTTCTAGTCCTATGGAGGGGATAAAGGAAGGAATAACCACAGTAGCTGTGTTAAAAATATTAGGAATAAGTGAGATAATATAATCGTTAACGGTAGCATCAGTGTGCGAATTAAGATTTCTGATGAGGGGGGGCTATAATTCTAGATATAGAATACAACACATCAAATTATTATCCTCATTCGATACGGCTCAACGCTTAGTCGCACTGAGTTGCTTGTCTTGCATCTTGATCATAATAATAATTATATCCATGAGCAGGCTTAAGATAAGATGTGTAATTCATAAATTACTGATTGTTGTCAGCTTGCCGGTGGTGATAATACATCAATATTATTTTCTTTGCTTACTTTAGGCCTATACTTTATAAAGTACATATATACTCGTATTAAAATAATTATATTTTGTGAGAGGGGATAGAAGTTATCCCTGGCAGGGATGTTAATATGAATTTATGAGGGGGATAACTTTGCAACAGGGGGGAAATCCCCCACCCCCTCGTTAATTCGCACTCTGGGTGGCATAATCTAACCCGATGTTTCTCAAACTTTTTAGCCGCGCGATAACCCCCTCCAAAAAAAGTGCTTCGTGACTCCCTTGTAAAAATTAAATGACAATAATAATATAAACTTATATGAGCGATTAGTTCGAACTGTTTGTCTGCCTCGGTAGCGACGTGAGAGCTGAGGCAGAATGGCCTATCTACCATATTTCGGATTCACGATTGCCACCTATCCAGGCACATGTCGGACAGTCATCGAATATAATTATTGTAGCGCGTACAATTGTCCAATGAACGACTAAATACAGACCCAGAGAAAAAAGGACCGTCTAATTTTACTCAGTTCCAGATGCAGAGCATTGCGCATATACACGTGCAGTAAACAAGAGCGCCTAAATGTATGCTACTTGTAGACAGTCTTGCGAACCTTGTTGCTTACATTCAGGAGGACTGCTACCAACACTTGGCCGACATTTTATTTGCGTATCTGTACAAAGATCCGGCCCTGGAAAAGCCAAGTCCAGCCAAACCGTCAAACTTTCTACGATTTATTTATTTATTTATTTATTTATTTATTTATTTATTTATTTATTTATTTATTCATTCATTCATTCATTCATTCATTCATTCATTCATTCATTCATTCATTCACTCACTCACTCACTCATTTATTTATTTATTTATTTATTTATTTATTTATTTATTTATTTATCTTATATTTTTATTTATTCACACCTTCTGTCTCTTGCTGCATTTCTCATGGTCGTATTCAAATACAATAAGTTTATAGCCAGAAAAATATAATAGCCTACAATGAAATTGTGTACATACAGAATTCTAGCACTCTCCTGAAAGAATGAGAGATAGAGTATGTATGTTATTTTTCTTTTCATTTGAATTGTTAGCATATAGAAAAAATTTGTATTAATGATACCAATCTATTTGTTATAATATGTAAATATGGGAAAATGAAGTCCTGCAAATGTCAATAAATGCGACTAGCTAAATCCGTGTTGTGTGAAGAACGCGCAGCGAGCCGCCACTGATTCGGTATGAATATTGACGGCAATATTTACTAGAGAAACTTAAGAAGAGCCTATAATAGTTCTCAATTTGTTCTGAATTTTGAGATCTGCACATTTTATTTTTCCAAACGTAGCTTACCTTCTGTAAATGATAATATAAATTAGTAGTAGGATTTCATCAACGCCCAAAGTTACGAATTATTTACCGGTACTACTTTTTAGATAATCACTCCATACTTTTCTTCGACATTCTTCCCAATTATGCTGATACACATCATAACCTGCATCATTCCATTGTTAACGTATGGTTTCTTCAGTTTGTTTTATATTGTTCAGAAACAATTAAAATGAAACTCAAGTAGCCTATTTATATTTAATTCACTACTCACCGCTATTATAGCCGGATTCCTATCGATGAACTTCCCAGTATTTGCCATGATGTTTCAAACACAATGTGCACTGCCGTAAATTTCACTCTTTGTTTTAATATTGTTGCCAGTTAAAAACATTACACGATTCATAGTTCAATCCGATTTAAATGCCTCTGGGTGAAATGTTCGGTGACGAAAGCGCAGACACGCCAAGGATGGGCTGTCTCTTCAAGTGATTTTCGCACTTCAGTTTGCCTAGGCACTTCGCAATAGATAGCTCTTGCCAGAGGAAGACTGCTAAGTGTACTGCTGGAGTAACCTGGTTGAGAACCATCCATTAGTTTCAAAGTTGAATGCATTAACAGTAAAATCATTGCACTTTTATTAAAGATGTGAAATACAAAATATCAACATCACCCCCCCCCCAAACAATCGTCTCTCTCTCTCTCTCTCTCTCTCTCTATATATATATATATATATATATATATATATACACACACACACACACAAAGCGTACCGTAAGTAATGTCATTAATATCAGGGGGTTATTCCTTGAGATATTTCAATAAAAAAGTTTAATACAATTTTGCTCGTTTTTTATACTTCCTTTTCGAGATAAAAACTGTTTATATTAAACATTTCATAGCTTGTTTTGGGAAAGCCATTGATATTAATGCTCAGTCAATTTAAGAGAGCAGTGTATTATGATAATAAATTATTGACAAATTTTACTTTTCTCCTTTAAATGTGCAGAAATTTAATCCGAACAAATGTAACTTTTCGTTCTGCAAATGAATTTTTCAATGTTACATTTGTTCGGATCAAATATCTGCACATTTAAAGAATAAAACTGAACTTTTTTTTCAATAATTAATTATCATAATACAACCTCTCTTAAACTGACTGAGCATATTGGGAATTCATCAATGGCTTTTCCAAAATACGCTATGAAATGTTTCATATGAAACAATTTTCATCTCGAAAAGGAAGCAAAAGCGAGCAAATTTGTATTAAACTTTTTTGTTTGAAATATCTCAAAGAATAACCCCTGAAATTAATTACATTCCTTATGGTTCACCCTGTATATTTTATACAGTACAGCGCTTCCTTCTGAACTACTGGCGCACGCAAAAATATGGTTAGGGGATGTGCTATTTATAATTAGTGTTATAGAGCAACATCAGAGCTGTAGAGCTGTATCTTTACGTGAAGCGTGGATGGTTTGGGAAGGACACAGACTACATCACTGAGATGTGATTGACTCGTAGAAATGGTTGTAGCTACCAGAAACGTTCCGAATAAAAGTTACAGAACTTTGAACATAATCGAAAGTTGGAGCTTTTTTTTTAAGTATAGGGTAATTCCGGGTTAGATGACCATAGTTTTTTAAATCACTTAGAACAGGGTAACCGATTGGTAAAGAAATACGAAACAAATCAAATACATTCCTTCTAGGTCATATTTCTCCACTACAGTGCCTCAGGGCGCATAGAATTCACTGATGTAATAAAAAAATACGTTTGAAATATAATAAGCCACTGGCCATCTCACCCAACACATATGGGTGAGATGGCCATAGGATATAGGGGTAGATGGCCACCATTATTTTTAAGTAAATTCATAACAATTTTTTGTAAAACAATGAGGTTTTATGCACTGGACACATAAATATAGTGTCTAAGTGCATAATTATGATTGTTTGAAATTTTTCAACAACTTTATTTTTTTGTTTTTTGTTTTTTTTCCTCTTTTAGTGAATTTTCCTTAAAGCAACAAAGAAATAAATTGAAACGCTTATGAACACATTATAATAATAATCCGAGGCACGACAGCCCATGAAGGACCATGATCGACCAGCCGGCTGCTGGCCTCACGTCCACATGTCGAAGCAGAGGTGGACGATCATCCAACCAAATGGCGGTATCGTGTGATTAGCCCGATGATCCCCCCAGCCGTTACAGCAGGCTTCCTTAACCGGATTTCGCTACCTATTGTAGTTACCCAAGTGCATCACGATTCTGGGTGGGCACCGGTCCCATACACTGGCTCAAATTTCATGAGATAATTTCTTCCCCCATGAGGACTCGAACCAGCGCGAATTCCGTAACGCGAGTCCTAGGCAGGATGTCTTAGGCCACGACGCGGGACCTTATGAACATGTTAATGAAACAAAATCCTGAAAGGTCAAAGTAACAGTATCTTTTCCAGTTGGTTTTCGGGATAGGAAGTGTTGTCTCACAAGCAAACAGATAAAAAAAGTTATTTTTTTTCTTCCGCTATATTAATAATTTCAAAAGAAGTGCTTATACAAATTTTGGCCACTCGACCGTAATTACCAGGCCATCCAGAAACTGATTTTCCCTGGGGCCGTTTACAGAAAAAAACACAATTACATGGAAAGATTTATTGAAACAGGTACAGCAATTGTTGCGCTAATTGTCAACGTATCTCCCACTGGAATTGAGACATTTTTCATACCATGGGATCAATTTTTGTACCATTGTGTCGTAGAAGTCAGCTTCCTGGGATCGAAACCAGCGTTGGACAGCAGCCTGCACCTCTCTACCGATCCCATGACATGATAAACGTCTCATTCCGGTGTGGAATGTGTTGAAAAAAATAGCTCAACAATTGCTGTGTCTGTTCCAATAAATTTTTTGAATTAAATTGTGTTTTCTTTCTGTTAAAGACCCCTGGCGAACTTTTTTTTACGGCCCTCGTAATTGCGGTCAAGTGGCCAAAATTTGTATAAGCACTTCTTTTAACGTTATTAACATGGTGAAAAAATATAACTTTTTTATCTGCTCCCATCAGAATGCTTGCTTGTCAGCCAGTCAGAGAATATTGACAAGTTCTTCAGCAAAAATGTAAGCGAGACTATAGACATCGGTCCCTGTAAGGGAAAATCCATGTTCCTGCATATTTAATATGGCGAACAAACCTACATCCATTGTCATTACCTATGTGTCACTTGGTCCCATTGCACCCTTTGTAGAATTGTCTGTTTTAACTCTACTTTCCAGGGCTTTTCTTGGAATATGAAATGTAATGAAGGCTTGACGTTCAGAAGTGCCATATTTAATGACTTCAAAAGCACGGTGTAAGTCATCTTCAGTCCAAAAACGCGATTGCTTTCGGGCTTTGCTTTATATTTTATCGGAATCTAGAAATAACGATACTTTTAACATAATAATATTCCTCAATTGTAGGCCATCTATCCCGGAAAATGCTGGCCATCTCTCCTTTTTTACGGGAGAGATGGCCATACCGCGTAATAAAAACTGGCAACAGTGAAGAGAAGAAATACAGTTAAGATAGAATGTTTAAAGATGCCTTACCTCTTTAATAATGTTTCCAGCAAATTTCCTCACAAAATGCAGTATTTCTCTATTGTTATTTCAGAAGGTGAAAAATTATTGCTTGCTCACAGACTCACGAACGGCTACAAAACGCGGAAATAATAACCTTACGTTTTCGCAGGTGCAACAATCACTTCGTTTAATTAACATCTGGCGGCAAACCGATTTTCATTCGAAACAGATGATTAGAATAAAAATAAGAGCGGTTGGTCGTCTCACCCGCATGGCTATCTCCCCCGGAATTACCCTATTATAAATTTTCATTCACATACAGGCCTGTTTAAAAATAAATGTTTCAGAGATCACCCGGTTTCCACAATAATACATACAGACACGTCAAGGCATTAAAAAAGCTTTCGTCTTTCTCCTTTCCTTTCCCCCATTTATTTGGGGGGCTTGATTCCTCTTAGCCCCTCTATTTATCTAGCCCTCTCCCCGTGTATGCGATGCGCTATTGTCCTGAACTACTGAACTAATTTTTTTTTCAGATTCAGTATCTGCCCACGCGTTAATTCGGTTGGAAATAATGCACATGAAATATAAAAATTTTGCAAAATGGCGATGTACCTACTTGAACTCGAGTCTAATAATTTTTCCAGAATGTTTCTTACGTAAGATAGTATACGATAAATGAAATGATTAGGCAGTATTAATTATTATTTATATGATTATTTCTTCATTCGAAATTATTGTTAAGTACAGGGTTAATATTAACATCCGTCTGTGTATGATTTAGCCTGCAGTGCTGATGTGGGGATTACAAAAACGAAGATTTTTCTATGCACATTAAGAACGGACCAAAATTATTATCTACCTTAATATTAAATTATTTTTGCATATCTTTTTTTTTTCATACAATATCTAATATAGAAGGTTATCCTGTGTGTTTATAAATAAATAAATAAACGAATAGGCCTAAACTAAAATTAATTCTCATGGTATACTAAAGACTTCTGATATCTGTTCCATCTTCACCACTTTGTCAATGTCCGGTTCAAGACCACACGTGAAAATCTGTCACGTTAGCACGCGACACGCTTTTGATGCTATTCATTTTATAAAATGGCTGTTCAATAAATAGAGCCAAGCATACTGAGTGAATGTTTTGCAGTGAAACCCGCATCTGATAAAGATCTGTACAAATCAAGTCCTGCCCAATGTATTGCATTAGTTCTTACTGTAGAGATCCCGAAGCTTCTGCCGGGTTGAACGACAGAGGACCGCTAATTAAAAAAACCGCTAATGAGAGGGTCTCTTGAGCTGCTCAGTTATTTGTTTACATCGATATGTGCTTGCACGTAGGCCTACACGCATATAGAAATATTCAACTTCCCATTCCTTGAGGACTTTGTAAGGAGAAGCAATCAGAATGTAGTCTAATACTGCCACACTACTGAGTACATTATTAGAACGTAACGTTAATGGATTGTTTCAAATGCTGATTTTTGCAAGTAAAAAATAAGATTTTAAATAATTGTAGCACACATATATCAGTTATATGAACAAATACGTACACTTATAAAACATAATTAAAACATGTCTACTTAAATCGTACGATCTATAATTGAAGATAAGTGTCTTAATTTTGGGGTAATAGAAGAAAAAACTTTTGCGTGTAAACCGGAGAACAAAAGTTCATATTTTATCTTGCTGCATGTTACGTGATTTCGTTTAGGTTAAAGAAAACAAACTATAAGTAGCAGGATCTTACTTTTTAATTGGTTATTTAACGACGCTTTATTAACTACTAGGTTATTTAGCGTCGATGGAATTGCTCAGAGCGAGATGAGGCCGAGGTCGCCATAGATAATCTGACATTCGCCATACGGTTGGGGAAAACCTCGGAAAAACCCAACCAGGTAATCAGCCCAAGCGGGAATAGAACACACGCCCGAGCGCAGCTTCTGATCGGCGGGCAAGCGCCTCAGCTAACTGAGCTACGCCGGTAGCTAAATAGCAGTATCGTTCATCATATAATAATAATAATAATAATAATAATAATAATAATAATAATAATAATAATAATAATAATGCATTTCGTAAATTGTTCTATGTTTCTTTGCAGAATGAAGACGGAAATTGTTAATTAAAACATTCGGACGTCCAGTAACAACCATAAAATTTAACACAGGTAGTAGGCTTATATTATAAAGTTTGCAAGAAAATTTAAATCATGAAAATATAAGTAAATAGTGTGATCAAATGCATGCGACGTAATATAGTGTACCACCATATCTTCAGTCCACTAGCCACTACAGATTTCTTGATCACGTCGCGGAAAAATTTACAAATGTATTTTTGTTGGTGGATGAAGTACCGATACGTAAATAAAATTTGAAGTTCTCTTATTGTATCCTACTGTATAAGTTTCGCTTACAACACACTGCGCATGTGCAGTAAACAAGATCACCTGTGTATATGCTATTTGTGGACAGTCGTGAAAACTTTAATTCCGTATCTGTACATCCGATGTTTTCGTGTGCAGCTGCAGAACAAAGCTGAGGTCCATTATTCAGTGGGGTGGACCGTAAACAGTAGAATTAATCTGTACTACAGTGAATGGCATTTCATGGAGTTTTGTCAGCTTTTGTAATTCGAAGCAATAATATTTTATGAATAGGGAAAATGCAATGGGCTATTCACAATAGTTTATGGACGGCCGTGAAGTGGAGTTGATTATAAAGGTTGACTGAGCACTGACTACGATACGAGACCGCTGAAATCAGTGGATATTGACATGGCCAATTTGAGAAATTCACTCGTTTACTGGCGTGAACAAAGATGGCGTGTCGGAAGGTTTCGCTGTATTTTGTACATTTCTTTCATATTAGTATGTGCAATAGGTAGTGCCTTTCTTCCTTCAGCGGCGTGGGGTCTGCTGTTAAAGCACCACTTTCACCAGCAGCGATAAGTCTTGTCGCTAACGTATAGGCCTATCGATATCAGTTATGCGGTATGCATTCTTCCTTATGAGAAGAACCCAGACTTTCGACACGGTGCTTTCTATATAGTCATATTTTGAGTTACAAATGCGTGAATGTTTTAACATAATTGCGACTATCTCTTCACTTCTAATTGTCCCCTTTGCTCTTGAGCTTGTTTCTGTTATTTAAAATTAATTGCCCTTTACTTTCTCATTATTATGAAGCATGAGGTATAAAAGTAGCCTATAATAACGATGCAAACAATATAAATTTCAATATTTTCACTGAAATACAGGTTTTCAGCATTCCTGACATCGGAAAAGTGGTTTTGGACTTTTTTTAATCTGTGTACAACGACTTATCCTATGTACGAGTAATTCGATGCATTATTCACATTCAGTAGGCCTGTTTGCGAGTCAAAATATCCGGGAATTATGCTTATGAAAAATAATAATTAAAAAAAGGAACACTTGAATGAAATAAATAAGGATGTAAGTGCCAAATTTGAAAAAAAAAAAATATTTTTTTTTCTGGAATAATACATGTATTGCTTAAAGAGTCGTAAAATAACTTACTAAAATAAATGAACCTAGTACCATAACATAAACGAGAATCAAAGTCTAGACACGATCCTTTATCGTTTTGTTAGGTGATCACAGCGTGGCATGTTTCTGTTAGTAGCTTCACGCAATAAAACTCATTTTCTAGAAAGTTTGAAAATGGCACTTAGATTTTTATTTATTTCAATTATTCAAATATTAATGGATCTTTGCGTGAAATTAAAAATCAAATATAACGAGTTTATTCATGATTTTTTGTTTTACTTAAACAAGCAAACATTAAATGGCACACTTCGTGTTTAAAAACAACTTCCTAAGAAAATGTGTTTTTATAAAGAGAATTGTTTATACTTTTCGCTGCAATTTCAGTCGAAGTTTTTACCCAAGGTGGTCTCGCGGCTAGAGCGCTGGATTTATAATCCTGTTGACCCGGGTTCGATCCCCGGTGTATCCGCGATTTATAACTTGTGTCAGGCAAGCCCGTGGTCCAGGTAACACAGGGGTTTTCTCCAGGAAGCTCTGGTTCCCCTGAGGCATCCCAACAAATCTCCATAACCATCTCATCGCGGGTGTAGCGTAGACCAGCCTCCTATGGTGCACCCTGGGCAACGACTGAGTCGGTAAATTGGTCTACATAACTGGGCGAATGATATAAGTCAAGTATCCGCCATTAGTTAAAAAAAATTACCCCTTTCGGTGCAGTAGACTATGCAGGTAGGCGTCCCCATTCAGTTAAAGAATATTAACTATAAACGATTATACCATGATGCAACGTGATAGAGGAATTGAATGGTTGCGCAACGCGAATATGTCATTGGTTCTTTTTTGGACATTTAAGCATTACTCATATTTTTCCGAATGTCTCCACAATGCTGTGGTTGTGGTTCCCGTTACGCGCGCATATAGACTATTAGTGAAGGATTGACTGGTGACTGAAAAGAACTTGAATTTTCAGTACAGTATCCACTATTCTCAATGAAAAGAAACTGTAGCAGGCCTACCGGTATATTTGTGAAATTAGTGTTTGTCCAGTAGGCCATAAGTACCATGTAGCCTAACATTGCTCACTGAACTTCATGACTATATTCGCGAATTCGGTATCTATAGAATTATTTCCAACTAATGGAACGGTTCTTTGTAGTCTTTCTGAAAAATAATAAATCATGAAAAAGAGTATTTTATCACTCGAAAATTTGCCGACACCAAAGCTCAAGTCTGCACTGCATAGGCCTATAAGGCAACAACGTTACTTTCAACAACCTTTGTAATAAGATAGTACGCAGTCACATTTTTATTAGACTTGTGAAAGATTTTCGTTGGCGTTAGTATTACTTTCTGGAAGCTCTTTAAAGCCAGTCACCTAAAATTCTGCTGAAATAGGGTGTGGGGGGGGGGGGAGAGAAATTCATTCATTATCTGTGCGTTTCTAGACCTACATGTAATTAAAGAATCTATAGTAAAGTAAATGATAAGAAAATAAGGATTCTGTTGACTAGACAACAGATTCAGTGGGAATATCGTCAATTATAGCAATCTTGAAAACAATGAACCACCAATACATATTTTTGGTGACTGCAAAGTGATTGTCTAAAACTAATGGAAAGATCTACAGGAGTCGCTCACTTACATATGCGTGCTTTAAATATTCTTTGATATGATGTAAATCACGAAGTCCTCCTCTTTCTTCTTCTTCTTCTTCTTCTTCTTCTTCTTCTTTTTACCGTTCTTGAAGAAGGTCGCTGAAGCATTGGAACTTACTTCTCCTGATACAATAGCTCACATTGTCATAGGATTTCGGAAGAAGTGAGCAGCAAGTTTCCCGAAGCAGACATACCTACTTATTTCGAATGTGAATGAAGTTCTTTTCTCAATATGTTATCCCGAATTCAAGCCTCAAATGAAGTTGCCATTGAGCTTAATCTTCCTTCACAGATGAGGAACCTGAACTTCTTCTTACTCAGAAATTTTTAATTGGTAATTTAAAGACGCTTAATCAACTACGAGATTATCTAGAGTCGATGGTAATGGTGATAGCGAGATAGTACTTGGCGAGATAAGTCCGAGGTTTCGTCATGGTATTACCTAATATTTGCATTACAGTTGAGAAAAATCTCGGGATATTGTGTTTAACATGAATGTAGCTTGTGTTAAACATTCTTCAATCTCATCAGTTGAAATAGAACACCATTTTCTATTTTGTACTGTAAAATAAATATTTTTTAAAGGGTTTTAAGTGCCCAATACTCAGTGGCGGGTCGTGAATTTGTGGATTGGGAGAGCTGCAGTAGATTTCGGTACATACAAATTTCACTTCTTGATACCATTACTAATAAGTATAGGACAAAAATAAATGCACTACATATCGAAAAACCAAAACTTCCTGACTTAGTTGGGAGATGTCTGTGAGACCATTTGTTAATCCCTAAGAAAAACTAATACCATCAATTTCAGTCTGAATTTCAGATCGGCAGACACTCAACTTACAATCTACCAGTTCATTCTGAATTGTCTTAGAATAACCTTAAACAGTGGCATGTTCCAAATGATTTTTGAGAGGCTCGTTTAGATTACTCACGAACTGTAGCAACCCACGAAACACATCAGGGTTCTTCGAATCGTTTTTTCATCATGTCCCCTAAGGGGAAGTTCATATTGGCCACAAAATTTGATACAATCAATATTTTTTTTTAAATAATTTCACGATTTTTTCTCATTTATTCATTATGTTTGAGAATGTTTGTTCTGTTCGTTTCACTTAATTGCACAGCAGTATGAGTTGCGTAATGTAGCCAATGAAACAACATTTTCAGATGAGACTGCGAAGATTCGTGCATTTTGCTTTTTAGGGGCAACTGTCCTAAATGTGTCACACACTCCTAGTCCATGCAGCATCACCACCGAAGAGGAGGCAAGGAAAACAAAATACAGATTTTTTTTGTTCACATCCACGTAACCACAAATGCTTAGCGTAAATTTCATTGTTATACTTCCTTACATATATGCACTATTTCGGCTGGATGAAGCTTAAGTAAGATTTAAGTCGGGTAACAGACGACCCTTCAATTTCACTTCATTACATCAATATTCTCCGCAAGGGAAAGTTGAGAAAAATAAAATCAATATTCTGTAATTCAACACACACTCATGCTTGCACATTTGCACTGGTTAAGTTACGGTATTAAGACGTCACACCAAAGCAACACTCAGATATACTGATGGTCAACAATTTTCTAAAACTGGAAAAGAAGTCTCTTTCGTATTTTACGTGCTATATCAAAAGGATTCTACTCGTGCAATCATTTTGAGTTAAGGCAAATATTAGGTTCTGTTGGAGGCTGGATATATACGTAATAATAAGGCAAAAGAGAATATTAATTTCGTTATATTAACTAGATAAGATTCTACAACAATAAGTATGTGAAAAGAAAATAAAAATTTTGTCATTAAGTTTCAAGGGAATAGAGAATCCATTTGACACAGCATTAAAATAGCGGTGTGGGAGGAGAGGAAAGATCCCTTGTGGCCTGGCTCTGCAAGCCACTGCAGCGAGATATGGGTTTTAAACAGTGGCAGTTTCCCTCTGCTTCCCTTCACCTCTCTACCCCCTGACAATGCAAGACACACTCTCTATGAGTTGACCACCCTGCAGATCCCAGGACGACTTCGAATGCAGTATCAATTCCAATACAATCAACGCGCAAAAAGATTATGCATAAGATAATAGTACATATTCCCGGCCAGATGAAATATAAAGCAATTTATCAATAAAAGCTGTAACAATTCTTCTACAAATTAAAATAAATATTATTTTTATTTTCCTGTCAAAGCAGGGAGTGCTGCAGCTCCACAGCTCTTATGGACGAGCCGCCCCTGCCAATACTTAAACATTCAGGCTTAACCTAGCCTATTAGTATTGAGGACTATCTCTCCAATGATTCGGATCTCCTTACTGGTTCCATCCTGAGGTTTACATCTGTTGTGATCTAGGTTCTAGAAGGTCCGCTAACTCAATTTGATCCCTCTGCTATATCTCGCCAAACGTGCAATAAATAGAGCGAAACGAAATGAATTTAATTCATAGTGATTACTGATTATGTACAGTAATTCTGAAACAGCACATTTAATTTTATACCAGTAGCTTTAATATAATTTCAAAATTAAATTGATATAGTTATTTGCAATTTGTTAAGTGTTATATTACATCTACATCATACCATACCATGCCATATCATATTATTATATTATATTATATTAGAAGGGCCAATAATACAAAAGAATGCTCTTTGGTAAGCGAAGTAACCTCAGAAAACACAAATTCGATGTCTATAATAAATTTTTAAGATGAAGAGCATGGTCATAGGAAAAAAAATACAGAAGATAAACTTGTGAATTCTAAATGAGGCAGTAGAGCAAGTGGACAGCTTCAAATACTTGGCGTGTAACTTACTATAACAGTAACATGAGCTGCTGCCAGGAAGTCAAAAGGAGGATAGCAATGGCAAAGGAAGCTTTTAATAGAAAAGGAGCATCTTCTGCGGACCTCTGGAAAAAGAAATAAAGAAGAGACTAGTGAAGTGCTTTTTGTAGAGTGTGGCATTGTATGGGGACATTACGACGAAGTGAAGAGAAGCGAATAGAAGCATTTGAAATGTGGATGTGAAGAAGAATGAAATGTGTGAAGTGAACAGACAGAATAAGAAATGAAGCTGTGTTGGAAAGAGTAGGTGAAGAAAGAATGATGCTGAAATTGATCAGGAAGAGGAAAGGGAATTGGTTGGGTCATTGGCTGAGAAGAAACTGCCTATGAAGGATGCACTGGAATGGTGAATGGGAGAAGAGTTCGGAGTAGAAGAAGATGTCAGATGATAGACGACATTAAGATATATGAATCATATGAGGAAACAAAGAGGAAGGCAGAAAATAGAAAAGACTGGAGAAAGCTGGGTTTGCAGTGAAAGACCTCTCCTTGGGCAGAACACTAAATAAAATGAATGAATTAAATTTTTGTCCCTTATTTGTGCTGAATTTCTGTTCGGGGCTAGGTTTAGCCAATTTTTTCCACGAGTTTGACCATACTAAGAATGAACTATGAATAATTAAGACACTTTCTATATAGGCTACATAAACGAATGCATTCGCTCCTGTACACTCACACACACACACACACACACACACACACACTTATTGTTTTATGTTGTTAATTCAAAAAATGCATGTAAGATTTTAATAAACATGTAGTTTTTGGCAGTAGTCTGTCAACTAATTTTCAATCCGATTAATTTATAATCTGTTTAGAACAATTTGTAACTAATGAACTTAATTGTAAAGTGTATCAATATGTTAAAAAAAAAAAGTGAAAATAAATCCTGGAGATAGATTATACTTTAGGAGTTCCCGAAAGTACGTACTCATTGATCTCAGATTGATAAATTTGTTTTTAACTTCCAAAAATTACAATGTTTTAAATGGCGATTTTATGAAAATGTTGTGTGCATTTTTACTTTTGCATTTCTTTGTATAATAAATTGAGTATTATACTATAGACTAATGCCATAATTATGTCTAGTAAAAATGTTTTTGTTTAATGACAAACTAAATTAAAACTAAACTAAATTAAACTACATTTTTAACCGAGTGTTCATATTAATACTTACCTACATATTCTCTATTGCAGTGATAGATAAATATAGTCTGTATGATGGTACCGGTATTCAAATGTTTATTGTTATTGTTACAAACAATTGTTTTCAACAAGATGTACGGTACATGTTTTCAGCATATTAAAGCCTAGTTACTGACAGGTCTTTTTATTAGAATTTAATAAGCTGAATCTAATTTTAAAGTAATGAATACGCTGTTAAAACTTGTAATACGTTTTGATGTGAATCTAAGTGCAAGTAATGTTGAGCAACTGTGGAAACAATGGTTTAGTACTTTCATAAAATTTTGTTGTAGCAACTAAATCGAATGATTCTGCTGAAAAGCTTTTACTTCTAATCAGTTATATCTCTTCTGCAGTATATGAGCAAGTCAGTGAAACTTCAACTTAAGTTATAATGCAGCGATCACAATTGTACAATCTCTGTATGTTAAACCAAAAAGTGAAGTTTTTGCTAGATATAAACTTACTGTTAGACACCAACTACCAGGTGAGTCGATCGACCAATAGTATAGTATAGTATAGTATTTATTAGCTGTCGTTATAGCAAAAGCTAATGACATTGTCAAATTACACGTGTGAAATTATAGTGCAAAAATGAAAATTATTCTATTACAACACTAAACATAAAACAAAATGATCACAAATACTCCTTAGAGTTTACAATTGAGAGTCAAGATTATCAAAATTAGGCTAATATCTAGATGAAAATTGTAACACACTGATCACAGATATTGATTTGATTAACAATTTATGAGAATTTCCTAATATATTACACATATATATATATATATATATATATATATATATATATATATGTTGTTGTTGTTGTTTTCTAATGCCAGGCGTTTGACAATAAAGTCATTTGACCTCTTGCACTCCAATATTTTTCAAAGATATTATCATGACCAGCCACTGAAGCACAGATTTTGAGGTGTTCCGAATCCATTTCTTGGTTTGAGTTGCACACTGGACAGTTAGGGGACTGATATATTCCAATTCTATGCAGGTGTTTGGCCAAACAATCATCGACCAATATGTAGAAGTACTGAAATTACTAGAAAAAGATTGCAATTTCAAAGTAGTAACAGGTAAGCAAAACAGAGATGATTTTATATGTGACTCATTCATTAGCGGCCTAAAATCGCATCAAATTAGACTGTCTTCTAGAGAATTTAACGTTACCATTAGATAATGCTGTTACTCAGGCTAGATTATTGGAATTGGCCCAGCAACATTCAGAAATGTTTGTGAACTCTTATTCATCTTACACATAATCGGGAAGAAAAACCCTGTAAGGAGGAGTAGCCTATGTTGATAGTTTCCTTCAGCTACTACAAACTCACGTTGCTATTTTTGTGGATACTGTTTTTAACCCCTTACCGCATTCTGGGACAGATATGGCACATACCGGCTTTGTATTCATATAATTTATAATATAAGCATATAATATTTCAAACTGCATACTGGGACAGATATGACATACGGTCAAGAATTGGATTTGACCATATGTGACATCAGTTGAGAAAGAAAGAACTACTTAAGTTATTTTAATATTAAACCGGTGCGTGCATGACTGTCCCATGCAGTAAGGGGTTAAAACATTTACGTAAACAATGTCCTGGTAGAGAAGCTGTTTGTAAAAACTGTAATAAAAAATGTCATTACACTAGCGTATGTAAATCTCAGGAGAAAACTTCTGCTTTTAGTTCCATTCTAAGACAATTACACCACTTAAATTAAATGGGATTTTTAAAGAAGCTCTTGTGGATACAGGAAGTACAGAAAGTTTCCTTAGTCTTGAATTCGTGCATAGACATAATTTAACGTTGCAAAGTAAAGTTCTCATGGCTTCTACTTGTACAATATTTGGTATCAAAGCAGTGGCGGCTGATTGAGGCAAGAGAGGCCGGGCCTCAGTCACTTGGCTTAACTGAAATCAAATTTTGTGTTTTTATATAATATATTAGTTATATGAATGAAGCATCGCTGTAGAAGCATTTTAAAACTTTGTGATATATATATAGACCTGTTTTGCAGTAAAATTTACTCCTGAGGCCAGAATCGCTCGTGCCGGGTCTGGTTGTGATGTATATAGACCTGTTTTGCAGTAAAATTTGTTCCTGAGGCCAGAATCGTTCGTGCCGGGTCTGTCTTCTGAAGTTCCTGTATATTCGCGGGGTTTGAGCTTGCGCTTAAAACTTTATAGCCGAGGCACAATTCGTCTGGCCTCGTGGCCTGGTCAGGTTTCACTCCTCACATCCATGGGCCGGCCTCAAGGGTAGAGTGGGGTGGGAATAGCAATGGTGACTTGTCTTCCTAAATAGGCCATAAATAACACAAATTCCAGCTCTTTGGCAGGCAGAGACCCACACTATTTCCTCCCCTTATGTCTCAGTTTATGACTTAAGCGAGGGTGTTGTACTATTGTAATTCGTAGTACAGTAGTGAATCTAGGCCAATGTTGTTATGTATTTCGGGAAAATATAAACAGAAAGAAATGCGAGAAATAATGCTGGTGTAGTTAATTCATTGTTAGAGTGTCCTTTTTCAAGAAGAAATAATATTGAAAGAAAGGAAGTTTTAAATACAGAGAGAGTCTACCGAGATACCTACGACATCGCTGACTAATTTTTCTGACAGATAATCTTAAAACGCGAGTTTCTATTGCATCCTGGTATGGTCAACATAAATGGTTGAGTGGTAATGTGATGCAAAATAAACTTCTCTGTTGGCCTTGTTCGTTGCTGTCAAGGGAAAAAAATAAAAAGAACAGAAAGGAGGGGATTTTCAACACATAATGTGGGTTGCTTCATCACACTGAAACAATCACTGAAACTCACAGCATAACAGCTTATTTGGTGAGTGACATTTTTCATCAATAGTAGGCTAATAATAATAGACTAATAATAATAATACTAATAATAATACAGTAATCATGATATTAATAATATAACAATAATTAATATCATAAATAAACATTTCCTATCGGAGGCACTTAAACTAGTTGCATCTGGCCTCACCGAGGATTTCGATCACCGGCCGCTACTGTATCAAAGGAACTTGAAGGAACTAGTCTTGAATTCGTGCATAGACATAATTTAACTTTGCAAAGTAAAGTTCTCATGGCTTCTACTTGTATGATATTTGGTATCAAAGGAACTTGAACAGTTTCATTAGAATTTGAGAATTACGCATACAATAATGTTCGATTGCAAATACTGAAAGGCTTGTGTGCCGATGCTATTATTGGACATGATATTCTGAAACTGCATTCAACTCTTGAAATACCAGTACCGGTACCGTACTATTTGAGGACTAAAAGATCCTCTTTCAATCTGCAGTTTAGTTGCTGCTATTGTTTCTCCAGTTTCATTATCTCCTAGTCTTACTCCTGATTGTGCTCCTGTTGCAATTCAATCTAGAAAATATTCTACGGAGAACAGAAATTTTATAGAACAAGAAATACGAAAACTTCTTTCAGAAGGAATCATTGAAGAAAATAGATCTCCTTGGCTTGCTCAAATAGTTGACACAAGAAATGAAAAACATAAAAAACAGAAAGGTTATTGATACCCTCAGACAATAAACAGGTTTACTTTACTTGACGCCTATTCTTTAACCAGAATGGACGAGCTTCTTCGAAAAGCAAGTAGATATGAAGTACCGGTATTAAATATGGTCGATCTCTGTAGTGCTTATCACCAAATACCAATTCTCTCTGAGGATAAGCCTTATGCAGCTTTTGAAGCCTGTGGTAGGCTCTATCAGTTTCTACGAATACCTTCAGTGTCACTAACGGAGTTGACTGTTTCCAGCGAGCAATGGGTAGTATTATTCAATCTGAGGGCTTAAAGGACATTTTTTCATACTTGGATGATGTGATAATCTGTGGACTGTCAGGAAGAATATGACAGAAATTTACAAAATTTTATAAAGGCAACAGAAAAATGTAATCTTACTTTAAGCAAGGAGAAATGTATTTTTTACGCCAAGAGTATAAATTTTCTGGTATTTACAATTAACAACAAAACGATCAGGCCTAATCCCGAACGTCTCCTCCCTCTGAAAAATCTTCCCAAACCTAACGATAGTAGCTCCTTATGTCAAGCCATTGGTATGTTTTCACATTATTCTGGACGGATCGCCAAATTTTCAGAAAAGCTACGTCCTCTTATATAATGTAAAACTTTTCCAATGCCTCAAGATGCAGTACTCGCATTCGAGTGTTTAAAAAGTGAAATTTCAGATTCTGTTGTAACAACCATCGAAGATAATATTCCTTTCACTGTAGAAACAGACGCTTCTGATTTTGTTATAGAAGCTACTGGTACTTTATCACAATTGGGGCGACCAGTAGCATTTTTCTTAAGAACTCTTACTAATACCACAGTCTAGTATATACAGTCACGAAGTTCAATACGTAGTAAATATGCATCCATAGATAGTTGCTAACCACTAGGATCGCTACTATCGCCTCATTACAGACAATGTGAAATAGTACCTGCACAGTCTACTGTACCTAGTACCCTCATAAACTCAAGCTTCGTGAATGTACATACTAGACTGTCCTAATACTAAACAAAAACACTGTCATTGAGGAAAAAACAATGCAATCATTGAAGCGTTCTGAAAATGGAGTATCTCATGTGTCGGCATTTTAAGCTCATAACCAATCAAAAGTCTGTAGCTTTTATGTTTAATGGCAAGATATCTAATAAAATAAAAAACGAGAAGATTAAGAGATGGCAGCTTGAACTTAGTTTATCGTTCAGGGAAAGTTAATGTTGTTGCTGATGCCTTTTCATGCGTATCTAATGCACTAGACGGATCTTATGAGAAATTGAAGCATCTACACAATAGTCTCTGCCATCCTGGAATTACACGTTTCTATCACTGGATACGAAATAAAAATTTACCTTATTTAGTCGAAGATATAAAGAAAATGACTGCTACTTGCGTTGCTTGTGTTGAGTTGAAGTCCCAATTTGTGAGAGCTGAGGGAAAATTAATAAAAGCAACAACTCCATTTGAACGACTAAATATTAATTTCAAGGGGCATCTTCCTTCAGAAACTAGAAACTGTTACATCCTTACAATCATTGATGAATTCTCTAAATTTCCATTTGTTTTTGCATGTGCAGATATGAAATCTTCTACTGTTACCGTTATATGATGCTTAAGGCAACTCTTTGCTATATTTGGTATGCCATCCTACATTCATTCGGACTGTATATCTCACGAATTCAGTCCTTTAGTAGAGAAGCTAATCCGAATTATGCACATATTCGTTATTCAGATGGAAGAGAGGACACTGTCTCAGTAAGACAGTTAGTCCCATATGGATTCCATGATAGAGAATCGATCATCACCTATTGATACTTGTAAAAAGTCATCTGACAATGAGATTTCCAAAGCTTCACAAGAACCCGATTTAAGTACAGAATACAACAAGATTCGATGGAACCAGAGTCTCCAGCCAAGCACAATATAGGATGAGAACAAATCAGGACTCTTTCTAACCCGGCATCTGATAATAAGATTTCAAGTCCTTTATAGAGTATTATCTAAGTATAGAAGATTCGATAGAACCAGAGTCTCCAGTCAAGCGCAATATAGGATCAGAACGAACCAGATCTCTTTTTATCCTGGCACAACCAGAGTATCCATGAGAGCAGCCTCCATCCCTCCGCCGATGTAAATGGGACAGAGTACTTCCAAAAGTATCTGAAGGATTAGGTCACAAATCCTATGTCTGTTCTTATGGTCGTATTAAAATGTTGTTGCTATGGTTACAAACAATAATTGTTTTCAATAAGATGTATACGTCATGTTTTCAGCTTATTACTGAAATATATTTTTATTACATTTATTATGTTAAAATTGTTGGCAGAGTGACTAGATATTAATGATTCTGTAATAATTATTTGGGTACTCTAACTGATTTTCACAGTCGTTTGGAATAAAATTCTTTATACTGTACTTTTTCCACATTGAAAAATCAAAATAAGCGGTAGAACATCAATACTGTGACGTATGATACGGGGCATACGTAAATGAAATCATGGTCATCGGAGAGGCAAAAATGAATTTCCGGTTTGCGTGCAAAGTAGTTCTACATATATCTTAAATTAGCATTACATTTACTGCATACAATTTGATGAATGCTATTATTTAATATAATCATGAATACTTTGAACAGCTACATAGATGAATTTTTGCATTTATATGTAGATAAAGTGACAATGATTGTAGTGTAAGGATATCTTACTATTAGGTTGTGATGTGGCTACTCAGAGGGTGGGCGCTGCTGCGCGTGAAGTTGTGTCAGGGAGTTATAGGACGTAGTTGAAATTTCGACTTTGGTGTGGGGAATTAATAGGTAAATAAGTAATATTTTGAAGTCACGTTAATGTAAAACATTTATTGTGCTTTGAAGATTAGGTAATTTCAATTGTTGGAGTGTCGCCAACCAGTAAAGTGCTGTTCAACTTTCCTAAGTGAAGGTAGGTTAGTCCTAAATGATGATCAGACTGCAACACAAAACTACTACCGTAAGAGAAATTTAGATTACATATAATATTGTTATATCCATTTTAGAGATACATGTGTGTATATATTTCAATAGTATAAAAGCTAAACAGTTCGATTTCTTTATAATGTGTAATAGAAAAGTGAACGTAGGAATTCATGGCACCTTTGAACTGTCAGAATTATGTTTCCTTGAAGTTATGGCAACCTCGGTGAAGTCAGCTGATTTTGTGCATACTTTCATTGAAGCATAAAAGTATTGTTTCTTGTTTGTTTGCTGAACTACTACATTGTATTTCAGGATGGGATTTTACTACAAGTGTTATTTATTCGAACTTAATTATGTGTTACATGTTTTTTTGTTCTCGTAACCATTCCACTAAATATGGATGGGAATCGTTACCGTTATCATCATCTTCATAATCAAAACGGTAGTGAATGTATATGGTGTACGTGCCTAAATATAATTAATTAATTGTTATTATATTATTAATTATTCATTTATCAAATGTAAGAGTGGTTTTGTACCTGCTTTGATTTGCATGTATCTTTAACCTTGAAATGAAAACATTGTTTGATTTAAAGGGTTCTACTATGGCTAATCGCAGTGGAGCCCAACGGCCAAATGGAACACAAGGAAAAATTTGCCAGTTTAAGCTAGTTCTTCTTGGAGAATCAGCAGTTGGCAAGTCAAGTTTAGTACTGAGGTTTGTCAAGGGACAGTTTCATGAATATCAAGAAAGTACAATAGGGGGTAAGAAAAATGTTTATTTTTCTCTATTTACTAAGTAGATAGTGAAGTTTGTTGTGCATTACTTAAGTTTGACTGAAGACAGTTTTAATTCGATGTTTAATTAATTATTGCATCTCATAATCAACTCTGTAGCTCGATTATATAAATAGTTTGTTACTGGAAATGTATAATGTTTAAATGAATGGAATAGATTTATACTGGTCTTATAAAAACATACGACATTATTGAGTTATGATTTAATCTGTAACTGCTTTTATTCCTCACAGTCGCGTGGAAGATGACGGATTTAAGCGATTTTATGTTTACATTAATTTAAAAATTAATGGTAACATGTAAGTTAATATTTGTTAGAAATTTGTTCATTGTTAATGGTTTTTTTCTATTACCGGTATCGTGTGGGTATGTTTTTGCCACGAAAGAAACAAAATACAAAATCAAATTTAAAAATAACGTGGGTATTACCGAGTGATACAATGGTCAAGGAATGTTAACATGTGACGCATGTTGTTTCATAATTGTGTTACCGGAATTTCTTGTTGAGTGTAAAATGCAAGCTCCATTTTTCATACTGTTTTACAAAAGTACTAAACATAAAGTGCAACAGCAAGTTTTTTCTTATTGTACGTAGGCTATTTTTCATTTTCAACCATAAAAAGATTTCGCAGTTTTGTCTGTGTAGGATCACCTAATATGCAACATTTTGTGTTTATGTAGCCGGTTTCTTCAATAGAGTTGATTAATTTCTTCAACTTGTTTGAGATAATTTTGTATCCAACATTATAGCAAGAGAGTTGGACAAACTGTAGTTGAGTGACTTGTCTTGTGAAGTCTCTGAACATAGGATTATATTATTATATTTTATTCTTACCTGCTACACATTGGATTTTGCATTTTTCTAGAGTTATAAATTGGCCTGTTAGAATTTTCGGGAAAATTTTAGAACACGGACTGCACCTACCAAATTAAGTCTTAAAATACTAAAAAGAGCCGATTTGTCTGCGTTTGTCGAATGCGCATCATTGTATTTACGAAAAGGCACTTTTCAGTGCCAATAATTTATTTTGTGTGCACAAGGTTGGAATTTTGAATTAAGAGGGAAAGGGTGCAGTCCGTGTTCTGGAGTTTATCCGAATTTTCTTCTGGAAACAATGTTACCAATACTGTAACCACATCTCGAAAAAATTATGCACAGTTAAGGATTCAAATTTGTTTGAGGCAGGTAGTAAAGAAATAATTTTAAATTATGTTATTATGAAAATTGGATATGTAAGAGTTGAGATTTACTTAGGTTTCTAAATGATGAATATTTTGAAAGCTGCTTGCTGGTAATCGGTCTAGTGTATGAACCTTGTGTGTTTTGGTGGAGAATTCTAGTATCAATAAACGCAGTGATTTGCGTTTTCGTCTTGTATATTGTCCTTAGATTGCACGTTTTCTACTTTTGACATGCTCTCTATTTTAGATTTAACATGTTGTCAGTAATGATTTTGTTTGTGTAGTCAGTAACACAGTTAATTTAATTGGGAAATAGGATCAAAGGGATTGAACGAAGTATAGAGAAAATTTTATTGTGCTTCAATTATTCTTTTCATCGTTGTGACGGGAAAATGCCTTTTCAGAGTTCTTGATGGAAAAGAAATGATTCTGAGAGCCCTGTCTCTGTGCACCTCTTAGATATACAGTCTTTTCCCCCTTAATTGATCAGGCAAATTTCGTGTGTATTTAATACAAGCTAGGAAATACGCACAGAAAACCTCACAATTGATGCTATAAATTCTTAGACTTATACACCAAAGTAGTTGTATTGAAGAAAACAATATGTACTGGTACTTTATGCATTTTGGAATGGTTAATTAACGGCAGAAACTATCAGTACTGGTACAAGAAATTCACATCAGTATCAAAACTCCTTAAAGTGCTATTCTTCTGGCATTCCTATGACTTTCAGAATACAAAATTCTCTTAGACTGCATGCCTAACTCAAAATAGACTTTTTTTCTTTTGCTTGTGGCAGTCTTCTTGGAGTGGTACGAAGAAACAGCATTAAATTCTGGTCTAGCCCAATATTAAAACCAGTAAGTTATTTTAGAAATAAAGAGACTTCTTGACAAGTTTTCTCCATTTTTATCTGTTTTCCCAGGCATCATCTTCTACACCAATTCTCTCTGGTAATTGACTATGTTTTCTGCTGCCATATTATTCTTGATGTCAGAGTGTTTCTTTTCTTCTCTGAAGTTAATACTTAATATTTAATAATAATATTTTAATAATATTTATTTTTTTAATATAAATAAAGTTACTTGTAGGGATCAATAGTCACTGTGCCATTCATGTAGTAAATTGACACTGCTAATAGCCTATATAAATAAATTTAATTATGTTTTCATCCATTCTTAAATTTATAGAATTGTCTCAAATCATAATATTCTCTCTGCTATAATATATTTCGAAAATAATTCTAAGACTATTAAAGGTACAAGTCTTCACTTCTTTGCATCCAATTTTATCACAATTTATAACTTCATTACAGTTTAATAACTAGGTGTAGTAAATATTAAAAAATTAACATATCACAGCTGTGTTTGAATGTTCTACTTCAGTAGGAGCATTTTGGCGGAATATAGACATATACTGTCCAAATGTAAGATTTGAATATAAATTATACTTCAGATTATAGAGTACATTTCATAATATATTTATAACTTGTTTTAAAAATATGTAGTATCTTGTGCACTACACTTAAAAAATATTGTGGTGAAAGTGTTGTTCTTTAGTGTTTATTAGGAACGTCATTTCTTCAGTAAATTTTTTAGTTTATAATGCATAATGAATTCTCCTGGTGGGTTTATTCTTCTCCTTCGAGGAAAATTTCCGATACCGGTACAATGTTAATAAAAACAACACATAATAATAATAATAATAATAATAATAATGTTTTATTTTCGCTGGCAGAGTTAAGGCCATAAGGCCTTCTCTTCCACTCAACCAGCCTTAATCAATACAATACATAAATTTAAATTACAAATATTTACATTACACTTAAAAGGTTCTCCAGCAATATTCTTCACTACACATTTATTTAAATTTAGATAAATCTATAAGGTAATGTAGTAACTTAATTTATGAGCTAATTTAATTCAATGAATTATAATTAATTTAATATTTGAGATAGCTAGTAAAATGATGAAAATTAATTTAATATAAGCTTACCAGGACTATGTTACAGGGAGAATATATATATTTCTATTTCTATAATGAGAATATTAATGTAATTGCCATTAGAGGTTTTGTAAATCTATTTAGAGAAGTTAATGATAATAATAAGAATGGACAGATGTTAATTTCATTATAAGTAACAAATATTAATCAGCAATTAATCTGTTAAGTAAGAATTTATGTAATTTTGACCTAAATGAAGTTATTGTCCAACAACCCCTTATATCACTCAGAAGCGAGTTCCAATTTCTAGCAACTGAAACTGTATAGGATGAAGAATTTATTTATTAAATTTAACATTGAAATTTATGGTTTATAATAGCTAACTATTTTAGCAACATTATTATTATTATTATTATTATTATTATTATTATCATCATCATCATCATCATCATCATCACCACCACCACCACCACCATTACTACTATCATAAGATTTTATTGAGATTTAAAATGTGAAAAAAAGCCGCCTACTATCATTATTATTATTATTATTATTATTATTATTATTAATATTATGTTCTTTACTGCTGGCTTGAAGTGTGAGACAGTTACCTTTATTAAATTAGTACCTTTTCCAATTAGCCTACATGTGCTTTGAATTTAAGATCATGTTCAAAGTATTCAAGTAAAGTAGTTTTGGACGTCATAATATTCTTCTTCTGACATTTCTTCCACAATCGAGAAACTTACATGCAATTAATAAATATTTTGAAACAAAATTTGTAAGTAGGCCTAGTTATTGTATTACTGTACATCTTTCGTCTCTGATCCCCAAAAAATTCTCATCTGACATATTCATTATTTAGGAACTCTGTTGGAAGTTAGTCATAAGTCATAACTCCTAAGGAAAGAAAGAGTTTTTCACAATGTTTTACATATTATTGATTCTTAGACATATGTGAGTAGATCAGGAAGGATGTGGTCATTGAGAATGTGTAATTCACTTTGAATTTAATAAACCACATGCGTAATGCATTCATGTCACTTTTTTAAATTTAAGTTTCCTCAGTATTCAACATGATATTGAATGTAAGTGAATCAACTTTACCTACCAATTCTTTTTTTCCATTTTATTCATTTGCGTCTTCATTGACTTATGTAAAATAGTTTTATTTATTATGAGGTGTTCATATTTTTCTACCCAAGAGAAATAAGCCTAGCTCTTACATTATAATTTATGTATAAAGAAAATGTCTTTGCAGGACAGCCATGAGATACATTTAGCTGTGTTCAGTATACTAGTTTATAAATTAATTTGAATTTTCTAACTTTCTCTTATTATTCTTCTTAAGCAAGTTGAAATATAAATCAGACGTTGGCTTGTTATGAAATGTATCATCATTATTCCATCTTCAAGATTTCTGTGGTTAGAATTCCTTCCACAACGATGTTAGAAGTTTATTTCAATCTTCTTTTCGATAACCTCTGTAGGTGTAGTGTCTGTATGGAGTTATGTATGTTACTGTCCATTCTTGTTACATGGACCCACCAGTATTGTTACATATTGGTATTTGTTGGAACATACCCATTTTGCTTAAATGTAATGTATCCTGCAAGGAATAGAATCAAAACAGTTATTCTGATATCTTGCTTTTCATTTGTTTATTTGATGCTGGGTCATTTATAAACTCATTGATAATACCATAATGACTCAAAATTATTTCCTTTAATCTCTTCACTTAGTTTTGTTTCATAGTGTGTGTAAGTTATTCATTGAATACATAGTAAATTGTATCCCAAATAGCCTAGCTGTATTAGTTCGAAGCCTTTATTACTTAGGATAATTTCAATTTTAACTTTTTTTTTTACCAAATGCTTTTTCGTCAGAAATGAAAAAGATATTCTCAGGTATAATTGTGTATTCTTATAAGTAGTTGAGAGTTCTTTTGTCATTTTTCAGTTCGTGAAGATATAAACTGATTGTCCACAAATGTTATTGTAGGTCCTTTAATACTTTGCAAAATAATTAAAATCTGATTTCTTCTGTCATTTGCTGGTACTTCAGTCAATGCTTAATAATTCCTTTAGGATCACTTAACACGTGATTTCGGATCACATTTCATAACATAAGGTCCCTGTAAGTTTCAATCTTCTATGTTGTTGTACATTATAAGATTGTAGAATAGTATGAAACATGACAGGTATAGTATTGTTTGGTTATGATCTATGAAGATTATAGTAACAATATAAAATGTTAGATGACCTTGAATGGAGATGTGTCAAGGACATGGAGTTTTCTTCGACGTGAACTTGTGCGAAATGTAACACCACTTCACCTTATGGGAACTGTGAAAAATGAGCCATTTCGCGTTCAGGATTAATGCAAACAGCCACTGTCACATTTCAATGTTGTTGTTGTTATCTAGTGCCTTGCATCTGACAATGAAGCCATTAGCAGTCGTGCTTTCCAATACTTTCAATGTAAAACAGGAAATTTTGTTAAAATGGCTTTCAGACATTACTTAAATGTGTGCAGTCATGGGAAATATTCATTGTCGGAGGCATTATGTTCTAAATATTGGTAGTGTCATGATAAGTGTTGCTAATATTACAGTTGTTCTTCCAAATTTCTATGTAAGCTTAACTTTTAGAGATCAGTCCCTTGTACCGCTTTCTTGATTATCAAAAACTGACGTAGCACGCCATTTAGGGTGACCAATTTCTTATCACAAAAATACGGGAGACTTGGTCACGATAAATTTTAGCGCAATTTTTTGGGGTTTGAAGCCAGAATTCATTAATCTAAAACTATTTAATTGTAATAGAAATATGAGTTAAGTCACAATTTTGAGTACAGTAATATTTAAATATGCATGTTTCTTAGTTTTAACTTATTTTATTTGTTAAAAGGATGCTGCAGAACATTTTTATCTTCCTATGCAAACTGAGAAAAAGAGAAACTCTTTACAATCATATGTCATGATTGTTTGGCCAAACACCTGCATAGAATTGGAATATATCAGTCCCCTAACTGCCCATTGTGCAACTCAAACCAAAAAATGGATTCGGAACATCTCAAAATCTGTGCTTCAGTGGCTGGTCATGATAATATCTTTGAAAAATATTGGAGTGCAAGAGGTCAAATGACTTTATTGTCAAACGCCTGGCATTAGAAAACAACAATCATTTGTGCATACATTTACATGAAACCTGACGAGATCACTGGAACAGAATTTCTGTATTGATTGGTACCTACTAAACTATCAATATTAATGTCAGTTTATATCTAAATATAGTTAGCAGTTATTATTATTATTATTATTATTATTAGGTTACATTAAAAAATTGGTGATCATGATTAATAAAGAAATATATGGGAGGATTAGGATATCAGTACAGGAGTTGGGAGGATCCAAAAAATTAGCTCAAGTACGGGAGTTTCTGGAAAATAAGGGAGAGTCGGTCACCCTAACACCATCTAATATTATAGAATGAAATGGTTATCACAGTATTCGTCTCGTGTAGTAAGTTTAGTATAGCACGGTTGCTACAAATGTGGCTAAATTATTATGGTTGACTTTACATTTTACTAAACTTGTGCTGTTATTAACCATTTTATTCCTGAAATCTAATATAATAATGGTTACTGTTACATGAATAATGCATAATACTGAATGTTGACTATAGTGGACTCAGGGTCCCTATTTCAAGGTTTATATCAGCCCCATTCAGTTCAGCATGTTGAGCCAAATCCAGATTGTAAATCAGGTTATGGTACAAACCCAACAACAAAATTTGGGCCACCTAATTTTACTAAGTTCCAGATACATCGCATTGCGCATGTGTAGTAAACAAGGGTGCCTAAATGTATGCTACTTATGGACAGTGTTGCGAAGCTTGTTGCCTACGTAAAGGAGGACTACTACCAAGACTCGGCCCATTTTTTAATTCTGTATCGGTACATTTACTAAACATGTATTGAAATTCGAATTACAGTATGTAATGTTATGTAGCACAGTGGTTTTTATACAGTGTTGTGTTTTATTCAGATAATGCAACCCCATTGTATGTCATGCCATTTTATTGTAATGAAAGTTTTTCACTAATTTTCGTAAAAGTTGTGTTAGCATTGAGATAGGTTAGTTTTAATTAAATATATCACTCTACCATAACACTGAAGGTGTTGCCATGATTTAACTGTTGAAATGAAAACCTTACAGCACAAAAAGCCACACGCGATAATTATTTTCGCACTTCACAGTGTTTACAGAGCAGTATTTATCCTAGTTTCCTTGCTATTAAGCACAGCTACGTCATTTTTACTTAGTGCTTTAATTCGTTGTTTACATATTGCATATGGGCATACAGTTATTCAGACTTCTGTATCAGCATTCTGCATCACTCGTTTTGCATATGAAAAGTACATGTAAATGGTTCTGTGCAAGAAGGACTTATGATTTAATAATCAAAAGGAAAGCTGTCCCAAGAATGTGTGAAGACATGGGAAGTGATTTGTTAGTGTTGCTTTATAATTTTACAGTATGTTTTCGGTAATGCAGTGACATGATCATGCGTTGTCAATATTGTATTTATTATCCAAAGTTATAACATAGCCTATTGCTATTAAATGTGGGATTTTACACCTGATGATATTTAACCTAAATTAATGAAATTAAAAAAAAAACAATATACATAATTACAGCATAATCTGAGACCTTTAAAAAATACTTTCGATTACAATTGAATTTACATATAGTCACTGAAATAGCAGCATTAAAATGTGAACTTTTTATTTTTTATAACTTGTCGCATTTCAGCACTTACCCTGAATTGACTCTATTTTCAACTGATTTAAAGTATCTTCTATCTTGAAAATCACTTTGAACCAGGAAAAGTCTATATATAGTATTGAAAGTGAACTACTGTGATATTTACAGCAAGAATTTATACCGAGTGAAGTGACTTAGTGATAAGATAGATACTGGAATCGCATGCAGAGATCCCAGGTTCAAATTCTGATAGCGATCAATGTTATTGGGATTGGTAGTGATTCCTTCGTCATAAAATACCTAGAAATCTAGTAATTTAGAAGGCAAATGCTAGATTGGTTTCCACTGTCATTACAAGATAGAAATGCAGATACTGTTTTGTAAGACTTGAGGGATATAGTATGTCTTATGGCCACTTGGAGACAAATGTTTGTGGACTAGCCAGTACATAACAGCACAGACAGTTGTGGTATGACCTTACAGTTAAAGTGACTATAAATGAACCTAGAAAATAAAGTGGTTATGAGAATTGCAAGGTAGTGTATCTCATATCTGGATTTAAAGATCGGAAACCAGAAGGTGAAAATAATTGATGAAGCAAGTTATTTGGGAAGTAAAATTACATAGAACAGAAGTATATGAGAAGACATTACCAGGAGGATTGGATTCATTCATTCGTAGTGTTCTGCCCAAGGGCAGGTTTTTCACTGCAAACCCAGCATTCTCCAATATTTCCTATTTTCTGCCTTCCTCTTTGTCTCATATGATCCATATATCCTAATGTCTTCTATCATCCGATATCTTCTTCTGCCATGATCTCTTCTCCTGTTCACCATTTCTTCCTGTGCATCCTTCAGAAGGCAGTTTCTTCACAACCAGTGACCCAGCCAATTCCTTTCTCTCTTTCTGATCAGTTTCAGCATTATTCTTTCTTTCTAAGGAGGTAAATTTCTCAGCACAATAAGAAATATTCTTAGGAATTGGGACATACCACAGGAAAGCAAACTATTTGTTGTTTAATGAACTGTCCGAAGACAGGTGTGAACCTCAATAAGTAATACCAATAAGGCATCACTTATGAGGCAACTAAAGCAGGAGATAATGGGGTAGGGTGGTCAGTTCCTTTCTTCCTCCATTACATACATTATTGAGTAGTAACATATTACACTGATCAGACTTCAGATGTACACAAACAGTTGTTCTTCCTTTGACACACATCATCAAGTGATATGTACTGCCTAATAATAGATGTATATCTTCTGACATTGAAATTGGTCGCTGTTTAGAGATTGTCCCACCTTGAAATAGCTTGGGAATCATCGTGAGTGCATTTTATGAAGAGAGGTTCAAAGCCTGGTCTTTGTAATGAGAAGAAAGATCTCTATTGCTAAGCTATACAGGCTTCATAGAGAATATGTTGTTTCGTGACATACAAATACGTTGCTGCTATGATTGACTTCATCCTCAGACCTCTGCATAATGTGTCCACATGTGAATCTCTTGTTAACCCGAATGACACTTAGACACATACACCCTACAGGAGAGCGACCATTTTCCATGTGAACTCAGTGCTAGAAAGCAAGTTAATGTTCTACAAATGTTATTAATTTCCATTGTAACTTACAATGCAGAAACATGGGCATTAAAAAAATCAGATGTAGACAGACTTCAAGTGATAAAGATGAAATTTGTGTATTGTGAAAAAAACAAGGGATGGATTAAAAAATGAGACTGTTAGAGATTGATTAGTTGTAACTTCATTATGAAGCATGATAGAAAAATCAAGGCTGAAATGGTGGCCATGTGTAAAAGGTGGATCTATCAAGAATTTCCAGGAAGCTTTGGAATTAAATATCAGACAGAAAAGAACATCAGGTAAGAGACCAGGTGAAGAGGAATGAAGTGCTGAAAGAAAAAACCCTGAGAAGAGGCTTTGTACCTAGATGACCTAACCTGCAGCATTGAATGAACCTAAAATTTTAATGTTAGATGAAGATTGTTTTAAAATCGTACATTTCTATGATAAACTGTAGAAGCTGATCAGAACTGTGATATTATATAGTTTTTATTATTAAATTGTACTTTGTCTGACTCCTGATATTGCTTACCATATGATGATACAATGCCCTTCGACAGAGAGAGAGATTGTAATTTCCTAATTCTTGACCTTGTATTAAAAAAATTAAATCTACAGAGACATAGATAACATGTTACAAAATGTGACCAAGCATATGTTTACATGAGAATGAAAACTGTGTTTTGAAAGAATTAAAGACTGCAGTCCAGAGAGATGAGAGTTTTAAGAAATGTAGCAGAAGTATGACTATCGGATAAGATCAGAGGTATAGATATTAGAACTACATTAAAAGTTGCTATAACGATTTTATATATATAAAAAAAAACTGTAGGCAAAATTGGGATTATGAAAAGAATTTGTCTAAATATTCTTATAAAATATATTTGGTAGTACCATCCAAAAGGCGTAAGAACTGTATATAGAACAAGATGAGATGGAATGAACTGGAGCTGCAGCAGGTTTAATTAAGCCTGATACCATACTTGAAGACGACCTTGGCTGAAATAATAGAAGAAAAGCTCATTCTCTCACAGTGCTACAATTGAAAAGCAACTGTCGCTTAACATGTGTACTGTGCAAAGGAAGAATGACTTAAAGGAGATTAAACTTGACAGGAAGTAACAAGAATACTGTCAGTGTGACATGACATGGATGAAAATCTGTTTCTCAGGAATATGTAACTCATATTACTTGCTTTGCGTGTCAATTTCTTCTGTTTGGATGGGATTAGTAGTCTGACTGCTTCATAATTTGAACCATCCATTTCGGTTTCTACTTAGTCTCCTTGGTTCAACTTCACAAAGGATACCAGTGAGTTTTCTAATTTCTACAATTTTCAACCAATCTAGATTATTTTTATACATCATGAGTACAATTATCAGGTAAAATGCTCTGTCAAATTTGAAGTAAATTGGTGGTTTGATTTCGAAGTTATTCATTATTTCGTAGTTTTAGTTGTATATTCAAAACACCTTAAAAATTAAATTCCTTAGGACACTCAAATTATTTTTTTTGGGTAGAGTATTTTAAACATTTTTTGTTTCTGAGTGCACATTTTTAGTTCTTGAATGTAGCAGTGTATTTAAAAAATGTTGTAATTCATTTTTTTTAATTTATTTTTTTATTTTATAGCATATTGTCTTAAAAAGTTCCTGCTATACTGGAGAATTACCACAGTCGCTTTGAACTGTGCCGTTACGTTTACCACCAAATTCAAGTAAATACACAATGTTGCCAACATAAGAATATGACGTTCGTGTGTGGCGCAGTTGGTGGGAGAAATTTTTTTTCTCTCTTTCTCTGCCTCCTTCGTTCTGAACATTACTGAGAGATAGCACCAGTGTTAGCTACAAAGTGTATTTGCGCAAATATATTGCAAGTAGATTACGTGTCTTAGATGAGAGTCTCGAGAGAAAACAGTTTTGTGCCATATTTCTTTTTTTTTTTTTTCTCTCTTTGTCTACCTCCTTCGTTCTGAACATGATTGAGAGATAGCACCACTGTTAGCGACAATGTGTATTTGCGTAAATATTGCGAGTACATTATGACGAGTGGCTTAGATGAGAGGCTCGGGACAGAAACAGTTTTTCTGTAGCGCATGCGCGGACCTCTCATGCAGTGGGAGCGTGATCCTTACTTGAATTTATTTTCGCGTGTACATTGCAGATTAAATGATTGAGATCCTTTCTTGCTCCGGCTACAGACCTTGCATTTACGAAGGTTAGGTTAGCTTAGCTAGGTTAGGTTAGCTTTGGTTAGCTTAGGTCAGGTTAGGTTAGGTTAGCTTTGGTCAGGTTAGGTTAGCTTAGCTTAGGTTAGTTTAGGGATAAGGAAGTGACAGGAGATTTTAACATGAAGTTCATTTTCATATTATGTAATATAAATGTTATCATTTTCATGTATTCGACGAAACTTTTTAATTATAACATAAAATTTGATTTTATTCGTCCATATATTAGTTAAAATTATATAGTATGACAGTTTTTGATTCGTAATATTGATAAAAAAAATAATGGCCTATAATGAAAGCGGTGAATAATTTCATGGTCCCTAAATTTTTTTTTCGTAAAAGGCTAGATATTTTTCTCTAGGCCAGAAATGAAACAGCAACGCCGTCATAATTACGTACTTTACGCTTTCGCGAACATTAACCGGAAATTTACTTTCCGTCATTTTAATGGTATTCCGTGAAACACACCTTTTTTACTGTTAATTTCCTTGTGATAACCTAGTTTATGATCTTACTACATCTTCATTTTCTTTTAATGCATTCAAAAAACCGCCGTTGTACTACATAAACCTTGAACTTGACTAATGGAGTGAATTATTTAAGAATATATTCGCGAATTTGACTACCACCATTTCGATTATATTTTGTTTGATACGGCTCGGTGCGGCCCGGTGACTAGTGGCCAGCGAGTAGCATCGACTATCGATATTGGTCTGCCGTGGGTATTATCCAGTTGTTCCAAAGTTCCAATTTATTTATTACAAAATGGCAAGTACACTTTATACCTTATTAGCTGTATCTGTGCAAAATTTCAGATTGTCAGCTGATAAGTGTTTATTCTGTAGCAATTTGAAGATGCAAAATGTTGTTCCAGAGAAAACTTCAGTTTTCTACTGCCGAGAGAATTCAGAAAGTTCGCACACAGATTTAAAAATGGTCGCAGAATTTAAAAAAATGGCAATTCATAAGAATATTAAAAAATAGTGATTCATAAAAAAATACTAGAAGTGGTTCACATACACCTTAAGAAGTATTTTAATGCAAGAACATTATTTAGATTTTTTTTTTCCTGATATGACCAATTCCCTCTTAACAGAATTCTGAATTATTGTTCTGCGAATTTTTAGCGAAGGTATGTTAAAATCTCTATTGTATATGTAGCTAATGTCTTCTATCCAGTCTCTTCTGATCTCAGAAATTTCATGTTTGCTGACTAGATCTTGTTTGCAGCATAGAAATTACAGTATTCTCTGCTCCATTAACGCACTTGTTTAAGGATTGCAATGGCTTTATTTTGTTTTCTATTTTTCTTTATCTTGCTGTAGATAATGTCACAATCTAAATACTTAATATGTAACGTTTAGTGTATTATATAATATTGTTTTTGTTCTGAGAGGATCTTTCCTTTGGAAGCAATTAACTTTTGTTATGTGATACAGCCTCAAGATAAAATTCTGGATTTATATTTCGCAAACTGTATGTTTCAGTTCCTTGAACCAGTCATTTGTATGTAGAATTCTGTATCTTTCGTTCGTTTTATGGTAAAATGACAATAATTGTACTTACATATAGGTCACAATCCCTGTTCTTCAAATAATATTCCTAATAGTGTAACAGCATGGCTTGTGTACAAAGGTCAAATTCAGTGTTTAATTTAACATTTTGTAAAAAGAAATGTAGTTTGTTCAATTCAGTTTCATTAGTCAAAATTATGGTTTGTCAAACTGTAGTACACGAAGGTGTGGTAAAGGATATGCCTTTAAATTCGTAAAGATAACTGATTGTCAGTATGAATTTAGGACAGCCATCAATTTTTCAGTTCTAACATTGGTTATGTTGATGACAGTATTGAGCGTTTTTTTTTTTTTTTTTGCTTCTGTTTTTTCATTATTCACAAAAAAAAAAAAAAAACAAAACAAATATCTATGTTTGCTTATGCTGAAAGCTTTGTTGAGGAAAATTATATTCATCTAAATCCTGAAGTGTTGTTAAGATACCGGGGCACTGCCAATATTAGGGAACAGAGTTCTGGAGTAAGGTTCTTTGCAGACAATATTGGTTCAGAACTTAATTTTAAAATAAATATAAACAGTTTGTCTTCAAAGATCTGTTAAACAATTGTTAATTGAGCTTGTGATAATGGCTTTCAGACCTTCTGTAGAAGAAATCTGCCACTTTTGGATTGAGGCAAAAAGAATATTCATCCATATTAGTACAGATGTAGGCTACTACTTTTTTATGTCTTTCTTTTCACGACAACACACTTGCTTGAAAATAGTTTTTCTTCAGAATTTTTTTAAGAAGTGTAAAATTGAAGATGATCTGAGATTAAAACTTTCAAAAATGTTTCCTCACATTAAACTCCTAGTATCATGAAAACAAGGTCGTGTTTCTCATTAAGAACAATGACCTATTTCGTAATTCGTAAACCTAATCACTTTAATTACGAAAGTACTTTATGATAAATCCCTACATTTCTTCTGGTAGGTGGTACTTGAGTCTTCAGTACACTGAATTAGCACATTAGGCTCGGGGGGGGGGGAGTGAGGAATTTCAGAATCTTCCTTAGAACATGAGTGAACACAAGGTGCTGTGACAAAGAAAACACAGTAAATAACTGTCCTCCGATATTAAGTGTCCAATTTATATGATTTTGATTTTGAGATATAAGCTAAGTATTTGATCTTATGAGAGATGGGTAAAGGTATCTGCTGTATACACGAAGAAGGTGCTTGAGAGGAGGGGCCATATAGGTGGGCTCCATGCATTCTTGACAAATGGAGTATAAAATGATTTTCAGAAGGATAAATAATTGATGGAGTATATACATTGAAGAGGAACACAGTAGCACAGTGGTTAAGGCACAAAATACCAAAGTGAAGATCGTGGGTTCGATTCCCAGTAAGGTCATGGATTTTTCCAATTGATCTAATTCTTCTGGCTGCACAATGGCTCTGGGGTCAACACAGTGCCTAACAGAAATGAATACAAGAAAGCGTTTCTTGGGAATAGAGGTGGCAACCATGTAGGATTGACATTCCTCCTGCTACTAATGCCTATTGTCTGTAAAGGAGGAACCTTAACCTCCTGCTGCCATGGCCTGTAATAAGGATAACTTCAACTTTTCATACACATTGAAGTTAACACGCTGTTCACTAGTCGTTATAATTCTGTGCAATTGGCAATTAAATATGGTATGCATATTTATTACAATATGGGCACAAATGTGTAAAGTTTTGCTTATTAGTTGTAGTAACATAATGTTGTTGAAATAAACCTTGAAAAAATTTGTATTTGGGAGAATTGTGATATTCTTAATGGAATCTGTTTAAAGTAAAATCCAGCACTGGAATACAAAATTCTTTCTTGAGTAGAATTTTACTAAGTATTGACTGAGAGAATTGAACAGAAGATGGAGTGGTGTTTGACAGTAAAACCTTTCTTAGTTCGAAATATTCTAATGAGACTAGATCAGTGATGTGATTAACAAGGAAGATGGGCGATTGGTAAAAAATAAGATTGTATAGATGTGGCGTGTTCTATATCACTAATATATGTACTTTCACAAATATATACAAACACGTTCATAGAATAATACTAAACAACTTACTAAAAAGAAAATTATTACAAAAATGATAGAAATGGCCTCCTCCTGCATTGTGCATCCTTTGAGCTTGTGTTCTATGTTTTTGCATACTCTGTTGAATGTTTCGTATTTATTCAAATCCATTTAGAATTTGCTTTCTCAGAATGTTAACATTAGGGACTTACGATGTTCCCAAAGATGAATATCCATTGCATTTAAATGTATTGGGCAGGCCATTTAGTGGATCCCCCACAACCAATCCATCTTTGCGGAAAACAATTCAAATGATGAACTCTCGGATTAAAGTGAGCTGGAGTGTCTCTCCCCCCCCCCCCTCCCCCATTAAAAACCCTCTTAATCATATAAATTATAGGTGAAACAGTTTAACGATAACCTTAAACTTGCATTGGTGTGGAGAACACGGATTTCTGGCATAGAAAGTCTGAAACATTAATTTCTGCTCTGGAGACCCCGGTTCAAACCTTGTGAGTACCAAGTGGAATTTGTGGCAGACAAAGAATAGTGTTGAGGTGGAGGGCATTTCTTTTTCAGGCTATTACTCTGTGAGCTTTCTGGTATAATTTATATTCTCTTATATGCACCATGGGCAGTCTATGACAACACAGCTTTGGTGTTATTCTAGCAGTGGTGAATCTGCTAGTGTGGAAGTTTTAAGAAGCTATGACTCAAAGCCATCTACATTGCTATAATTCGATGTTGTTCGGCTAAAGAGGGTTGTCATTTTTTCTACAAATGGAGTTTTGTTCGCAGGTGAATACACAAGTTAAATTCTACAAGTGGGTGCGCAAAAAGCAAAAGAATACTAGCATTTGGTGTGTTTTATTTGTGTAGAAAATTGTTTGCAATAAGGATCCGAAGTTCAATTTTCATTTATCTCAAAACTCATTTTTATGACTTAATTCCATTTACCCAAACATCATCGAATTAATTATTGAAAGACTTCAATTGTATTCATAAATTAATAAAAGGATTTCATTGTACATTTGATCAGCCATAAGCAAATTCATCTAAACTGACAGTGCAATTAGAATATGTTATCATCTGGATATGCGGATCAGTGAGGTGGATCCAATTTTCAGAGGAATTAATAATTACATGAGAGCTCCGTTATCATTAATTGATCCCACAAAACTTGATTATCAAAAATGACAAGTGTTTAAATCAATGCCTTGCGAATAATTGATTGTGAAAATAAAGAAGCCACATATAAAGATCTTTCTTTTGGTTATTATTTTTAGTAAAATTGCGCATTACAAGAAATATCATTCCTTAGCACTAGCTCATTGATTTAATTTAATAAAAAAGTGATGAAGTCTATGACGTTTCTGATAGGATTTTAATAGAAAATCTTAATAAAAACTGTAAAATTCAATGAACATCAAATTGTGTATTTTGATGTGACACCTAATTTATCAACTTTGACATTGAATTTAATAGCTAATGCATACTTAAATGTCTAAGTCACAAGACACTGGGCATGACTGGATGCTCGAGATTGTGCAAATGTTAGTCTTCCAGGAAAAATGTATAATCTTAGACAAAAAAAGTGATCAATTGCCATATGCTAAGATCCTTCAGAAGACTTTGGTTGCTTCCATGAGAGCTCAGGTTTTTACACGTGAATGAATTTCTTATGCACAACTCTGCTCTGGTTTTCCTTTGTTTTGTTTGTTGTTTTTCTCCCTGTATAAATAAAGTGTTACAAATGTAACTAATCTACTTTATAACAAATATATTCAAGGGGTAAATAGATGCAAAATAAACATCCTTTAGTTGTGTGAACCAAGTTCTGCCCAAAGTGAACTTAGACGAATTCATGCTACAGGAGATTGGTCATTTTTTCTATCTAAGGCTGTACAACCTGTGATCCAGCAAAAATGATTGCAAATAGTGTAATAGTTTTTCTCATGTGTTGGATTCATTTGTTTAGTGGCCAGATTGTTAAAAATATAAAGGTTTTCGAAATACTGTATTTAACAAAGTATACTTCCTCTTTCACAGCTGCATTTCTCACACAGACGGTCTGCCTTGACGACACAACAGTGAAGTTCGAGATCTGGGACACAGCAGGTCAAGAAAGGTATCACAGTCTTGCTCCTATGTATTACAGAGGAGCCCAAGCCGCAATTGTGGTATATGATATTACAAATCAGGTATGTTTGTTGTGTGTTATGTAGCATGAAAATTCTTAAACATTAGTAACAGAGTGAGCATTAACACACTTATTCGGGGGAAGGAGTAAATGGATTCAAATCTATGGATAATAGATAAGAAATAATTCACTTATATTTTTGTGTGTGTGTGTGTGCGTGTTTTTTTCCCCCTCCAAGTTTATCCTAAAATGTGTACATTTTTTAATTCTTTTAGATTACTATTAGAACAGAATAAACAGTGTTAATTCAATTAATCTTTTGTCACTTTAATGAGGACAAGCCTCCTGTTGTACAAATATAAAGTAGATAAAAGTAAGATTTTTTGTATATGGTAGGAGGGAATTTTATATCAGAATTTCATCTGCAGCTAAAGGGAAAAACGTTTTCTGTTACATTGCAAGTGTACAATGGCATTTCTGACCAAACCTAATAAATTATAAACCCTTAAAGACTAATTAAAAAGATAGTTTCAAATTTTGCTCTTAGATTTAATACAATGATTTAAATTATTTTTGGCTTTCTTGTCAACTTTACTTCATTCTACAGTAGTTCAAAGTTAAACCAAGACTTATTTATGAATGTCTGTTGAAACATGTTAATATTATCTTTATTGTAAATGTCCACACCTGTGGAGTAACGGTTAGCACGTCTAGCCGCGAAACCAGGTGGCCCGGGTTCGATTCCCGGTTGGAACAAGTTACCTGGTTGAGATTTTTTCCGGGGTTTTCCCTCAACCAATATGAGCAAATGCTGTGTAACTTTCGGTGTTAGACCCCGGACATATTTCACCGGCATTATCACCTTCATCTCATTCAGACCCTAAATAACCTAAGCTGTTGATAAAGCGTCGTAAAATAATCTACCTAAAATAAAAAATACAATTATTGTAAATTGCTATTTACTTTTCCTTTCCTAACTTTGTTCTGTGGCCGTTTCGGTCATCAGTTCACCTATTTGATCTTTCATTTTCGACTGAGCTTGTAATTTAGAATTTGATTATGTAATTTTAGAGTCATTGCAGTTGACCATATGTTTGTTTTAATTAAAATTTCTACGTATTTATATAGCTATTGGTAGTAAAATTTTTCAATTTCTGAAGAATGCCCCCATTTTCTGTCCATTTAGGAGTATTATAGTTATAGAGAAGTGTTAATATTTGTGAGAAATAATAATTGTCCAAAACATAATTAAATACTCATTTGCCATCTTAAAAGATCTATATGGTAAACATTCCACATAAATGTTAAAATTATATATTTGTGATTGAAAATCTTTATTTTTATCTATATATTTTTTCATGTGCTCATTCATATACAAGCATTATTGTAAATATTGTGTGTTATTCTGTGTCTATAGGCAAGCCTTGAAAGATCAGATAGTAGAAATAAAAATAACAACAAATTTTAAAATTATAACACCTGAACACCTGTAAAGTTTTTATTAACGCTCATCACAGGTGTATGGAATTTTGCACATTTGTTATTATTAACTAGATGTAGCAGTGGTTAAAATTTAGTGACTCTGGCTTTACAAATATGAAAGTCGTTAATTTCACTATAGTGGACTCTTAAAAATGCAGAATTTGTACATTTTAGTATCCCCTTGCATTAAAGTAATAGAATAAATCCATATTTAATATGTTATTTAATAATAATGTTTCCATCTACATCATTTCCACCTACATTAGAGTGTTGAGTAGTAGTTTACAAAAAAACTTATCAGTTAATCATTTTATGTAATATACTTCGTTTTCTATAATGTAGTATGATATGACGAGTACTGTGATAAGACAGATAAAGAACAGATTTGAGAAAATACTGTTGTAGGGAAACAGGAAAACGTCAGACAGAATAATCGTCCTTGTATACATCTTCCAAAGTTTTGACGTCGTGAATCAGTGAGCTACTCAGTGCTGGAATGTTACTAACCCTTGATCATTCATTCTTATCTAACAACGTAATGGATTGTGTAATCTTTTGCATGTTGAAGAGTTGCTTCAGAAATAACATCATCTGTCTGCCATATGCAGTACAGAAAAAGTAACTAGCAAGGTAGCTTTAACTGCAAGGATAGTATGTAATGATTTTGGAAGAATTAATTTGGCATTAATGGTTGTTTAAACTGTAGCTTAAAAAAGAGCATCAATTTCATATGTTCATTCCTCAAAATCTTGAACATACGAACTTTCAAATTATGTACTATTACCATAGTCTAGTACATAGTCACGAAGCTTGAGGTGATTTTTTTTTTTTTTTTTTTGCATTTCTTGTGATACAATGCTCCAGCCGGTTAGCAACCGAGAGTATAGGAACAATAGACTGTGCGATAGTAGTGATCCTAGTGGCTAGCAACTAGAGTTCAACTGTCATTGTATGCATATTCCCTACGTATTGAGCTTCGTGACTGTATGTATTAGACTGTGCTATTATCGTACAAAAACTTCTAGAAGTCGTCAGCCTGTTACGATCTCATTATCCATCCAGTATTCTTCTAATAGGGCCACCTTGGCTCAGTCTTCCTGTTGGATGGTATTTCAAAATTAAGTTAAGTAACCTTTCTTTAGACTTTTTCCACTGCTAGAATTGACATCCTTATCATTTGTATTAAACTTACATTAGTAAAATTGGTACCACAGGGATGTTTGATTCATAATGTCGGCAGCCCTGCTGTAATACTACCAATAATAATAATAATAATAATAATACAGTATTATTACTTATATTTATAAGCCATATAGGTTCTTTGCTGATGGATGTACTACATGACACCAACGGACTCTATGAATACAGGAATCTTTCCATTTATTTAAATTTAAATAGGCCTATGTGATATTTTTTCGAAGTTATCTTGAAATCTCATTGGAGAACGCCTTGGGCTTTCTTCAGATAAAAAATTAAAATGATTCTAAAGTAAGTGAAAAAAATGGGAGATATTATGCAGTGCATCTAATTTAATAACTGAACTTCCAGTAAAATCTGTAATTTCCTACATGCCGTTCTGTTACCTTATCGAAGCTAGGAATCAAGGTGGTCTTCTTCACTGTACAACTTTCATTCAATTTTCCGTTCTTTCTGCTAAATATTGGAGTCGAAGACAGCAAATGACGTCAATTGCTAAACATTAGACACAAACTAACCATTTATGTGAGAGTTCGATTTTCATTTACCTTCAATTTGAAGTGGAAAACTAGATAGAAAGATATTAAAGAGTCTTCTATCGAAAGTTAATATCATATTTGTTTTCTCTTTTTTTGTTTTAGGACACATTTGGTAGAGCTAAGACGTGGGTAAAAGAACTTCAGAGGCAAGCATCACCAAATATTGTTATTGCACTTGCGGGTAACAAAGCTGATCTGGCAAATAAAAGAATGGTGGAATATGATGAAGCTCAAGGTTATGCTGAAGAAAATGGTCTTCTTTTCATGGAGACATCAGCAAAGACAGCTATGAATGTCAATGATATTTTCCTGGCAATTGGTAAGATAAACTTAATCTTACAGATATTTTAAAGAAACTTTTACATTACTTGTCCTTAGTAGTGTTTGGTGTTGTCCTTAGTGTGATAGTGTTGTCCATATGTGTTCAAACCTGAGTAAAGGCAATAAAAATCCTAAGAATAGCTTCCTCCAAAGGAAAGTCAAGCTGCTATGCTCCTTTTATAGGTTTATAATTCATATGTAAAGTAGTTGATTGCTACAAACTTCTCTTATTAAAGGATTGCCACAAGGACAAAGTCTTATAAAACAATTAAATTTAGTGAGTGTAGAACATTTGTTTACAAAGTAAAATATGAGGCTTACAGTTTTTAAATTATACATATCACAGTCTTCAATCTTAAATAAATAAAACACATTAAATGTTAAACCTATAAAGATGACTTCTCAAAATTGAAACAAACCCCTTAATAGCGATAATTGGCATTCAAAGGAGGAGGCGTGCTTTATCTAATCTCATTGATGTCCAGAAATTAGTAAAAAAAAAAATTTAGGAATGGTTCCCTGTGCTTCAACCATCAGTCCCATTACTGTCAAATTGTGTAGGCATCTAGACAAAATTTACCAGCTATTCTCACTTACATTAAAATTTAATTCTGAGGACAGGAAAGTGGGTCTGTATGAATGATTCAAGTGCTGTGCATCTCACCTTCTACCTAGACTTGAATTCATTATGGATGAAGAAAATATAGTGATTATGAAAGGCATGTATTTGTAACTTCCAGTGAATGATAGTTTTTCAATATATTTTGATAATTATCACAAAAATATTAGGCAAGAGATGATTTATGATGATGAACAGTGTGTTAGGTGAAACCTCTTATTGATAATGCAGAGCTTAGTTGTTAATTTGGAGTCATTTTTCTACATCTCTAGTGTTATGTTTAAATTAAATTCTGTTGGATTTTGTATCGTGCACGACATTGATTGTAATATTATGTTACAGCTCTTAAACAAGAGTAGGTATGTCATTGTTCCATTGCAAGTTACGTAGTGCAGACTGTTAATTAAATATAGAACAACTATTATTTACAATCTGATATACATATACATACATAGTGTTCTGGTAAATGGCAGGTCTTTCACTGCAAACTCTGCATTCTCCAATCTTTCCTATTTTCTGCCTTCTTCTTAGTCTCCGCATATGATCCTTATCCTGATATCTTCTTCTGCCCTGAACTCTTCTCCTGTTTACCATTCCACTTCTCAGCCAGTGACGCAGCCAATTCCTTTTTCTCGTCCTAATCACCTTCAGCATAATTCTTTCCAATACAGCTTCATTTCTTATTCTGTCTGTCCATTTCACATGCTACATCCTTCCCCATATCAACATTTTAAATGCTTCTCTTCACTTCGTCATAATGTCCATTTTTCTGTGCAGTACAATGCTACACTGCACAAAGCATTCACAACCCTTTGTTCTTTTTTCAGAGGTCTGTAGATGTTCCTTTTGCTATTAAAAGTTTCCTTTGCTATTGCTAGCCTCCTTTTGATTTCCTGGCACCAGCTCATGTTACTGTTTATATGGATGTAGCAATGTATGGGGCAGAAACATGGACGTTATGGTGAAGTGAAGAGAAACGAATAGAAGCATTTGAAATGTGGATATGGAGAAGGATGGAGCATGTGAAGTGGACAGACAGAATAAGTAATGAAGCTGTGTTGGAAAGAGTGGATAAAGAAAGAATGATGCTGAAATTGATCAGAAAGAGGAAAAGAAATTGTAAAATTCTGGGATATCTGTGCTGTGTTGTGATGATAACTCTTAAGAAATATCCTCTATGACTCAGCACTGATGCTGAAAACGTGTTACATTCGTATCATTACAGTCATAGGTCAGTAACCAAACAGCTCTGATTATTGATTGTTGAAGCCCTATCAATTTGTCAACAGCAAGCTCGGAACACTTACTTCCTGGTACAGTCACATGTTGCAATGACGAAAGTGAACTAATTTAACTCAATATCCTTCTTCTGGTCTATTTTTTAAATGTTAGTATTGAAGTATTTGCATCATATACTAAGTTATTAATATCAAATTTTGTAAATGTGTGATTTACGTGGGAAAAGTAATTTTGAAGCATTCATTTATAATAGATTATTTAATTCAATAACTGAATAAATTTATATGCTTGATTAGTCAAATGGTTCTGTTAGTAAATGTAATGGAATATGCTCTGAAATTGTTTTCCTTTCTCCTGAAAAATTACAGTTTTGTTGGTTACATCCTTATTCTGGGGAGGTCTAAAGGTGGCTTAGACCAGTTGGCTAGAATCTCTTCAGGAATTATGAAAAGAACTGATCCTTCCATCGTTTACTGGATTTTCAATTGTTTTTCAATCAGTTTATGATTGAGAGCTTGTGTGGGATTTTATCTGAAGCTGTTTTCTTAATTAATCCAGCCAATTGCAGCTGTATGTTTTTCATGTTGACGACAATTCCCATTATTTGACCAAGTTATATTGAGAAGCCAGAGGACTGATGACCCAGAATCCAGCAGTGTGCCATTAGAAAACTACAATAATTCCGATTTTAAGTTCTAGGCTGATTTAATTGTTTTTCTTGTGTCCTGTAGCATAAGTCCTGCCAGAGGCCTTAGTAACCTCATCTTTGCTGATTGTGTTCTTTTTAATTTCTTTTTTCTTTTTTTTTTTTTTTTCTAAATGTCCTCATCTCTGAGCCTCAGAAGTGTTAAGGCCACTAATGTTTTGTAAAATTTTAATGCTCCTTCATGTGTCACTTTTCTAATCAGAATGATTTTTATTATTGCTAATTAGTTGAAATTTGACCAGTTCATTGTTACTGCCTCTGGAGACAAAGTATAGTACAGATTGCAACCAAGATAATTGAAAGGATTCACTGACTTCTATAATGCGATTATTTATAGCAATTTTGATTCTAAGTAGTTTGTTCTCTTGAAAGCCATTACATTTTGTTTTATTAGTAATCTACAGATTGTAATGATTTATGATCGTGCATAATTTATGTACTTCTCTCGTGGCTTGTTTTTAGTATTGTCTGATCATCTACATATGTATAATAATGTATTTAATTGGGTGACTAATGATTTAATTCTCACAGCTATTAACTCACAAATGACGAAGCATTGTCAACAGTACATATTGGTCCCTCAAATAGCTCAATGGTAGGCTAGAGTGCAGGCTTATTCTAAGGCTTGAGTTCGATTCTGGCATTTGCTAAAATAGATACTTGTGGATAATGGAGGTTTTTCCAAGGTTCTCCTGTTTTCATCGACTTCATAATTTTCTTCTCACTGATACATTCACCTTACCTTCCACCTGATGAACAAGTCACAGGATTGCAAACAAGCTTCAGTGATACCAAATTGAGATGGCCAGATGTATTGCCTTCTCTGAACTAGGGCAAGCCTCTATTCCTTCATCTGGATTTGTTCTCAAGATCTGATGACAGTTAAGGAACTATCTGTGTCATTTCTGGTATCTCCGAGGCTGCAAATCCTCTTGTTATTTCATTTGGTCCTTTCCTCTCAGGAAATAACATGTACAAATGATCGAAATAGTGGCAGTAGTAAAGGACTTCAATCTGCTGCCTCTAATAATAATAATAATAATAATAATAATAATAATAATGTTGTAAGCCCTCATTTGCAAATACCATGAACTAAACCTGTAAAATATGAAATGTCTAATTTGTAAATGCTGTCTGTGGTTTTGTTAAGAAATTTTTAATTGTAGATGGTCTTTTATTGCAGCCAAAAAACTCCCAAAGAATGAGCAAGTGTCTGGTGCAGGAACCAGCGGTCAAGGCCGGAGATTGGTGGAATCTGAAGGACAGCAAAAAGCGCCAGGCAATTGCTGCAAGTGATCCGTCTTAAAACCACTTTGGATCTTCTTCACAACTCATGTGAGTATCAACAGGCAGCACGGACTATTATGGAATATAATAAATAATATTCTCCTCTTCTGCATTCAACTGAAAAAAGCACTCTCTCTTGAAATACCTTCATGTCATAGTAAAAAATATGAAGAACTTATAGTCCTCACTACTGATTAACAGTTTGTAACTGGAATATATACATGAATATAAGCTAATCATAAGGAACATCGAAATCTAAATTTCCATTTTATGATACTTTATACTGAACAACAATGTAATTTTATTATCTCAACAATAACTCTTCACTTTCTACAATTTAATTTCACTCCCGTCAACAATGGGATTTGCTCTCCCCTCAGCAACACAGCGTTCGTTATTGCACTCCACAAACGACAATGACAATTTACTTGGACTATTACGAACAACAATGAACTGTTAATCTTAACTAATATTCACAAAGCACTATTTACAACACAGAACTGTCAGTTCTTAGTTCACAGCTCGTTTGTCTTTGCTAGTTCTTTAGCTCAGTCACTCGCGTTCACAGAATCTCGAACCCCAGACCTTCGGAGACGATCCGCTGAACTTCGAACTCAGGACCCCAACTGCGGTCCACTGCACTCGAACTCCGGGCTTCAGGCTCCACAGTTACGGACACAACTCAAGTCGCGCTATGGTCTCGAAGCTGGCTTCACTGCTACACAAGACTAACTCGCTTACTGCCCAAATCTGCCTGTAACAACACTGACTGACACTGACTTTCACTTGCGTCTTCTCTTTTATATAACCAAACCATAGTTACGAGAAAGTTCGCGGTCAGAATGAATAATCTGGATATTTCCACTTCGACGGACTTCTGGACGATTCGGGAGGGTCCGTCCCTCCCTTCACTCCGCACGTCAGTTTGCTTCCTTCCCCACTCGGCAAGTAGCAGATGCGCGCGCAACCTCCCCTCGCCACGTCGCCGTAATACATCCCCCTCTGCCCTCTCAGCATGCAGATGCTCCCCGTACCAGCGTTTCGTCTGCCGCGCGCCCTGTCGGACACGCGTTCGAACCCCGGTGCAGCTGTCACAATACATATGGTAGCAATAATTGTTGCAGCTGCATGTAGTTTGTGTTAAGCTAAATACTATCTCTAGTTTGGGTGTTACAGAACACTGGACCTGTTAAGTTGTAACTTGCAGACATTATTTTCAGTTGAACGAAATTTCAATACATCAAAATTAAATTACAGAACCCCGCAAATTTGTTGTACTGAAATTTCACTCTATCTTAAATCAAATAGAAGTAATAGCTTTATGAAATCTTATATTACTTTTGAACTCAACAGCACAAACTAAGGCGAAAATTTAGGATGTTAGGCAAGGAAATGTTTTGTCTCCCATTTTGTTCAGTATTATGAATGAGACTGTAAATACAATATTTCATTCATTCATAGTCTTCTGTCCAAGGACAGGTTCTTCACTTCAAACCCAACATTCTTCAGTCTTCCCTCTTTTCTGCCTTCCTCTTCATTTCCACATACAATCCATAAATCTTAATGTCGTCTATCATTTGATATCTTCTTCTGCCCTGAACTTTTTTTCCCATTCGCCATTCCTTCCAGCTTATCTTTCAATAGGCAGTTTCTTCTTAGGTTTCCTTTTCCTGATCAGTTTCAGCGCCCATTCTGTCCAGCACAACTTCATTTCTCATTTTATCTATTTCCCATGCTCTGTTATTCTCTATATCCACATATCAAATGCTTCTAGCTATTTGTGCACTTCATCGCAATGTTCAAGTTTCTGCTCCATATAATACCACACTCCACACAGGGCACTTCACTAGTCTCTTTCTTAGTTCTTTTCCAGAGGTCCGCAGAAGATAACTCCTTTTTCTATTAAAAGCTTCCTTTGTCGTTTCTATCCTTTTGACTTCCTGGCAGCAGTTCATGTTACTACTTATAGTACACTCCAAGGATTTGAAGCTGTCCACTTGCTCTACTGCCTCATTTCGAATTCGCACTTTTACCTTTTTAGTTTTCTTCCAATAACTGTGGTCTTTGTCATGTTTTCATTTATCTTCTCCCCATACTGCTCACATCTGTCTCTAGCTCCAGTAGCATATCTCTTAGTATCATTTTCTATTCTAACAACGCCATATCAGCAGCAAATCTTATGCACTTTATTTTTTTTCTTCTTCATACTGTCACCCTTTCCATGTTCTGAAAACAGTTCTTCACTAATCCTCCAAAAAGATGTTGAACAGAGTAAGTGATGAGTAACATCTTGTTGTATCCCGTCTCCCTATTCAACTTTCCTATGATATTTCTTCCCCTATCATGACTTCAACTAGTTTCATATAAAGATTACTGAATAGCCTTCTGTCTTTTCTATTTTACACCAATTTTCTTCAGGATCTCCATAAGTTTATTTCAATCCACTCTGTCAGAAGCTTTTTCTAGGTCCAGTTTACTACATAAACCTCTTTATGTTTCTCACGGATTTTTCTCAGCAGTCCCATTGCATCTCTCATACCTTCTCCCTTCCTGAAGCCACATTACTCTTCGAACTCTCCTTCCATCTCACAAGGGAGGGTTTTCAGTAGGGCACGATGAATTTGGCTGAAAGTGTTAAAGTAGACTGATTTAAGGTTCCTGAAAACGATGGTGAAGGTCAGAATTACATATTTGTGAAAATACAGCAATTTTAAAAATCTGGGTTGCATGTCGTTCTTTTGCGCAACTTGCTCATTACTACTTTCAGAGAGTTCTAAAGGCAAGGAAATTAATTTCTTCCATCCCTGTTAGAAATCTAGAAGTGGAATAGGCTTATGTTCACATTTGCTTTTAAGACGAAATGGATAAATACAAATGTGAACATACGCCACTTCTAAATTTCTAACGTGATGGAAGAAAGTAGTTTTCTCGCCTCTAGCGCTCTCTGCAAGTAGGTTATGAGCAAGTTGCGCACAAGAACTACATGCGTCCAGATTTTTAAAATTGCTGTATTTTCACAAATATGCAATTCTGAAACGAGAGACCTTCATCATCGTTTTCAGGAACCATAAAGCAGTGTACATTGACACTTCCAGCCAAATCCATTGTGCCCTACTGAAAACCCTCCCTTGTTAGTATATAAACGTCGATTCAGAATTTGCAGGAGAAGCTTTGTTGTGTGTGATATCAGGCTGATAGTTCTGAACTTATTACATTTCTTAATACAGATCATAATTTTGTTACTATGTAATTGCATATGTTTTCCCCATAAATGCAGTGTACCATCTTTAATAGTTAAACTATTGTACAATTCTTCTCTAGGTTCGTTCCATTCTTAGCTAGGAGGGCATGGTTCCGGCTGGCTTTGTGCGGACCAGGCCGGTTCTTCGGCAGTTTTGTTGGCTGGAAACATTCCTGGCGGTCGGAACAAGTAACACCTCCTCATGTGAAACGAACGTATTTCCACTGTAATCCTCCTATCGATTGCCGTGCAGAGTTACTCGGTACATTATATCAGTGGCAATTGTTTATAGGTGAAATAAGTGTAATAATAATAATATTAATAATAATAATATTGATACGCTGTACGTATGTCTGCATGGGAGTCCTGGAAACATACCAATGTGTTTCAAGAGCTGCAGTGCTCAGCGCAACGGAACAAACATCTGCTTGGAGTGAGCTACTTAGGAATGATTGGTATTTTCACACGACTCCTTCAATCAAGTCTCTTCGTTAAATTTCCTCTTGAACACCTGGTGGTTGTATATTGTACTGTTCAGAAATGTGTTCCAGAAAAAAAAAATTACATAAAAACACATGGAACATGGCAGGCAGTGATGAGTAAAACAATTCAGATTATATATAGAGAGAGATCTTTTATAGTACTGAAAAGATGATAGTGCAGCTTTACCTTTGTCCTTCACTCCCTTTTGTTTATTAAGTTCCCAATATGCAGATTTTCAGCATAAAAGTGTTTGATAAATTTGGAATTCAATATATTTGGAACATATTTCTGTCCTTCAAGATTGGTATAAAACAATTTATAATTAAAAAGAAACGTGCTCATGGTCCAGACTATTAGCTTGTGTATCATATCTATATAAGTTTACTAAGACATTATTCTACCATACATGCCAGTGTAGTTAAATTTTCGAATCATATTCAGTTTTTCTTTAGATGTACAAATAGCATATTGCTGTGGTGGCTGTACATTTTTATCGAAGTTCTTTGATTGTTTTTCTGAAATAATTGAAGAGCTGTGAGCAGTGAGTTCTTATTATAAATGAATTAGAATGTGATGCATGGGTGTTGAACATGAAATTACCCTATCAAATCAAGCACTGTATTATACATATTGAAATGCTTGCTTTATCTTTCTGTAAGCACAGGAACACTCAGATTGTACAGGATAAATCATAAAGAAATAAAGTTAATAGGATATTGTGTAGTATTTATTGTCCACTTGTGGAGGGTTTTATTACGGGTTAAGTTGCATTTTCAGAATTTTCATTAATAGAAAAATCCTGACAAGTACCAGGATGTGACTGCAGCAAGGAGAATATACCTTGATGTAAGCAGTGGGAGTATGTTATGTTTCTTGTATTTATTAATTTTTTTAGGGGGGTACTGTTCTGGAAAAATATATATCTATTCTCTCATTCATATTTTGTAATATATACAGTCTGAATAAGTGACGTAATATATAAATATTAACTTCAAGGAGTGCATTAGCATCATTGTTGGGTATTCGTATTGGGAACATATTCTGACTCACAGTATGATGTTATGGTTTAAAGAGGATATTCTTTTGAAAGTGAAAGAATCTTAAATTCGTAACTAGATATTTCTTTCTGTGCAATATTTCACTGTTAAGAATTTATAAGTATTTGAACGTGAAAATAATCAAAATCTGATGTAAAATAGAACTTAAATTCTTTTATTTGTAGTTTAAAAGTTAAAGACAAGCTAGTGATATACCTACCACAACTGTGAAGATCCAAACTGTTTTTCAGGACACAGTTGCAGCAGAGGTGCTGAGAGACTCGTTGCTCGGGTTTTCTAGGACCCATGCTGTGACTGGTTTTTTTTGTCAACTATATATTTCTAGTTCATAAAATACTGTATAAAAGTGTTGCAACAGATATAATCAATTTGTGATTTGAAATATATATTATATAGATTTATGTTTTAAGTAGAACAATGAAGAATTTTTAAACATAAATTATGTAATATTTACAATTCTCTAATGTATGTTACAGAGATTATTGAGTTGTTGGCATTGTTTCTATGATAGTCGGTTTTTAAATTTAAATGTATTCTTACTTTAATTTGTAATATTCTATTAGTAAAAAAAGAAAAAGAAAAGTTATTCTTCATCCTGTGAGATTTACAGACTGCAAGCAAGACCTTTTGACTTGGAGCAATATTTAAAAACAAAGTATCCTAATGTTAGTTTGTAGATATTTCATTCCCACAAATAAATATGTTATTTTGATTAGCTCCCCCATTATTTTAATTACCAAATTTGGCAGGAACCTTACTGTTCAGAACTGAAAGAATACTATTGGAATTTATTACATTTCTGTTCAATTAAAAATTGAAAGCTCCAGATCTACAGTTCAGAGTACTTTCTTTTTTTCTGTAAGTTATTTCTGGTACTTTTGTACTTTACAAGTGGGCAGAGAATAAGAGAGAAACATTTATTGAAGAACATCTGATAATAGAAAACTTGTAGTCATCTGCAGACATGTATATTAACAGAATAATGGTAAGTACCAAAAAAAAAATAATAGAACAAGAAAACTAATTTTGGAAAGACATGCCAAAAAATTGCAATATACGAGTAACTTTCATTTAAATATTTGCAATACATTTTTCACTAATTTTTAAATTACTGATGATATTCTTTGGTGTAACTAAATTTTTTAAGGAAACTGACATTTTGTATTTGGTGAATGTGTCAGTTGATTGGTATTGCCAGGTAATGTAATAGACTTCGAGAAAAATTACACCATATCTTTGAACTCTTTTTCTCCCAAGCACTTTCTCAACCTGATTACATTTTGGGTTCTAAACTGTAATTAGTGTGTTTTAAATTAGAACATTAAAATTCATATACTACTACTACTGCATTCTTGATATTTGCAAGAACTAATGCAAGGGTATCAGTTCAGGGACAAAAAAAGTATTTATGCGTGTTAACCTATTAAAAATTCAATTACATGTGTACAATAACTGAGTGAAAACATTCTGTGCACTTAAGTTACTGCAGAATTTGAAAAAAGTGCTTTTTGATTGTAATTCTCCTATTGAGTTTCAAAATGGTGTGTTGTTCTTAAAATGTTTTGTCTTTCTCATATGATAATGTATAAAATTGGGAAGAGAGAGATTATTAATTATATTGTGTTGAGAATTCATATTCAGAATGTGTGTGACATTGGATTGGCCGTATCTGACACCTTTTTGTTTCGCCTTAGTCTTAATAGTGAATATTCCTGTAATTAATTTATTAGGAGTTTATTAAAACGCACTCACCTTTAATTAATAATGCAAAAATTAAATGCTCGGAAAAAAAAAATTTTGTACCTCATATTCCCAGAATGGTGTGCCTTAATTTAACAGCTAAAATGTCTGCTTTGTATGCCTGAGATCCATGTTCAAGTCATGGTCAGTTCAGAAGAATTATGAATCTGGGAGTACTCCTGTTTCATCCATAATGTTACAACATTTATGTACTTCTCAATGTACACCGTGGGCAGCATTGAAAGACTCTGTGATATGAAGTCCTCAAAACGTGTACAAGTAATTGTGGACCTTCATATTTCTGTATACAAGTAAGTTACACGCCATAACCAGGGTTTCCAGGACATGATACTGCGTACTTCGTCACTAAACATTTGAATTAATAATTAAATTTGCAATAAAACTGGTTTTATGTATGTAACTATTAGAACATAAGCTTTTGTTACATTTTTGCTAGATTATGAAATATTGTTTGAATTATTAAGTCTGGAAAAAAAATGCCATATTACAGCCTGACCTACACAGTAAAAAATAAAAATACAGTATAATACATAACAGTACTAAATCTCTGCTTCAGTGGCTAACCATGACAATATCTTCGAAAAATATTGGAGTGCAAGAGGTCAGATGACTTTATTGCCAAACGTCTGGCATTAGAAAGCAACATAATAGTACTATCGTTTTTGTTGCAATAGAGCTTTGATAGGTGGCACCAGACAGAAATGACTACAGTCAGCGTAGGTTGGACAGGATCTTAAAAATGAATAAGGAATTTTAAAAATAATTGTATAGAAAACGAGGAAAAATCTCTCCCATTTTTTTTTTTATATATAGGACACACCATTAAAATCCAGGACGTCTGGCAATCCTGGCCATAACCGTAATTAAGGTTCTGTCCCAGAGTTGCATTTACAGCTGAAGTGAACTAGATGGTTGACTAAATATCTGGATGTGATGTCAGAGGTTATAATCCAAAGCTACATACTGCATAGCAATCAAGTCCAACGAAAATGCTTGATTGATGACTTGTACACTAAATAAAATGGATACCTCATCAGCAATTGGAGCTATGAAATCTGAACATTAAATATCTTCAGATTTTGTAAGACAATGGAGATAGCACGTTAATTTTGAACATTAACATTGTTAGTACCTTCTTTAATTTTTAAAAGACTATTGTAATATAGTATGTACTTATCTTTTCCACTTGCTACCTTAATTCAGTGCTGCACCGTAATGTCATGGATTTTTTTTTTTTAAGTGGTCCATGAAGAAGGCCGTGATTCTAACATACATTCCAAACTCCCTAATGTGTAGTTCACTACAAAGCTAGTTCCTAGCCACAAGTATGTAGTGTAGACTTGAACTGTGGGTCACATCTTTATATTTGCATGATGTCAAAGCATTTAAAATATTATACATATCATCTATAATAGATCTTCCCTAATATTGATATATTACAAACTAAATTGAAATTTTCTCCCATAATTATTAACTGCATTATAATAGTTTGTCTTCCATCAGCGTCTATACCATCATTTTAACACACTGTAAGTTCTAACCACAATTCGTTTTGCAAATCCATCGTATCAAATTAAATCATAATGAATTTTACATTCCCTTCACAAGTATCTGGAGACACATCTAAGATTACTTTCATGCACTTTTACACACTTCTGACTTGCAAACAGTCATTGACATATTCACCACAATCTAAGTGATAGAGTTTTGGTGTATTGCTCCTGAAAAGGGATGCTTGAGGTCTATTGCAGGAAATAAGAATTACCTGCCTTTAGATTTAAAAAATCCAAACTGAGGAATATTGTTATTCGTTCTACAGTGCTGAAGACTGGAATGCATTCTGTGCAGGTGGGCCCTCATTTCCCCACTGTGGTGTTATGCTGAGCCAAGCTGATCAGTTTAATCAAATTTCACTGCATATATGCTGTTGAATCATTGGTCAGAGATTTGCTAAACAATTTTAATATACTGTATGTTAGGAGAAAATCCATAAACGATTAGGGAAAACACGGAAATTTTACTTGAAGCAAGTAAAGCAATAGGTTTGGAAGTAAATTCCGAAAGACAAAGTATGTGATTGTCTCTCGTGACCAGAATATTGTACGAAATGAAAATATAAAAATTGGAAATTTATCCTTCGAAGAAGTGGAAAAATTCAGATATCTTGGAGCAACAGTAACAAATATAAATGCCACTCGGGAGGAAATTAAATACATCATAAATATGGGAAATGCCTGTTATTTGGTTGAGAAGCTTTTGTCATCTAGTCTGCTTTCAAAAAATCTGAAAGTTAGAATTTATAAAACAGTTATATTACTGGTTGTTCTGTATGATTGTGAAACTTGGACTCTCACTTTGAGAGAGGATGAGAGATTAAGGGCGTTTGAGAATAAGGTTCTTAGGAAAATGTTTGGCCCTAAGAGGAATGAAGTTACAGGAGAATGGAGAAAGTTACACAACGCAGAACTGCATGCTTGTATTCTTCACCTGACATAATTAGGAACAGTAAATGCAGACATTTGAGATGGGCAGGGCATGTAGCACATATGGGCGAATCCAGAAATGCATATAGAGTGTTAGTTGGGAGGCTGGAGGGACAAAGACCTTTGGGGAGGCCGAGACATAGGATAATATTAAAATGGATTTGAGGGAGGTGGGATAATATGATAGAGACTGGATTAATCTTGCACAGGATAGGGACCGATGGTGGGCTTAAGCGAGAGTGGAAATGAACCTCCAGGTTCCTTGAAAGCTGTAAGTAAGTAAATTAAAAAAGTCATGGTGAGACATACTTTATCAAACGTTTAAAAGGTTAGAAACAGTTCAGACCTTAACATGTTGTGAATAATGTTACTGTTTATAGTTCAAGTATCCTGTTGACTTGTAGCTAGTACGATTTTTTTTTTAATCAGTCGTCTGAAACCGTACTCGTAGTGGCAATGTAAAAGAAGTCTGCTTTGTAGCAATCTTATGTAATTCTAAAACTGAAAATCCTAAAGAAACAATTATCCCATAGGTTAGTCTGTTTATGTAGAGCACATGAGAAGGGCTGGATGACTGAAAAGCTGGTAACTGGCTTAAGGTTAGGTGGGGACAGTGACCAGGTCCTTTGTTAAAGAATGATTCTGGCATTAGTTTTGATGAAGTGTGGATGTTATTGCGTTTTGTATTTAATGCCGTGAGTATCGAGGATGATGCTATAGACAGCTATAAACTACAACAATAAAGATAAATGCAAAGCTAGATCGAATACAATTTAAAATAAAATTAACATTATACACTACTGTAAAATACTGAGGCCCATAGAAGAGTCTAGAAATTACTTAAAATTATAAAAGGGTCTTCTGTGAGCCAACAGTGCAAGATGGTGTTAAATCTCTTGTAATGTATAATGTGTGCCTGCTTTGGCAATTTATTGAACAAAAAAAAACTGCAGTTAAAATTTTTTCTCATGAATAACGGTCTACAATGTGCATCACAAGGATAGTTTGCAAAAGAAGAAGAAGAAGAAAAAGAAAAAAAAAAAGAACTTTGTATAAAGCACTGCTGTTCCCCCCATATTAGAATACCATAAGGCATTGCGCTAGTAAAAAAAATGCATAATAAGAGGTTTAAAGTATTTTGATACATAAATTACTCTTGAGAGTTAGAATTTACAATCAGTTACACAATTTCAACATATAGTTACAGTGGTTCTTATAAAGACAATTATACTTTATATTTTCAATATCACATAATATTTTATAGTGACCATGATTTGGTAAATTGCTATCATTGACTTTAAAATTCCGTGGAGTTCAGTATAGTGAGTATGGCATCATTAAATAAACTGAGATAAGATAAAGTTAAGCAAAAGAGGAATGTTAATTCTTTATTCTTTTCGTGGTCGTTATCCCATGAGGGACGACATCTATCCAGGTGCTATTTGTTTATATAAATTAACCCTTCAAGGATAATCTGGAAAGAGAATATAATGGAAGGTTACCAGTACTTAAAGAGGTTTATGCTGTGACCTCAACAGGCAAATCTAAAGAACAAAGTATGGTATACTGTATTACAGGTGCTGGTCTAGCGAATAATTACAGCATGAAAAATGATTAGTAAAAAGTCAGTTTTGAAGATTTCAGGAAACTGTTGTGTTTCAAAAAAATTGGATGACAGTCAAGATTATGATCTGTGGGAAGACTACCAGTCTGATGAAGAAGAGGAGCTTGGTACCAGTTCAGCTGATGACCATAAAAGGATGCTGCTGAAGGTAAAAACTGAAAACTTGAAAAAAAGGCTTTCAATTTGTAAGTTTTTTCATTCTATAACATTTTCAAAATGTAGGTCGAATTAAATTGAGTTAGGTTTATTTTCCCATATAAAACATCTGAGAAGCTAGGGTCTTATTATATTTGAAGTTACACCAGATCTTTGCCAATGCAGTACGGTATTTATTATTCAAAAGACACTTATTAAAATGATTTAATTCCCATGCAAATAAAAAAAGTTTAACAGTCATTCTGTGGATTGCACACAAAAGGGATGAAGATATTAGTTATTATTTATAAATTTAATGGCTTAGGTAGATATAATTTATTATTAAAGTATTTCTTTACTATTTACACGTTAAAATACAAATGTATTAAAATCCTTAGGTACCCGGTACTAGTTTAGCCATATGTATCGTATACGAGAAAAGAAATTTATTGATGCCAATTTCACACCAAAAATAAGGGTGGAAAGTTGCTGTGAAAGTGGTGGCTGGCAAAGAGAGGTGGTCAGGCAGGATCGCTCAAGTGAGGTGGAAGGAGTAGGTGACAGGGAGGGCAAGTACATTCATCTCATTTCTGTGTGTTTCCTTACTGATCACAGAGAAGAAGTAAGTTTCTGTAACATCGAATCAGTGACAGGTTACATTAGGTTAGTTTAGATTTTCGATACCGGTATGTTTTGGAAGAAGAAAGGGCACATTCTTAGATAATTATTATGACTATATGCAAAACATACCAAAAGCCTAAACTAACCTAACCTGACACTGATTCGACCTTACGAAAACACACTTTTTCTCTGTGATCAGAAGGAAATGAGGTGTATGTGCTGCTCCTCCATGCCACCTACCCCTTTCTCGACAGAGCAATCCTGCCTGACCACACCTTTCCGTCGGCCATCACTTCCACAATCATTTTCTACCCCTATTGGTGAAGACATTCAATTTCCTTTTGTTTACAGTACATACGACTCGACTAGAAACGAAGTACTTAAATACATTTATACCTCAAAGTGGTAATGCAGCAGAGGCGTATACTGGTTAAAGGGTTTGGGCTACCGCTGACCCTATTATTACACAAAATATATCTAACGATTACTTTAATTTTAATTACTATGGTAAAACTAATAATACAAAATTATTACATTATGTTATATTATAAACTTTTTCTTTTGTAATTTCCTTGGGCTACTGCCGGTAGCCCGCAAAATATGCCCCTGAAATGCAGTCGTAAAGAAATACCATTATTAATAATAGTAATGCTGGTATATGTATGCGGCAATGATAACATATCTGTACTTCGCCAGAATAATACAGTAGGTAACAAACTAAAGCTTGCAACACTGGCTCATTGTGTATTACAAGTCCTTCCATATGTGACATGCTTCTGAGGTGAAGACCTGAATGCTGATCTCATCTTTTCCATTATTCCAAAAAAGAAAAGACTGCAGTAATAATTTTCTCTTAAACATGGAAGTCTAGGAGACATATTGGGCAGCTCATTTTATTTAGAGAAGTTTTATTATATATCTAGTCGACCTGGTTGGCGAGTTAGTATAGCGCTGGCCTTCTATGCCCAAGGTTGCAGGTTAGATCCCGGCCCAGGTCGATGGCATTTAAGTGTGCTTAAATGCGACAGGTTCATGTCAGTAGATTTACTGGCATGTAAAAGTATTTTAGTATTTATTTATTTAACCTGGTAGAAATAAGGCCGTCAGGCCTTCTCTGCCCCTCTACCAGGGGATTACAACTATAATATGAACAATAAAATTGCAATTAACATTAAATTTACAATTACAATTACAATAAAAAATTAAAGTAGGACAAGATTACCTGATTAATGAAAGCTAGACTCCTGTGGGACAAAATTCCGGCACATCCGGAGACGCTGATATAACCTCTGCAGTTGCAAGCGTCATTAAATAAAACATAACATTTAACATTATATATCTACCTTGGCTTATCTTGGTTGTGGACATCCAAGTATTAAAAAAAAAACCTGATTACTTCATTCCAATGCTCTGGCCACTGCTTGCCTATGTGTAAAAGCTAAGAGTTAGTTTGGACATACTTTTCTTACAGATTAGTACAATCTGTCTTCCCCCTCACTGAGATTTGTACTGTTGCACAGGGGCAGAGATGTAATGCGAGATCTGTATTTCATCTTATACAAGTGTAAGAAATAAAATTTAAAAGAAAATCGTTCTAACAGATTTCTACTTTCTCACCATTTTGTGTTTTTGGATTTCAAATATAGATCTATTAATTTTTACAAAATGTTTTTATTTTTTCACGCAATAATTTCCTGGTAAATTGATTCGTAGATACTTAACATGGTCAAAATTCAGTCAGTAGTTAGGAGAAATTGCTGTACTACAAAAATATGCAAAGGATGACATGAGCAGAACCACTCTTTTGTGATCAGTGTTGAGGAAAACTTGTATTTCAATTTCATTGTGCCGTCTGGTCGACCTGATTGGCGAGTTGGTATAGCACTGGCCTTCTATGCCCAAGGTTGCGGGTTCGATCCCGGGCCAGGTCGATGGCATTTAAGTGTGCTTAAATGTGACAGGCTCATGTCAGTAGATTTACTGGCATGTAAAAGAACTCCTGCGGGATAAAATTCCGGCGACGCTGATATAACCTCTGCAGTTGCGAGCGTCGTTAAATAAAACCCTAGATCATATATGTAACAGATAACTCCTCGCTACGTTAAAATCGGCAGCACTTTGAAGAGAACAACCGCCAGGATCGCCACCCGTCGGCAGTAAACGAACACGAGATGGCAGCACAGTCGCTAATGCAATTCAAATGGGAATTATGACGTGACTCCTTATGTAACAACTAGATGGCAGCGTAGTAAACCTGACAAAAGCTGTTAACCTCAAAGCCTATAAGCGCGACATATCTGTTACATATATGATCTAGAATAAAACATAACATTTATTTACTTTAACATTTGTGTCATTTGTTGACGATTTATTGAACTACTCATATTGCTGACTCCTAAACCTATATGAGCGACTCATCTGGTATAGTATGCAATGACGTCGCCAGGATCAGAGCAAGGGGGGTGCGGATGGGGTGCGAGCTGTAAAAATGTGTACATAAAAAATCCAAAATGTTGTTTCATGCACTTGCGCGCATACTATACATCTGTTTATTATTATTATTATTATTATTATTATTATTATTATTATTATTATTGCTTATCACATCCATTACGATACACTATGGGACGTAGTTGTTTTTTCACATCCAAGAAATTGTTTGTTTGTTTTTGTTCTTCAAAATAATTTATGCCTAGTATTTTGTTAATAAATTGCCCCTTTGGGGTGCGGAAAGGGATGCTCCGATTTTTTATGGGGTGCTTGCGCACCCTTTCGCACCCCCCCCCCCAGCGGCGCCTCTGATAGTATGATTTAGGTTTGTGGGGAAAAGAGAGAACATGAAAAAAAAAAGTGGGAAATTTAGACGCAAATAAAAATAATGCTGAACAGTGTTGCCAATTTAGCTTTTTCAAGCTAAATCTAGCTATATTTATGTTACGCTCAGCTGCAAAAAAATTTCATCTCGCTTAGCGGGGAATCCAGCTTATTTCTTTCGCGTAACAGGTGGAAAATTTCGTTGGTTTAATATAATTTTATATAAATTTATTTAGTATTGTATTAATATTAATCTTAAACTATTCATGATAAGCTCGTATGTTTCATCCATTGAGCTCTATACTATAATGGTTTTATCATACAAGAAATGATTTCAATAAAAACGAATTTATATTGTGATTTTAGCACATCTATCGTCATTAATTATAGACAAAAAATTTACCATACCACTCCTGTGAAATTAGTGTACGTACGATTGTGTTAAGCCCGGTATACTATTATAACGTCTTTGGTTCAGACGGTGCGTGTTTCTGTGATGGATTCCAAGGTGGCTCCGCGGATGGCCTGCAAACCATCACGAAAAATAGCAAGGAGTCTACCCTCGAAATCCAGCAAGCTACCCATCCACGGAGCCACCAGAACGGATTACTTCCGGCAAGTGACCACGCAGGCGACCCATCCGCGGAGCCACCTTGGAATCCATCACAGAAACACGCACCGTCTGAACCGGGCTTAATTTTAGTGGTCTCCAATGCCCTGCCACTACATATGTATGTTACGTCATATGGATATTATAGATTATGTTTACTATATTTAACTTATATTCCTATATTCGCAATTATACATTATAATTAAACATAATGTCATGTATGACACCCGTCACATTCTACTTGTCTGTATTTTAATATTACAATTGAGCACTGAATTATTGTATTTATCTACTACCTAAGAGACGAAGTTGTTGGCAACCCTCCTATTTGAAACTATGCTACGCAATCAAGAGGAGTGGAATAGGTACACAACATAAAATAATTGTATCATCAACACTCTGTCTATGTTGTAATTTTTTCAACTGCTAAAAATAATTTATTTTTATTACGTCAAACACTACACTGATACGTGTAATAGAATATAAACGTTATAAAGTATTATTGGCACATTTGGGTGGCCACACTGTTCGCAACCGCTGTAAGTGCAGAATTTTGTACTGCATAAAACTTCCTATATTGACAGATATGCACAAAAATATGTAATTAGTAATGCTGTTTCTATAATGACAATAGTGAGTGTCTTATAGTTTTGTCTGTTACATAAGTCACCAGTTTTAAATGTACCGCCAGAACCGCCAGAGATCGGATCTCTGTGCGAAGATTCTTGAACCAGTTGAAGCATCTCTTTCGATGAAGTGGGGATGTTGGTAGAGCTTACAATCAGCTGTTATATTAAAGTTCGACGATTGGTAAAAGTGACTTTAATAGTCTATAACCATTATATTTTCAACATTATTGTAGATAAATAATAGCATTTTACTGTAGAGAGAAATTACTTTATAAATTGCTAAGTAGGACGTCAAAATCTTCCAAAATGGGAGGATACGGCACGGCGGGCGTAATGCAATAAGCAGTGGAGGAGGAACAACAACCACTACTACCTTACACTGTTGTGAATGTTACGGGGTTAACTGCATTCACGGGTGTAATATTTAATGTGTTTCCTTTCCTTTTGGTTTGACATCGATATTTAATTAATTTCTGAGTGTCAGTTTATTTGAATTGTGACTCGCCTACATTTTCACCATGTCGGAAGAGGGAACAAATGGTTTAATTCAAGATCTAATTAAAAAATCTTTCATTGCTAGATCATTCTCAGAGAAACAACAGATAATTGAAAAAGGTAGACCACGTCCTTGCTTACCATCCCTAATTTGTAAACATAGGGAAGAGAAACGAGAGTATATAAAATATTTCCAACCCTCAGAATATGATAAAACTATTTGGTTAGCTGGTTGTGCAGTTGTACAGAGGGTGTACTGTTGGCCATGTTTATTGCTTGGTGCCGACAGAGAAAATGTGTGGACAAAGGAAGGTTACAATAACTTGAATATGCTTTCACATGCCATCACAATGCATGAAAAATCATTGTGTCACATTAGAGCAAGCCTAGAACTTTCATCATTCGGACGTACAAGGATAGATGTTACAGCAAATCAACAGTATAATGAAGCAGTGATGAAGAACAGAGAGATTTTGAAAAAGCTGATTGATTGCATTTGTTATTTAGCAAGACAAGATCTCCCATTTAAAGGATATACCGGTAATGACCCTCATGAATCCATACACGAGAGAAATTACATACAATTACTACATCATCTTTGTGAATATGATACTATGTTGGTTAGTCAACTGAAAGAAAACGCCGTTTTTCGTGAAAAGTCACTTTTAATTCTAGATGAATTGATAGAATGCATTTCAAATGCACTTAGAAATGCTATCAAAAAGGAAGTCTCTGGGTCTGAATTTGTTTCTATTCTGCTAGATGAGACAACAGACGTTATAAATAAGTCTCAGCTGTCTACAAGCCTTAGGTATGTAAATGATATAGGGGAACTTCAAGAAAGGTTTATTCATTTCTCTGATGTAAGTGCAAATCGAACTGTCGAAGCACTATATGACCACATTGTTAATATTGTGAAGGACTTCGGTTTGGAGACAAAATTGATTGGTCAGACATATGATGGAGCACTAGTTGCAACAGGTCAAATAAATTGCCTACAGAAACGACTACAGGAAATGTATCCCCTAGCCACATTTACACATTGTTACCGTCATGTTTCAGATTTAATTCTGCAGCAATCCGTTTGTGCCATTAGCGAATGCCGTATATTTTTTAAAACACTTTCTGGGGTTTCTTTGTTTTTCTCATCACCATCAAGAACTCATGCACTTAAACAGTTTCTAGAGAAAAAGATGACTAGAACTGCACCTTGGCGTACTCAATGGAACTTCAATTCAGCAATTATTAACACTGTGCAAGAAGTGAGACATGAGTTAATAATGTTCTTTGGAGATATTATCGCACATTGCGAAGATTGGGATTCAGTATCTATATCACAGGCTCTTGGTTTCATTTCGTTTCTGAGTAACTTCAAAACTATTTTTCTTCTTGAAGTCTTTTCAAGTATGATTTGTCAATCAGACTTACTTTTGAATGTAATGCAAAAGGAAACTTTTGATACAGTATTTCATGAAAGAGATATTGCACGATTTAAAGAGCAGCTTTTAAAACAGAGAAGCAATTTTGAACCACTTTGGAGGAAATTAACTCTAAATATGACAAATGAACCTCCTGTAAAGAGGTTACGTAGAAATGAAGATGCAGAATTCAGATGGCTCTATTATAGAATCATAGACACTGTATCTAATCAGATATCAGAAAGACTTCGTACATGTACTAAATTTGAATTCGTGGAACTTCTGAATGAGAAACAGTTCCAGTCTTACAAATCTTTTTTTCCTGAAATGTTGCTATATAATCTTAGCAATGGCCCATATTGCAACTTGTTTGACTTTGTGAAGCTAAAGAACGAACTTATAACTCTCTATTCTTCTTCTGAATTTGAAAATAGACCTGTGCATCAACTGGTGTCATATATGTATGCCAACAATATTCACAACATCCTGAGTGAAACTTACAAACTGGCTTCATTGATCCTGTTAGTACGCTATACAATTGCATCAGTGAAACAATCATCAGCTTTAAGAAGAGTTAATCATTATTGTAGAGCAGTCCAATCGCAAGAGAAGTTACGTGGACTGGGGATATTATCCATAGAAAAGGAACTACTTTCAAAGATGAAATCATTGCCATCATTTTATGATGATGTTATAAGAGAATTTACCACCAAAAACAGGAGACCCGAATTCGAATTGAAATAAATTGTAAACTAAATATGGATGGCTTTTTAGACTTAGAATTGCTTCTGTACATGTTAATATTATTTTGAATGTGATGTAAGTGAAACTCAAGGCTATTCATTGATTTGGAGATAAAGTCGCTGTAGTCAGGGACACTGCTGGCTGGGGAAGAAGTCGCTAAACAGGTAGAACAAGGAAAAGGGTACATCAACCAAAACCAACAATTTTCATTCTGCCTTTATAAGCCATCTTAACTCATAAGTAGGTATCGTAAAATGTGTCATGATTAAAAACATTGTTTGCTAAAAATGGTTTTGAATTTAATTGCAATTTAAAAGGAATTCTCATTCAGTCTACCTCAGCAATGTCACCTTTTAAACTTATTTTTCACTTAAACTCGTCTTTCTATGTTGGAAGAATTATTGTACATAAATGGACATTACTATAGTAAGTAAAAGCTGTCGGTAATTGAATACCTAGACAGTAGGCCTATATTTTTATTAATTTTTTTAATGTGAAGTATTTGCTTCTACTTCTGAGCCAGTATGAATATCTGGTTATCTGCAATAGAATACTTTTTATGGTGAGTAGTCTAATATTATAGTGGATTGTTTTTCTATCATTGTTTACTTGATTTTAGAAATATGCTGGTAGGCCTAGTACAGACATGTTAGTTGACAAGTTCCTATTATAAAAAGAAAAACAGCGACATATTGACCAGTGAGAGGATTGAAGTTGAAGAAAAGCGCCTAGTTTCCTTCAGTCCATGTATATTTCTCACCAAGAAGTGCTGTAAATTGTGAATTACAGTATGAATTCATTACCCATGTTAATAATATTGTGAAATACTTGCTTTGTCTTCAGAATGTAAATTGCTCATCCAGGTTAGAAGTTATTATCCTACAGAGTGTAACTTAATATGTAGGATCCATTTCGAGGATGAATTCATGAATGGAAAACAATTTTTTCAGTGAGGGGGAGAGGTGCACCTTGGTGCACTGTGGAGGCAGTCTACATTGCACCAGTGTGATGATTATAATGATTAATGCAGCAATAATGGAATGATGGTAAGGGAAACTGGAGTGTCCCACTAAACTTACCACCTAACATCATCTTTGTCCACCACAATTTTCAGTTAGACTCACCAGAATTCAAATCCTGGTTACCAAGTTCTTTAAAACTTTAATCAAGTATTTTGGATAATAATATACTCGTATAATCTCGTGTAAGAAAATCGTACTTCAACACTCTTACATGAGCTGCCAGGTAATTTACACTTTGGCATCTTTCAGCTTCTAGGTTGGTGGATGAAGTACTGCATTGTTTAAATTCGAAATTACATATTGCAGGTATATTTTAAGATTCAGCTAATATATTTGACTGTGTAGGTCAGCGGTCATCAGCACAGTGTGCCCTCTGACTAGTGTCTCTTATCCATAGATAAGACATTGCACTGGCGTGCATCCATGGTTGCTGGCGGGTATTCTTTCTACCTCTTCCCTCTGCACTACGGAGCATATTATGATGCACTCATTACACTTTACCCATTTCAGCGAGTGCTGATGACCACTGGTGTAGGTCATACTGTACTGATAAACTAAAGTTTATGGCATTAAAAATGAGGCCATAGTTTGGTTTAAATATTAAGTCCAGGTAATGTTATTTCCAGATGATACGAGGGGGATCCAGGAAATAACGACCGTTCGCGCATACCCGCCGCGCAGCTGACTCCCCTTCCTTGTTTGAAGGTCAACTGGCTTCCTTAACATGTGTTCTCATAATGTTGTGAGTACTGGTTGCAACAAGTCGCCATTGTGCATTTTGTGTTACTTCAAAATGAACGACGTGATTGATAATCCCGCCGACTGTGAGGTGAGGAGTGTGATTCGATTTTTGAATGCTCGACATTTGAAACCTGCAGAAATTTACCGGCAATTGAAAGAAGTGTATGGTGATACTGTAATGAATGAAAGAAATGTGAGAAAATGGTGCGAAATGTTCAACAATGGGCGAACAAATGTCCACGATGAAATTCGACCCGGACACCCATCACTCATCACAGAAGACCTGAAGACTAAAGTGAACGACAGAATCTTGCAAGGCGCACATCACTTGATGAATTGCATATTGCCTTTCCTGACATTTCTCGTTCTTTGCTTGGTGAAATTGTGTCGCAACATTTTGGCTACCACAAAATCTGTGCACGATGGGTTCCACGGCAACTGAGTGACCAACACAAAACTCAGAGAATGGCCTCAGCATTGACATTCTTGATGCGATATCACACAGATGGAGACGCCTTTCTTGATCAAATTGTGACTGGTGATGAGACCTGGGTGTCTCACAACACCCCAGAGACCAAGCGCCAATCACGTCAGTGGCATCATCCCTCATCACCCAAGAAACCGAGAAAATTCAAACAGACTCTCTCAACACAAAAAGTCATGGCTACTGTCTTTTGGGATCGTTTTGGAAGTGATGAAGAGTTGAAGAAGACAGTGAAGACCTGGCTTACTGAACTGGCGGCAGAGGAGTATAACACGGGAATTCTAAAGCTAGTGAAGAGATACGACAAATGTTTAAATGTAGGTGGTGATTATGTCAGTGGCGTATACTGGTTTAAGGGTCTGGGCTACCACTGACCCTATTATTACACAAAATATATTTTTAAAACCCTATAATAAAATTCCTTACCTATTTATATGTGAATTCCAGACGTTTTGATTGGGACGAAAATACTTTGATGACTTCGTCATTGAAATTACAGTTGGGCCGCTTGCGAAGTTTCTGTAGAAATGACTTTTCAATTGACATCAGTGCCAAGCCGGATAAACGTTCTTGTGTATGAGTTGATCTACAGAAGGATTTTATTCTCTTCAACGCAGAAAATGTTCTTTCTACCGATGCTGACGTAGCTGGTATTGTCACAATTAATGTTGCCAATTTAAGGACTTCAGGAATAACTTGGTTCAGCTGGTTTTCATATATGGCAGATAATATTTCATGGATAGGTTTGTTCGAAAAATCAAAGACTTCTGCTGAATATATTAAACTTAATTCATTTTTGAAACGTACTTGATCAAAGTGACTATTATAGGACTGAAATAATTTGTTTAGTGCCTCATTCGGGAAGTTTTCTCTATAAGCAGAAAATTTTTGAGAATCTAGAAGATGTGTGAACTGAAGCTTTCCATAATCAGAAAATCTGTCAGTAATTTCCATGTGCATACGATCTAGTATGCTGTAGTACAGCTGCCTGTATTTCAATTCATCATCTCCTTTTCTTCGCTTTAATGGTGGTTCCATTGTATTGTCTGAAGAATTTTCATTTTCCATATTACTCCATATGGATGGAAACCCACTACGTCTGAACTCGGATATAGTATGTTTTAACTTTGATACCTCTTGCAAGCAGTATGCTATGTCTAGACTTTTTGTCTGAAGAATATTGTAGAGCACATCTGTATGTGCGAACACTCTAGCATAGACTTCAAGAAGAAATATATTCTGAAACTGTGTGAAAAAATACAAATATCCTTGAGCCTGCACAATTACATCATCATCCCAGTTTTCTTCAGAGTCATTACAAATGATATTTTCAAAGAAAGCAGTCAGTTGTTCTCTGTATTCCTTTACTGTATTTACAAGCCGAGATGTAAAATTCCATCTAGTTGGTGCTACTTTTGGGAGTTTCTTTTTCAAAAATTCCTTGAGTTTTTCTGATCTTTTAGGAGATGATGAGAAAAATGCAGCTAAACCCGACAGTGTTTTGAAAAAAATGCGGCATTCTGGAATGGATAAAGTAGTTTGTTGCAAAGCTAAATTGAGAACATGGCTGTAACAATGGACAAATAGTGCTTGAGGATACTTTTCTTGAACTTTTGTTTTTAAGCCATTAATATTTCCCGCCATAACTAAAGCACCATCGTATGTCTGTGCAATTAACTTATTGCCGACATTGTATTCTGCTAATACACCTTCCACATGCTGAAACAAAGCAGCAGCAGTTTTGCACGAACTGACATTTGTGAATCCTATAAACCATTCTTGAACATTGGCAGTACTGTCGACGTATCTTAAAACAGTGGACAATTGACTCTGATTAGAGCAGTAACTTGTTTCATCAACAACAATGGCCACAAAAGGTGCTTCTTCTATTTCAGATTTTATGTTCTTTATCATAACTCCACTTATAGCAAATATTAAGTCATTCTGAATTGCAGGAGAAGTACCACGGAATACTGTTGAACTCTCAAGGTGATTGGCCAGTAAATGGTCAAATTCACTTAAGGAACTTAAATATTCAATATAATTTCCTCTATTGTCTGATTCCACTCTCTCATTATGACCCCGAAAAGCCAATTCTTGTTTTCCTAGAAAGCAGACTGTGTTAATAAGACGCAGTAAAATTTCCCGATTTTTTTTCACAAGAGCATTGTGTTGGTTGATGTGTAGAACTTTTTGCTTATCTAGCTGTAAATCAATTCTTGTCTTCCCAAAGTTTGCAAAGTTCATGCTACTATAAATATGAGCTTTTGATTTGTCGTGTTTTAGGACTGCCGTTCGAAGGGAGTTCATATTAGAAAACCCCTCTTTTGACCACACATTAGTTTCGCGGCTAAATAACAAACATGGCCAGCAAAATAGTTTAGACAGTTTAGAACTACCACACAACCAATTCCACTTACCATATGATGTTGAAGTGAAATGGCGTGTGTACTCACACTGTTTTTCTTTTACATCCATGGACAAATTTAACTCAGGAGTTGGTCTTTTCATTTTCACAATTTCAACTTTCTCGTTGTATGTACGACGGTTAAAAGGCACTTTTAATAAACCTTCTATTACACAGTCATTTTCAACACAAACCTCTCCAGAAACTTGTTCTGCCATATTTTTCACAATATCACTTAATTGGGAAATTAAAAACTTAATAATTCACAATTAATATAACTCTTAGACACTCAAACAAATCACAAATTTAAAATACTGCACTGCAAGAACACAATCACACTAATGAGCTAGCGTACTAAGCATATTGTTGCTTCGCGCCTTCCAAGAAACCGATCACGAGAGCGGCAACTCATCCACCTACAGTGCACGATAGAAACTGAAGGGAGCGGGGGGACGGGGAGTTGTGCGACGTGAGCGGAACTGTCACAGGCTACCCTTCGTAGCAGCGGTTTCTCCAGCGATGCCGCCTTGACAACTTGTTTCTTTTCGAGAGCAGAGAGCGCATATAAATCTAACAATTACTTAATTTTAATTACTGTGGTAAAACTAATACGGTAATACAAAATTATTACATTATGTTATATTATAAACTTTTTCTTTTGTAGCCGGTAGCCCTGGTAGTCCGCAAAATACGCCCCTGGATTATGTAGAGAAGTAAAGGAAGCTTCAGTTATGTAACAGACTTTGTTTTCTCAAATACATATTTTTTTTTTTTAATTATTACAACAAAACGGTCGTTATTTCCTGGATCCCCCTCGTACTTATGTACAGGTATGATTACGACAACTTCATAGTCACATTTAATGCAGTGTCAAAGTTAATGAATGATTGATTTAATGTAAATAAACTGGTACTTAAATTGATTGTAATAAAATTCACCTTTCCTTCAATATTAGATTAAATGGAATTGATATTAAAAAATCAATAGCACAAAGTTTCTTGGTTTGGCATTGAATAATCATTTGAACTAGAAAACATACATCTAGAATGTATTACTCCTAAATTGAGCTTTGCCTATTGTGCATTAAGATCCTTATCTCCTACTGGTGATATAAACACGCTTAAAATGACATAATTGGCATATTTTAATTCTATAATAAATTATGAATTAATATCCTGAGCTAAGTTATTGAAGCTAAACACATTTTTGTTGTACAAAAAGAGCATCTGAGAATAATCATTATGGGTGTGGATGAAAGGACATCCTGTAAAAACATATTCCAAAATTTAAAAGTCTTGACCTGACCTTCTGAGTACATTCTTTCTGTAACGATGTTTTATGTTAAAAATTAAGATACTTTTAGTACTAATCAAAACATTAATAATTTTAATACAAGATTATAATCAGATCTCCATCTACCCACTATTTGTTTCAGATCTTATAAAAGGAGGATGTTCAGTATTCATATTTTACAGTCTTCAGTGCTCCACTTAATTGTCATAAAATTTGAGGGCCAAGAGAAAAGGTTTAGAACATTTTTAACAAAATTGTTCCATATTCATTCCCTACTCAACTGATAAATTGTTTAAGCCTGTAAATTAAATTCTTGTTCTGGTTTACTTACTTTGTATTAATGATTATGTATTATATTAGGCCTATACATTTTTTGTATAATTTTTTACTTTTTTTTTCATGTCTCAAAGCTATAATGTTGATGGTAAATCCCGAAAAGACAAAGTATATGATTATGTCTCGTGACCAGAATATTGTACGAAATGAAATATAAAAATTGGAAATTTATCCTTCAAAGAGGTGGAAAACTTCAAATGTTTTGGTGCAACAGTAACAAATATAAATGGCACTCGGGAGGAAATTAAATACATAATAAATATGGGAAATGCCTGTTATTTGGTTGAGAAGCTTTTGTCATCTAGTCTGCTTTCAAAAAATCTGAAAGTTAGAATTTATAAAACAGTTATATTACCGGTTGTTCTGTATGGTTGTGAAACTTGGACTCTCACTTTGAGAGAGGAACAGAGATTAAGGGTGTTTGAGAATAAGGTTCTTATGAAAATATTTGGGACTAGGAGAGATGAAGTTACAGGAGAATGGAGACAGTTACATAACGCAGAACTGCATCCATTGTATTCTTCACCTGACATAATTAGGAACATTAAATCCAGATGTTTGAGATGGGCAGGACATGTAGCACGTATGGGCGAATCCAGAAATGCATATGAAATGTTCATTGGGAGACCGGAGGGAAAAAGACCTTTAGGGAGGCCGAGACATAGATGGGAGAATAATATTAAAATGGATTTGAGGGCGGTGGATATGATGGTAGAGACTGGATTAATCTTGCTCAGGATAGGGACCGATGGCGAGCTTATGTGAGGGCGGCAATGAACCTCCGGGTTCCTAAAAGTCATAAGTAAGTAAGTAATAAAAACAGTGGTTCAATGTCTTGTTGAATCATTTGGCTTCAGAACAATATTCTATCAATTCGGTTCTGATACTTCAAGAACTGATATATGCTGTAGTCTACACTAATTTACAAAATATTGAAACACATGAAATTATTACATATTACACCCAAAAACTAACAATTACCGGTAAATCTACTGGAACAGTGTGAAATATATAAACACATACACTCTTAGATATCCTAATAAATAACACATAGGCATCCCCAACACATCCATATACCCTCATTCTTAGGAGACAGAAATCCAGAAGATACAAACATGAAGCAATAGTAAGACTGCTGATGATGAAGCAAACACTTTGAAATAGATGTACAACGTATTTAAGGTACATTACTTTCTTTGAATATGTTTAACAATATGAAGTTCTAAAGTTTTTATTATATTTTAAATACTGTATCTGATATACTGTGTATACCTATTAAGAAATCATATTTATCGCGATTTTTTGTTGACTAATTCTGATCCTGTGTAATCCTGAATTTTTTTTCTGTACTGGTAATGGTTTTTTCTTTTCTTTTTTCGTTGGCCTTTGTGTAGGCCTGCTTTGTCATCATGGCAGGTGCTTAATGAGGGAAGTAAAATAAATAAATAATATAATTATAAATATAGGCTATAATACGTAAAAATAGTAGGTTTACATAGAGGTGGTGATTAAACGTGTTAAGGCACCAGTTTTCTAGTAGCTAGATTTACCATTGTTTACATAATGAGCTTTTATGAAGGAGTCAGAATCAGAATTAAAGTTGAAGGTTTTGTTTGCCAAATTCACAGCCCTGGCAGGTCTATTTGTTAGAAAATTGGTCATCCAAAAAGTTTCCTGTTACTTGACTATAATGAGATGAAATATAATTATACATCTTGATTACACAACTTTTAACACTATATCACTTCGGAATATGTATTATATGTCTTTCTCATGTTAAATTTTACTGTACCTGGTTAACATGTTTCGGCCTGCTATTGGCCTTCTTCAGAACAAACACACCCCCAGAGGAAACAAAACAAAAGGCGCCAAGACCAGCAACAACCAGTTCTGAAGAGGGCCAATAGCAGGCCGAAACATGTTAACCAGGTACAGTAAAATTTAACACGAGAAAGACATATAATACAGATTCCGAAATATAATTACATGATCGTCAATTATTCCTGGCCAAATCTTTGTACTGAAATATTGTTGGTGCCATGGTTTAAGAATAGAACGCAGGATTTTCTTTAGCCTCAGTGGTCAGTCAAGTTTCTTAATGTATCCAGTAGGATGCTGATAACCTAGGGTCCACTGCAAATCACTATAGTCTTCAACTCTTCAATCATGAGTGTTACACTGTAGACAAATAGGAGAAGAAACCCAATGATGAATGTTAAGAAAACTGACTAGCCCATTGCTTGTGAATCCAACTTCATTGATGAACGATGTGAAATATAAAATGATGATCTCATTTTTACTACATCTGGCTTACATTTACAGGAATTAAATACAAAGGATTACTATAGTATGAAAGTTAATTTCAGTAAATCTTTCTGCTATCTGGATAGAGTTGTTGGTCTCGAAAAATTTTTCACACAGTTCATGTCATTTTGGACCATTTAAAATTGGCTGTAATTAACTTGGAATCAAAGTGACATAAGCAGTCATGAATTGATTGTTTGTTTTCAAGGGCTACATTCTCGATGCTGTATTATTTTATGGGGAATTTATTATTTAACAAAAATAATCTGCTGTCAGTGAGGGTGACCATAAAGATCCAGAATAAAAGCACTACAAAAAAATTTGAAGGACAAAAATGATTAAATACAGGAATTGTTAAGTAAAAATACAGAGAAATGCAATCATAATGGTCAAAATATAAATGGTAATGTAATATTTGGATTGAATCCTTAAGAATATTCAATAAACTTGTTTAGAATTCACACAGTGAGTTGATTCACCACATATATAGTTTCTTATTTTAGCATTTTATTATTTTATTGCACCTGTTATATAACTCATATAACACGATTTATTGCGAAAAGTCCAAAAATCAATATGTTCAACATTTACATACTATCTTTAACTACAACTGTTGTCTAGGCAACAAGTGTAAACAAGTAGTGTTTTTAATATGCAGTGCGGTTTATAATGATCGTTATGAATGAAACTGGAAACGAAGTTACATAGTTTATCTTTTCAATTAAATACTCGAAGAGAAATAATCGTAACTGTTGTTTTAATTGCAAAATGTGTAACTTTAATTTAAACTCTGTACTTATAGAAACTTTAAAGAAAGGATTTTAATTGTCATACAGTGTACATATCAAGGTAAACTGGCTAGAAATTAATTTTTGTGCAATGTTTTGTAGGATAGTTTACAAGGAAATAGAATAAATCTGTAAAAGTGCTGTAATATGAAGATAAATGTAACTATGGATAATAGCTACTGCTAAAGCTATTTCATTATACAACAGAAGATTTTTTGGGGTGATGTGTAAAGAGAGAAATTACGCAATACGAACTTGAGAACACTTTACATTGCAGTGCATTTCATTTTTCTTTTCCTGGTTCAAGAAACCAGTCATATACAGTAAAACCTCTTTGAAAGACCACTCCTATTGAGGACCACCCCTCTTAAAGTCCGATTTTTCTTAGAAACGATGTAAAAACTCATAAGACAAATGCATTTTTTGCTTTCATTTAGGGATCACTCTTCTCCCCAACAACCGAACAGCCATTGAATATTCATTTTTTAAATTTTTACCCCTTTTGAGAATTAAGGTGCAGTATTATAATTTTACAGTGCAGTAGTTTAATGCATTAAATAAATTCTGAAAATTTGATGAGTATTGTACTGTACTGCTTCCAAGGTTAAAATTAAATTTGACAACATTGATAATTGCAAATCAAGATTTCAGGTATAACTCCCTGTAAAGTTGATTTGAATAATTTCGAGGGAAAAATTGTTCCGGAGCCGGGTATCGAACCCGGGACCTTTGGTTTAACGTACCAATGCTCTACCACTGAGCTACCCGGGAACTCTAACCGACACCGATCCAATTTTTTCCCTCTATATCCACAGAACTCAAAGTGGGCTGACAACCGTCAAGCAACCAACTTCGAGTGCACACTAACTCCGTGTGACTTAAATTGTGGTTTTCTGTTAACGAACAGTGACGTGTATTATGCAAATCAAGATTTCAGGTATAACTCCCTGTAAAGTTGATTTGAATAATTTCCCTCGAAATTATTCATATCAACTTTACAGGGACGTGTATTATGCAAATCAAGATTTCAGGTATAACTCCCTGTAAAGTTGATTTGAATAATTTCCCTCGAAATTATTCATATCAACTTTACAGGGAGTTATACCTGAAATCTTGATTTGCATAATACACGTCACTGTTCGTTAGCAGAAAACCACAATTTAAGTCACACGGAGTTAGTGTGCACTCGAAGTTGGTTGCTTGACGGTTGTCAGCCCACTTTGAGTTCTGTGGATATAGAGGGGAAAAATTGGATCGGTGTCGGTTAGAGTTCCCGGGTAGCTCAGTGGTAGAGCGTTGGTATGTTAAACCAAAGGTCCCGGGTTCGATACCCGGCTCCGGAACAATTTTTCCCTCGAAATTATTCAACATTGATAATTATTCGTGCTGAATGTCTGATCCTTTAATCCTCTAAGAAATGTAGGAATTTCTAGCGAGAATGAGATTGTTGTTACGGGTTTTGACCACTGCACACACTCTTTAGGGTCTGACTATGGGTTACCTGTATTGTATTTCCTCCCTTGTTTAACACTTTCATTTCTTCTGGCATAGTGTAAAGTTGTTACGAGTAAAAACATGTTCAGTAAAATGAGAAGAGTATTATCATTGGAGCATCCAGTCAAAGTGATTCGCGAAAATAAAAATCGTTTATCTGAAAGAAAATTAGCGGAAAAATTTAAATGTGGTAAATCTCAAATTTTAATTACCGGTAAGTTTGAAAATCAGTGGAAAAAATTATAACTGAGTGAAATTCTATTGAAAGGGTGTGTGACTGGAAAATATATAAATGAACTTCTTGATAATTATGTTGAAGGATAGTTTACAGAATGCAATTAAAAAAAAAAAAAAAATGTACCAAAATGATGGAGAGTTCAATTTATGGTTTTCTAAAGTGGAAGTAATGAATTAGAGAATAAAATTGTAAAAAGTTTTGTACACAACTTATTATTAACACATTCCAAGTTCTTTTATTTTATATACGTACAGCAGTTAAACTCATTATTTATGTGAAGAAAGCATCCTCCTATTAAGCAACAAATTTTGCTTGGAACTATCAGTGGTCATTTAATACAGGTTTTGCTGTAATACAGTAGTAAATATAATATTTTATAGTAGAAAACTGTGTATGAGTTGACAGTTGACAATTTTTAAAATGAAAGCTTTGTCTTCTACTCGAAAAACTTTATATCTTTTCTATGTAATACAAGTTTTATAAAATGACAGCTACTTCTTGCAGATAGTTAACAAGGAGCAGTTTTTAACATGGAGCGTCAGTCTGGCGACACTCCATTAGAAGAAGTTCTGAAGAAAATTGTGACCAAACCTCCAGTAGCATTTGCCAGGTATTCTCTATCATCATCATCATCATCATCATCATCATCATCATCATCGTCGTCGTCGTCATCGTCATCATCATCACCACCACCACCACCACCACCACCACCACCACTACTGTCCGCCATCACTATCACTGATTGTAAGGATTGGTCTTGTTAGATTATGTCATCTTCTATGACATTAATGAATACAGTGTTTACTCTGGAAGAAAAAAATAGTACTGGTGCTTAGAACGGGTGGCCGGGTAGCTCAGTTGGTAGAGCAGCTGGCTACGGACTGGAAGGTCCGGGGTTCGATCCCAGGTGGTGACAGGATTTTTTCTCGTTGCCAAACTTTCAGAACGGCCCCGAGGTTCACTCAGCCTCCTATAAAATTGAGTACCAGGTCTTTCCCGGGGGTAAAAGGCGGCCAGAGCATGGTGTCGACCACACCACCTCATTCTAGTGCCGAGGTCATGGAAAGCATGGGGCTCTACCTCCATGCCTCCCAAGAGCCTTCATGGCATGTTACGGGGATACCTTTACCTTTACCTTTTACTGGTGCTTAGAACACTATGAACAAGTATAAGTGAGAGTTTTAATTTTTCGTTCTGTAATAGTTCTCCTTTGGAACAGAAGCTGAGAACTTTGCCAAGAGTTTCTGGCTCTTTGCCCATCCCAAGTGGCGACAAATGGTGGATTTTTGTGATCGTTCAGAAACAGCCTGCATTGTAACAGTGTTGCATGACATTTTAATGACGTTTGCCCAGTCAGATGAAGAGAAGCCCTTTTGTTACGAGAGTGAACGAAACCAAAATCTGTATAGTTTGTCATTCAAGTCACTTTCAAATTGAAATTTTCGTAAACAGAAAATTAATATTAGAAATGATTTGTTTACATATGAGTAATATTTAAATAATACACCATCTCATCCTAGTGCCGAGGTCAAGAAAGTATGGCACTCTATCTCCATATCTTTCAAGCGCCTTCATTGTGTATGCATGACATTCAGCAATGCTTCATGAAATTGATACTAAAACTTTGTGTTATACTAGTAGACTATATTGTAAACCTCTTCTGTATGTATTCAACTAGACATGACTATAAATTAAGACTTTATAGTAGTATTAAGTTTTTTGACTTGTTCCATATTCTAGCTGTGAAGCAATGTATGAATACCATGGAATGTTAATAAATACAATACATTACAATAGGATACATTTACCTTTTTTTACTTTTTAATTTAATGATATAGTTTATAAATGGAGTTACAACTGTTTTCTTTTTTATTATTATCAGGTTTTACAATGTCCTAGGACATCTTCCTGCACCTATTTTCAGAATTTTATAGCCTTTCTCCATTCTTCTCTATCTCCCTATGTCCCATTTTCTAATCCCCTTTCTCTCATTGTTCTAATTATTCCTTGTGTCCATGCCAATTTTGGTCCTCTCTCTGGATCCCTCAGCCAATGGGAACTGGGTATGTCACTCACTCTCCTTCCTACCACCACACACGAAGTGGACACGACAATAATATTCCCTAATTTCCTTTCACGTTTATCTGCCTGCCCACCACTCAGCTGACTGATTGCCACCAGGGCGAGGGAAGGGAAAATGCTATTTAGCTGCAGCACTGTTCTTTGGCTCTGTACATTACCACATGCTTTCCTAGAGACATCACAAGTTGCATCTTCTCTGCGACTATTTAAATAGAAGAGGGGAAGAATTTATAGTATGAAAATTAGATCTAATATGGTACCATTATCAACTAACTTTCGAGAAATTCTTATCAGTCATTAATAAAAATGAACACGAAAAATAATGTTTTTGTTTCCTGTTTTCTTTCAGGCCTAAAAATATAATACCATTCCATATACCTCACAAAAAAGTTTTAGCGAAGTATGAAGAGAAGGCGGAAATACCGGAACCCGTGGTACGTAACAGAGCTGGAATAAACAATTAATAGACCAATCTGTACAAGATGAGAGGAGTTAATGCATTTATTTGCTACGTTGTTGATGAATATTAGTATTAAAGGAGCAGTCCGCGATAAAATTAAGTTGGCTTTAATCAAACACGTTTTTCAATCTAAGTAGAATGTAATTTACCGCATGTCAATGCGAGGCATGGTTCTTGAGTTACTGACTCCGCACAAATACTTATGACGTCACAGCCACTGAACTGGTGTGATTGCGTAGTAGGCCGAGAACATCCCGAGTGCAGCGCTTTGTATTAAATAATGTTTTCGCGCCGTAATACACGTGAACAGAATTTCGAACTTAGTTGTGATTGAGTGAAGTTATATTTTGCTTTTCATTTAATCATAAAACAGCACATACAAACATTGTGGTTTTATGTAGGGCTATTTTCTTTTATATGAACGACTTTGAACTACAGTAGACTAAACAGAAAAAAATGTATCGTAATACAGTTTAAAATGCCGTGGTGTTGTGATTTTTCGTGTTCAGAGGGAAGAACAAAAGCAGAACGTGGAGAAGGGGTATCATTTCATGTATTTCCGAGCAAAGAAAAGTCACCGCAAATATTTAAAACATGGGCGAAGAAAATCAACAGAAAAGATTTTATACCATCGAAAACTGCTGTTGTGTGTTTTAATCATTTCCGTGAAATTAATTTTGAAGAATCGTGTCTATTAAAAAGACGTTTAATGAAAGACAATAGAACTTCTATGAAAATGAAGAAAACTGCTGTCCCTTATTTTTGAAAGGAGAATCTCCCCAAGACAGTTCTAATACTAAGCGCTCCTCTGCTTATAAATGAAAAAAGATCGTCGAAGAAGTAATAACAAGTTGCAGTGATGCACCTATAGCTGAAAATATTGACGTACAGTATGTGTAGTTCTCGATGAGGCTGAAAATTCACAGAAACTTAATATAAATAAAGCTGTGCAGTGTGAGCTAGGGTGCGAGACGCTAAGAAATGTGTGTGGTGAATCAGATGTGAGTGAGCCATAAACTAACTTAGACAGATCTTTTCAAATAGAAGAGGAAACTTCAAATTCTAATTCATCAGGTATAAGGTACAAATTGTTTGAAAATTTTTCAAAAACTTTACAACTATATTTCATCGGCAAGACAACATTTTATAAAATAATTTCAATATTCGTAGAACCAACAGTAGGTGTAGTTATTTTCACATTCGTGAAAAACTTATCAATTCCCTAAAGGATAAAAACGTGCGAATCGCGGTGATGACCAATTTGACTCACCTGGTTATAGTGCAAAATATGTGACTTACAGTGTAATGGACCTCGATTCAGATAATCTTATAGACTTCATAGTTCTGCAAAAAGGCCTAATTGTAGGCAATCTTGAAAAAGCAGCATGCGAAAAAGCTCTAGATCGCCTAAAAGAAAAAATGAACATTATCCTCTCTCTGTCGGACCGCAATAGAGGAATTAGGAAATTCATGAGGACCAAATATGAATGGTGGACCATCAATTTGACATTTGGCACATTGCGAAAAGCTTATCTAAAAACCTTAAAGCCACCGCAAAAAACATATGAGAAAATACAAATGTGGAAAGACTGCATCATAAATCACTCATGGTGGTTATGTGCTACATGTGAAGGTGATCCTGACTACTTAGAAGACAGATTCATTTCTGTATTAAATCATGTTTGTAATATACACGAACAGAGACATATAAAAAATGTGCACACATTCACCCATTCAATAGCGAGAGGGAATGGATCGAACCTGGACCCAACGATTACAATGCTCTGAAAAATGTTGTATGCAACCCTGCCCTTTAAAAGACTTAAAGCAGACTAATCAGTTTTGTCACACCAGCAAACTTGAATCATATCATAACGAGAGATTGGTTTACATTCCTAAGAGAAAACACTTTCCATATGATGGAATAGTAACAAGAACTATGATTGCGATAGTGGGCTATAATTACAACGTGAAAAGAGATGTAACTGGCTCCAGACTCCAGTACCCTAAAGCCACTAAACGATGGGTGGAAAACATACAGCAGGAAGGAAAACGCGTGGAGAGAAGATATACAGAGAAATGTGTTGGAAGTAGCTCGTGGTTATCAACTACTGCAATTCGATGATCCACATGTTTTAGAGTTCTCTCAAACATAGCCCCCGTGCCTAAACCGTGTGACTCAACAACTATGGTGCAATAGAATAATATAAACCATGTACTAATTTATTGCTGATGTGAGATAAACACGTATCTGTAGTCCCTTCATAACGAATATTTCACGTCTCACATACATTCACTCGCTCAGTGAAGACGTTGACTTAGGTTATAATTGATCAAAATATTAAACCTTTTCAGTTCGAACCCTTATCAGACCCAAGTCGTTCTAATCACAGAATGGAACAGAATGCATTGTACACGGGATTTAAAGTGGGATAGAGTTTGGGTAAGTTATTATTATTATTATTATTATTATTATTACTATTACAGTATATGCATGTGATAGGTCCTAAGTGAGTTAATAATAATTGACTGTAACATATGAATATGTATTTACTCGTTCTACACCACTGTATGTCAAACGGAACTACAATGCAGTCTTATGAAGCGATCAGTGGTTATGACGTCAGAGCTTGCAGTAAGACCTTTAATATTTCACAAACTAAAAGGCGTAGAGAGATGAGACAAACGCCGTTAATCTAAGGATTACTTAGGTAAACATCCTATAATATAATCAAAATTTCGAATTTTATCGTGGACTGCTCCTTTAATATATGGCATTTTGTGTAAAATTTTAATCAGTTTTTTTTAGTGAAACTACTGAAGTTAATTGAAATACCGTAACATTTCTAGGAGGTAATTCTTCTGTATTATATCTTCGGAAATTGTTCGACATTTGTATAGTTGCAACTAGCCAATTAGCCAATATGAGAAAGTTGTGATTTGAGGGAAGTCAGGCATAGAGAATTCCATCTCACTCTTCAGCAGGGAACTCAAAAATTAAAAATAAGGAAGAAGTTCTCACATCCTGATTCTTATATCTTCCAAAGCTTTGCGAAATATTGACACCACTAATTATTTTTTTGAAATTGAAAACTGTAAAATGAAGAAAAAGATGGGCCACCGGCATAGCTCAGTTGGCTAAGGCACTTGCCGATCCAGAGTTGCGCTCAGGTGCAGGTTCGATCCCTGCTTGGGCTGATTACCTGGTTGGGTTTTTTCCGAGATTTTTCCCAACCATAAAGCTAACGTGAGGTAATCTATGGCGAATCCTCGGCCTCATTTCGGCAAATACCATCTTGCTATCACCTCTTCCATCAATGCTAAAGAATCTAGTAGTTGATACAGCATCGTTAAATAACCAACTAAAAAGAAATGAAGAAAAAAAAAAGATTCCACTTAACGGATGAATACTTGCTTGCAGAGTTGAAAGTGACTCCTTGTAAATTTGTTGCAGTTTTTAATAATCAACTAAATAAATATCTATATTGAGTACAAATAACTATATTGGATACAAATAATTAATATTAGTACAAATAGAGTGGCTACATGCAGTAGCCTTTACTACATGGTTCTCTTCCGCAGAAGTAACTTCTTTTTCTTCCTGTTTGTACTCAACATAAAACCGTATACTTACCTCTGTGTGTATGCAGTGTCCTTATTTGTGATAATTTTTAGTCTTATTGGAAACAAAATCCAATAACGGACTTACCCTATACATTTTTGTAATCGATGAATTTTAATTCTCAGCCTGGCTTTAGTGAGAATCAAAGGAAGAGAAGAAAACTGTTCCTGAAAGAATCAAGAGAGGAATTGCTGACACAAATATCACCATCCTGTAAGTACTTAAAATTGTCATACACCATCTTTGAAGTTCTTTAACCTGTAGGCTAAGCATTGACATGTTTCAGTCTATTGATCGAAAGCTTTTGGAAGGAGTGTAGCTTGGACTTTTTCCATTGCTGGTGTTGACAACGCCATTTCAATCGATTTTATTGCAAACAAGCACAACAGAGTAAAGTAATTAGTTTCCAGTGGCAGGCAGGATTTTGATTGTAGACCCAATTGTGTGATGTACTATTTTCTAATTATTGCTTTGTTGCTTTGTTACAGCTAAGAAAGCTCAGAAAGCTGCAGTGAAAATAGTTGTCCTTGGCGACGAAGAAACGAGACATCATGGGGACATTTTGTTGAGGAGAGTAAAGAAGTCAGCATTACCAGATATTGTGGACCAGAAGGAAATAATTCAGCGCCTGAGGAGTAATAAGGATCTTGGATTCTTCTACATGATTTATGCTGTTTCTCGAGCTTCAGAATTTTATACACCTTACTGCCTTACGTATGTTAAAAATCAGTATCACAGTATTTTTTTTTTTAAGACTTTTACTTTCACGTGCCCATTTCTCCATTCCTTTCATTTCCCTCTCTCTTACGTATTTAACAAGTTAAGTTATATCATTAGTGATTTACAAGTTTTAAAAGTATGTAAATTAAAAATAAATATTTTTTTGTTTCTTGTTTTTTATTTTATTTATTTAGATATTTCCTTTTTATATAGTGACTGTTCTTCGGCTACACCAAAATAAAAAAATAAGGAACTTGGAAAAACGAGAATGAATTCCAAAAAAAAGGAAAAAATTCCAAAATTACCAAAACCTCCCTTTATTACCATTATCTCTTAGATAAGAATTAACAGGAAAAACATTCAACAACAAGAATATTCTCTTTAATTACAGTCTCTATCTTAAAAGGGAATTAACCAAAAACTTCAATCATCAGTTACAACATCTCCCTACATTATAATGTCTCTCAATATAGACTCACAACAAACCTTCAGGGAAAAGAACAAATAACCAAAACTATTTCATTGAACAGCAACCCCTTTTACATAACTTTAAAGAAACTCCTAAGCCATTCCTGTCTCATATCTCACAGCCACAGCCTGTAGTTCCCAGTGTATACTTATCAGATAGGATCGTCAATTTAAGTTGCCTGATCCTTCCAGCTGAGCTAATTCTGCCTTCTTCATCGTCCGTCTCGAGCCAGTCAAGCACTGCCTTCACGTTTGAATCACGATCACTATCCTATCCCCCTCCCCTCGAACATTCAGATAGGAGGTGGAGGTGGATTGACGCATGTGCATGACAGTAACTAAAGTTTTTGATACACCGGGAACGATGTTACAAAATATGTATAGAGGACACAATGACTAATTTTTTCATCCTGTCGGATAACAATAAAAGACGAGCATACCGTAACAATATGCATATCCATACCTATGAAATCTGCAGCTTTAAGGAGCAGGAACTATGAAACACGTTTTTTTGTACCTGTATGATTTGAATGTCCAGAAAGGTCTAGGAAATTAAGATCAAAATATTAATTAAAATTTTTGTACAAACCGGGGGTCATAATGGGGGGAGGGATAATAATAATAAAAAATCAAGATAATGACACAAAACGAGTTAACTTCATCATCCTGTATTACAAATGTATATTCTAAGATTGAAATGAGAGCTTATGAACCACGTAACAAATCTAAGTGAGGAAATTTTGGAAACATTTCATTGAGAATTTTTAAAAATTATCAATCACTTTAATATCTTTCTTTAAACATTTCAAAAACTTGTATTTCACACAAGATATAAAAATTTCCTACTTGTAATTATTCATTAAGTTATGTTGCACATATCTTGCAAATGTGAAGTCAGGTACTTTAATAGTGCCAGAGTTATTGTATTTTGAAGATTGAAAAATGAGAAAATATTGTTCTGCAGAAATGAGAGGAGAAGTTTCCGCAGTTAAATGTTCCAAGAACATACAAGAATACTTAAAAATAATGAGATCTGCTGTTTGTTGATTAAAAAAATATTGTCATATTGGTAAAATTAACTAAACAAATTCTTGCTGAGAGGGGAGATAAAAGAAGAGATAGATGGAGCAAGAGAGGGATATGGGAGAGAGGGAGAATCGTCTTGTCAGAAGGTGCTGCATGTTGAAACCTCCATCTGAAGGCACGCTTAACTCTCATTACACTCCATGTGCTATGGAATTCCAGTACACACCAACTATGCTCCTGTGGATTCGCCATAACTCTGTAAATGCTGCAGAATTCACACTGAGTTGAAATGTAAACATTCACACCATTTGTAAAACAATTTGCTTCTATCCAGCAATGCCATAATGACAAGCGAAAGAGCAAGAACAGCATTTTTTTTCTTATGGTGCCATCTATTGTCTTCCGTCAACAATTACAATTACACATCCCTTGACTTAGACCTAGAAAAGGCTTTTTGGATTGGAATAGACTTAAGGAGATCCTAAAGAAAATAGGTATGGATTGGAAAGAGAGAAGACTGTTCAGTAATCTTTATATGAAACAACGAGTTAAAGTCAGGATAGGAGAAGAAATGTCAGAAGGAAGTGAAATTGGGAGAGAAGTACGTCAAGAATGTCCTTTATCACCTACCCTGTTCAACATCTACTTGAAGGATTTAGTAAATAACTGTTTTCAGAACATGGGAGGAGTGATAGTAGGAGGAAGAAGAATAAAATGCATAAGATTTGCTGATATGGCGTTGTTAGCAGAAGACGAAATGATACTGAAGGATATACTACTGGAGCTAAATGACAGCTGTGAGCAGTATTGGATGAAGATAAATGCAAGTAAGACGAAGAGCATGGTCATATGAAGGAAAATACTGAAGATAAACTTGCGAATTCTAAATGAGGCAGTAGAGCAAGTGGACAGCTTCAGATACTTGGGATGTTGGCTGGTATAAGCAGTAATATGAGCTGCTGCCAGAAAGTCAAAAGGAGGATAGCAATGGCCAAGGAAGCTTTTAATAGAAAAACGAGCATTTTCTGAGGACCTCTGGAAAAAGAACTAAGGAAGAGACTAGTGAAGTGCTTTGTATGGAATGTGGTATGGGCAGAAACATGGACATTACGACGAAGTAAAGAGAAGAGACTAGAAGCAATTGAAATGTGGATATGGAGAAGAAAGGAGCATGTGAAGTGGATAGACAATAAGAAATGAAGCTGTGTTGGAAAGAGTGGGTGAAGAAAGAATGATGCTGAAACTGATCAGGAAGAGGAAAAGGAATTGATTGGGTCACTGGCTAAGAAGAAACTGCCTACTGAAGGATCACTGGAAGGAATGTTGAACGGGAGAAGAGTTTGGGGTAGAAGAAGATATTAGATCATAGATGACATTAAGATATATGGATCATATGAGGAAACGAAGAGGAAGGCAGAAAATAGGAAAGATTGGAGAGAGCTGGGTTTGCAGTGAAAGACCTGCCCTTGGATAGAACACTAAATGAATGAATGAATCCCTTGAAATCCTTTGAGCCGTTCTTTCTAAATGACACAACAAGTATGAATTACGTAATACACATAGTTACAAAATTGTAGCAGTTTATAAGCACGATATGTTTCTGTAGATACATTGTACATTTTTTTTTTAAAGTAGGGGCAGGGAAGGTGTTATATGTGATGGGGTCTTATTTGCGGTAAATATAATACTAGTATAACTTATCTTCTGATTTTCATGTAGGCCTATTATTTGAATATGCAAATTAGAGAGTAGTAAAAATCAGGGTGAATGTTAGAGCAGATGATAAAAATGGCTGTCCTTTGTAATTATGTATGACTTGTCATATATGCTTATTGTTCTGATTTCTCATTATTTAATTTTGTAGAGAATCTGCAGATCTAGTGTATTTACTTAGTTAATTGTTTATTTTTGGATACTTGATCGTATAATGCTATGAGTGAACACTTAAAACCGTTATGTTATATTATCGGTATTTATTCTAATGGTTTATATATTCATATAATTGGTTAACATAAGCGATTTTTATTTTTAGTATCATAATTGAAGAGACATTTATTACATTAGGAACTTTTTTTTCAGTATTGTGGGCTATGATGATATAGATAAGAGCAACTTTTTGACTATCAGTGGTAATGGAGTGACGCAGTACTATCCAGGTGACATGGTATTTACACCTCTTGACGTGTGGGAGAGAGAGTATGACTATTATTGCAAATTAATCAAGGTATGTGATGCACACTTCCTGGTTCTGATTTACCTTCTTTCCTTTTTTCTTCCTTTCTCTCTTTCTTTTTTAATTCTTTCTTTCTTCCTGTCTGTCCTGAGAAGCATGCACTGACTGATGTAAGAAAAATGTCTAAAATGGTCTGAATACAAATCACAACATTCAATGGAATCTAATTCACTGTTTTGTTCATTACCATATAAATAAAATAATTATGATATGAGATTTTAAACTGTCACAGTTATTGGGGTGTGGAAAAGAATTTTCCAGATAGAATAGATGGCTTTTAATGTATTGAGTAATGCAACTATGATAATGACGTTGATGTCTGTAAATTGTTCTGAAAAGTAAGAGGTATTAAATGTCATTACATAATTAAAAACACAAGTGCATGCATACAATCATAAACACTCACAAGAAAATCTTAGGAAATTTTAATAGTTTTTAAAGTTACACTCTTCTTATATTTAATTGTGAATTATTTTATGAACTGACGACAGTTTTTGAATGTTCTTACATACCTGATCAGTGGGTGTAATTATCTTATTTTTAACGATAGCAACAGTTTTTATAGGTTATGTCCTTATTAAATATAGCTATTCTACTTGCATCAGGAGTTACTGTAACATGATCCCACTGTGGTCTCCAGCCGTAATAGTTCATCTACTATTTCTACTTCAAACAGGACCAAATAATTGTACTGGATTAAATAGAAATATTGATAAAATCCCATTTCATCTGTGTAGTGTATTTGGAGATTGCCTTTGGCAAAAGATCCTGAGAAAGTCTACCTTCAACGTGTCAAAAGTATAATGTAGTGAACTGTTTGTATTAAAGTTTTCATCTTGTTTCACTCTTTAATTTCATTAACAACTGCAGTGGGTGTCCACAGTGTCCAGGACACCAGTTTTGTTGAACCTTCATGAGCTTAATTTTCATACATTGAAAAACAGTTTCCAGTCGAAAATCCGGTTGAATGGGCCATAATTTTCGAGATATTAGTGCTTGAATTTTATTATAGCTCTCATAAGACTAAAGTAAGAAGTTGTTTCCAAGAGTGGTCCTGTGGTGTAATGTTAAGGTGCTGTAGGGGTTACTTCTCGCCATAGTTTTAATTTTTTTTAAAATTATTTTCTATTTTTGAATATCATTTTTGTGCTGTATTTTTTATACTGGAGTGTTGGCAAGGCGAGCAGTGTGTGTCTTTGGCCATGGCACACAGAGGTCTAGATCGAGAAAATAGCGAACAAAAATTAATTTTAGAACTCTGTAGAAATAAGTTTAAAATCATGTGATACTAATCCTAGAATGTCAGTCCTTCATACATTCGCAGAATTTGAATAGTTATCTACATTTTTAGTATTATTTATTACTGTCAGAATTTACACTACGTGTCTTCATTTCAGACATTTGAAACTGCAACTTTGGTTTGTTCTATCCACGAATTTGAGGTTTATCTGTGAGAAATAGAGCTTGTGCATGTTTCTATTTAAAGTTATCATAATTTCGGGTACCCAATATCTAACATTTTATGTACAAAAATCATTTATAATTATACTGTAAGCGGCTTTCTCATTTTCTTTGCCTTATTATAGACCTTTTTGCTGCAAAGCCTTGTCCAGGGTGCACCACGTGGAGGTAGGTCTATGTCGCTCGGACTCAAAAGCAGCCATTTTGTCCATAAATAAAACTGATCACCCCTACACAGAACAAATCAATAATTGTCAAAAAATACTTGCAACTTTAAAAGAACGTGGCAAAACGTGTTACAGTGGATCCCAGGACATTGTAATCTACATGGGAATGAACAGGCTGACACATTAGCTAAGAAGGGTGCCAATCTCAAAATAAACCCACGGAAACCTTTGTCATTTAACTCAGTAAAACAATATATCAAGCAACTACAAAAAAATAATCACCAACAAGAACTGGACATAAACATTTCGCAACAACGTAGGAAATTACTGAAGGATATACCTGCTGAACCCAGAAGACTGGCAGTTGCAAGCTTTCGTCTTAACACTGAACGTGACATCCTGGGTAAACACCTCAATCGTCTTGGCATCCTTCCATCAGCATCCTGCATTTTGTGCCATCAACAGGAAGACATGGATAGACAACATCTTGCAAAATGCCCTGCTCTGAAATCCTCCAAGGAAGTCGACCGCTACTGGGAAGCCAGAGCCCGAATGTTTTTAATTACTTAATCCGTAGTTTTGTTCACCACTTTCTTGTTTTTCGCTCAGTCAATGATAGTAAATATCATGTACTAGCCATTAGTCAAATAAATAAATAAATACTGTAAGCAGTAATAATTTTTACATTTCTTGTCTTATAAAAATAAGATCAAAAACATGTGATTTTTTTTGTATATGTTGAAGAAAGATTGTAGATCGCAATCCCAAAGGTTTATCTGCCTATGTCTGCCACTTTTCGAGTTACAGAGATAAACAGATGCCCAAGTAATGGGTCCTTGTTGCTATGTGCTCCCTTTATCACAGCTCGATTCATAATATTACCATGTTATGTTTAAAGAGTCTGTGACCGAAAGATTTTAAACATCTGATTTCTTTTAAACAGATAGTTGCGTGTGAATAGAACTATGTAGGCCTACAGTCCATATCATTGGTAGTGTTGTGTCGAGAGGCACTGGAATAAAAATAGAAAATATTGTAAATTGTCACGTATTGACACTAATTCTGATCTTTTTCGAAGACTACTTTTAAACTCACATTCTGTCATCTTAACAGAAATTTTTACTATGCATAAATCAAAACAACTGCCATTAGCAATTCGTGAACTCCTGCTAGTCAGTGATAAAGAGGACGATAGTAGCAGTGACAGTGACAGTGACAGTTTTATGATTCGTGAACAATATCCTGCTACACTTTTATCAGCAAAGGGCAGAAATACGTTCGGCAGTTTGGAAATGTTAGATGAGTAAGCCTAATTTTTCATCATATATTTGTAATTGGTGCCCCATTCTTAAAAAAACTGCTTTTTGTCACATACAATTGTTTTTTCATAACTTGTTTTACACTTTAGGATGAGACAAAAAGTGTTTACAACAAAATATTTTTTTACGTTAAATAATGCCGTCTGTAGTAATTTTATTGCTCTGTAAATTGGACACCCCTGGGGAAAGATTTAGTTAAAATGTTTTTTATGTTCATAATGTTACTTAAGGAAATCATCATAATGATCTGTACAGTGTAATTCATTAAGAATATAGAGACATATATATTTGTTAGTTTTTATAGTGATTTGAACCTCTGTGTGGCACTGTTGAAAGTGAGCCCAAGTAAAATGATGGCTCTGTGTAACTTATAATGTTTCATTGTAAAGATGTATTCATTGTTTTTCAGATTAATGCATTTAAGAAATTTCGAATGTGGAAAGGTTTCTACGTCTGGAGAAAGTACTGTGTGTGGCGAAAGTTCCATGTGGCACAAGATATGCTGGAACACAACCTCTTTATACTGAATCCAATCTTGCAGAAGGCTCTTCTTGATATACGAAAGATGTGCTGCAAGCTTATTAATATGTCTTTCTCAGATACTAGCAACATACAAGAAAATGCTCTTTTTGGATTTATAGAAGTTCAGGTATGTTTCTTCATATCTCTTAGTAATCTAGATCCTTGGCCAGTACGCAATCCTGTTTATTTTGCACAGCATCGGCTATATTCCCTTTTGTTCTACACAACTTCTCAGCAGTCTTTTCGACAATGCCTGAACTTTCTCGCAATGTAAGGCTCTATTTTTGAAGATGTCATTTGCTTTATCTGTGTAAGCAATGCCACTTTTTCACACAACTGATTTAATAGTTTTTATAGAGGCTGCATCTCTCAGAGTGTAAGGTGTAAAGAGCATTTTTGATGGAGCTAGACTTTCATATAATACTGGTATCTAAAACTTTGCAAATACATGCAGTACACCCTTGATTATGCATGCAACATGAACGTAATTTATTTCATTCCCAAGTCTTATTTTGCAAAGACATGAAGACATTTTAGCGATAAATGGTCTGAGAAAAATATACAGTTGTTTATAAATCCTAGCCCTGGTTATTAAATTTAACTTCTCATATTTACTGTCCTATGTATGATATTTATTGACAAATAAGAATATTTTCGGATTAAATTTTATGAAAACTTAATATTTTAATTAGAGATAGTAGGAAGTTATGTAGCAAAAAATATATTCATTTTAATGTAAGCTTAGGCACCGTATTTTTTTATTATGTCGGTTATATTACCTTATTGTCATATGAGTTTTCATTCTAAGCTGCAGTATGGCTGTATTTCTTACGCTTAGCATTTAATTTGTGCTTGTATTCTTCCATAGATGGGAAAACTAGAAAGTGTGCAAGAAAGAATAACTGAATTTCATTCTCTGACAAAGGAATTGGTAAATAATGCATGTCATGGAGCATTACTAGCTGCTGGTTATACAGTGGACGACAGCAACTTTCTCAAGCCACAAAGTACATCTCCTTATAAGAAATCGAAAGATAAAGGGAAAATGTCTTACATAGAGCAAGCCAACAAAAGAAGGTTTTGTGTACGATTATCCTGGTAAGTTTTTTTTAAAATATATTTTAACGGATATTACATGCATATGTTAAACTGCTACCACAGTGTCATTTTGGACTTGCATACTGCTTACAAGCTGCGTTTGTATTTTGTGTTTGTATCTAATGACGAACCTATAATGTGTAATAGATTGTACAGGGAATGAATAAATACAATACAATACTGCATGGCATCTTTATTAATCATTGTGTAAATAAATGTAAATACAAAATATAAATAAAATGAAATAATAATACGAGGGAGATTTTTTAGTAGTGGCAACCATTTATTTTTTAGAGACATAGCATACATACGTGGTTCTTAGCATTAAAGGTCTTCAGTGTAGTCACCAGCTTTATATACAACGTGGTGCCAATGATGCGGAAGCCATCAGATGCCATTGGCACTGTCTAATCTGTTGATAGTGCGAAAAGAGCAATCTACTGCCTGAATGCCTGAAGAATGTTTTAGCTGTTCGGAAGCGAATCCCATGAAGTGATTCCTTCATCTTAGAAATTAGGTTGAACTTAAATCCAGAGACTGTGGGGACATTAAAATTATTAATCTATTTTACAGTAAAGAATATTATTCATAGTGTCTAGTCTTCATTTTATTGCATAAGTTATTTTATGTTCTTCCTATATTGACAAACAAATACATTATTATTTATGAATAACAGTATAGTATAAATACAGTCAATCCCTTCTCTCCCTCCCTCCCCCTTCTGCTCAAGGGATCAGGGGACAAATGGTATGGATAGCTAGGGAATGATGTAAACTTTCTGGAACGTAAATATGATACACAGACATGTAAATTGAATGTAGATAAAGAAAATCATAATTGAGTTCATAATAGATTGGAACTTATTCTGTAAGTAGCTTTGTGATTTTTTTTTTTAAATTTAAAAACTGACTTTTCTGAGAAATTTAAATTGAAAAATTCTGTTTGGATTTTAACAAAAACGGTTATATTGTAACCACTGTCATGTTACACATCAAATTAAAACCCCAGTACTTTTAAGTACTTTAAAATGAGACATTGCCTAGATCTGTGTCTTATCTGGTTCCTGAGAAAGTAGTAATTAATTACTTCTGGACGCAGCATTTTGTTATAAAAAATATAGCACTTAATAACTTTTGAATGCAGGACAAACATTTTTTTCTTACTGTTTACATTCATAACTATGTAAGGTTATTTGATATAGCAAGTTTCATCAAAATCTGAGTGGTCAAGGAAGATTGTGTTGTGATGTGGAATAACTCCTTGATGCCATTGCCTGTGGTCAATAATCAGCAGTTACAAACGCGAGTGTAATACAGTACAGGAACTGAAGAAGTTCAGAGAACTTAAGAAACAAGTCTGATGACAGATCGTAAGATGACTGAAGTGTGATTAATGTTTTTTCATCGTCCTTATGAGTAATTATTAAGTTATGGTAACTAAAAGTAACTAATTTTTGTTTCACATTAGTATGACTCTTCTATTAGTTTGCAACGACTTTGGACACTAGGACATACATGTTTATTTTTATCAATCACACCAGATCCCATTATGGTTACTGAATACGACTTTGTTAGTAAATGTGCAATGTGACATCTCGAACCTCTGCCAATTTACTTTGCTCACTGCTGCTTTGACTGTCCATGGCCAGTAAATCACGCCTACCTATGACGTGAGAACTATTGCGAACCAACAATATACATTCTGAATAAAAATATGAATCCGTTTCTGGTTAGGATATTATGCAGTACATTCCCCATTGTTTATAAATTACTTCATGTATTTGTTAGTTGCAAGACAACACTGTATATACATTATTTCCTGTTATTTTCTTATTCTTTCAGTTTCATTCACTTGGCGGACTACATGATGTTGCATCTCTTTCATGTGCTCTCTCGGAATTCACTCGAAGACATGGTTATGGCTTTTCGCACACATTTTTATTATCTGCCATCTGATAGTCGTCTAAAGTCTATTGAAACATACGAGAAATTGGAAGATCCAAGACCTCCTGATGCACCTCAAGTAAGTGTCCATGTTAAGCATTCATTCATAACCATCATAATGAAGGGGGATACGCCCACCTCTCGGCCACTCCGTAGATTTGTTGTGTACAAAGTAGTCTGGGTACCCCAATTCCTCCTGTTCTTCTCTTACTGCTATATACGATTGTCTCTAAATCGTCTTTGTAGTTTTAAAGGACAAATAACAATTATGTGGTTTTGGAAAGGAAAAGCTGCCAGAAAAACAATTGCTTTTTTAATTGCAGCTTCCTATGTTCATAGTGGATGTCCTTATCAATCCTGAAGAACTGTCATTGGATCCGTGTGAACAGGTGTTTCTTGATATATTTAATCAGATAATGGATCTCTGGGATGAAGCTATTACAGGACTGAAGCCATTGGTCCCAGACCCATTTTTTAAACCTTTTACAGAGTAAGTACATCAGCAGAGAATTGTTGTTTTCTAATGCCAGGCGTTTGACAATAAAGTCATTTGACCTCTTGCACTCCAATATTTTTCAAAGATATTATCATGGCCAGCCACTGAAGCACAGATTTTGAAGTGTTCCGAATCCATTTCTTGGTTTGAGTTGCACAATGGGCAGTTAGGGGACTGATATATTCCAATTCTACGCAGGTGTTTGGCCAAACAATCATGGCCTGTTGCCAATCTAAATGCAGCTACAGACGATTTTCGTGGTAAATCGGGAATTAATTGTGGATTTTGATGCAGAGAGTTCCATTTTTTCCCTTGAGATTGTGTTATCAAATTTTGTTTGTTGAAGTCTAAGTATGTAGATTTCAGTTTACAGCAGAACGCCGGAGAGAGCAGTCGCGTGTGCACAACTCGCTAACACAGTATAAAGGCTATTGGCCTGAGGAAGAAGCGAAGAATACAGTAAGAGAAGATGGAACAGTGGTTACAGAAAGAGACATCAGGAAATGATAAAGTAAGTGAATCAAGTAGAGAGGAAAGGAATAATAATGCAGGCTTGAGTCAAGTAGAAGTAGGAATGAAGAACCAGGCTTTAGAAAATTTAAGACTAAAAGTAGAAAACATCAGTGAAAAGACAGAAGAGTTGATGTCAGAGAATATCAAATTAAAGAAGAAGATGAATGACTACGATCTCAAGATGAGGAAAAACAACTTAATAATTTTCGGGGTCGAAGAAAGGGGCCGGGAAAAAGAGATGGATACCTTGGAGTAAGTGAGAGATTTATGTGAAGTGATCTTCAATATCGAGTTGAGAGAAGATTATGTCGACCATACGTACAGGTTAGGGAACGGGACCAAAAGACCTATCTTCTTGAGCTTTAGGAATACAAAAGTAAGGGAAGCTATTCTGAATAACCTAGGACAGCTCTGTGGTTCAGGAGTGAGAGTGGAAACAGATATGCCATTTGAAGTAAGAAATAGAAGAAAACAGCTACTACCTTATATGAAAGCAGCGAGGGCGAAGGGTCACTTTGCTAAAATGTACGAGGATAAACTGAAAGTGAACGGAAAATGGTATGATCTGGAGTTTTGCCTGCGGAATGAAGATCATCCAGAATTTGGACTAACGAGAAGAACGAAAGAGGACAGTGGACATATTCCAACTCTGCAGAGGGAAACAACGAGAAGGCAACAGAGGGTCGACGGTAGCCACATAAGCGGAGGGAAGGAGCATGAAGGATGGAAGAAAATCATCCCAACTTCAAGGACGGAACATGTGTTTGTCGCAGATCAACACATGGTAAATAGTAATGAGTTCATGAACCCACATACTGATGTACGAGGAAGTGTAAAGATGTTGGCGCAGCAAGGAGAAGAAAACAGTAACGTGAGCGTGCAACGTAAGCGGATTCCTAGTCTCCATACGATGGCAGTAAGGTTAGCGCACTCCAGAAGGAATGCTGACAATAACGGAACAAACAACACGGGTGCTAGAAAAAGGCGAGGGGTGATAAAAAGAGAAACCAAGAGTCAGGGAGTGATAGGGAAGAAAGTAGTGAAAAGAATAAGGGTGCAAGTGTAAGTGGAAATCTAGTATGTGAAAGTGAAAGCGTGGGGGGGAAAAATAAAAGAGGAAAAGAAGAAGAAATAAATAGAAAGGAAGACAAAGTCAGAAATAAGGCAGAGACGAACAGTAAAGAAAGGTCAGAATTTGCGACAGTTGAGGATTTAGCAGAGATATATGATATGTGTAAAAAAATAGTGGGGTTGTGATCAAAAAGTGCAAGTATAGTGAAACTGGAAAAGATCGATAAGTATAGGGGAGGGAGAAAGTGTATAAGCAGATGTGTAAAATAAAATATAAGTATTTTTAAGAAGTGAGAATAGTGTCAATGGATTAGGTGTAAGCAGAATAGTGTGAAAGTTAAAGTGAGCGCAAATAGAAATGAGTGAAAATAGTGAGAAAGGGTTTAGAGAAATGAACAAGTGCCAGCACAAAATTAGTACTAACATTTGAATGTTGGAACAGTAATTGAATAAAAGGTCAAAGAACAAATAGGCAAGTAATTCAATATGATAATTTATAGAGAAAAATTGTAATTGAGATTTTAGTGAATAGTAGTTAGAGGAAAAGGGGGGTGTGAAAGGAGTATATAATATTAGATATATTAGGATTAATGAACAAATAGAGAATAGCAAATGAAATGTAGGGAAATACTGAAGGGGAGATTGACCAAGTAATAAAAAAAAAGGTATATAGCGGAACTGAGAGTATGTGTGTAGACGTGTACTGCAAATAATGTGTTATTGTAATAATATGTTAATGGTGGCACCGGATACAGAAATGTGAGGTACACCATTACATGTAAAGAAGTGCTGTGAAGAAATATATATCAATATCAATATCAAGTATGTAGATTTAATAAATCTTTTCACAGAGTAATGCGTAGATTTAGTAACAGGTCTGTAAGTAGCAGTGCTGCCCTTCTTTGCTAAAGCATCCGCATTCTCGTTTCCCAGGATTCCACAGTGGGATGGTATCCATTGGAATACAATTCTTTTATTGAGTGATATTAATTGAGAGAGCATTTTAGTTATTTCTGCTGTTTGAGATGAAGGTGTGTGTTTAGAGACTATTGATAGAATAGCTGCTTTGGAGTCTGACAATATAACTGCATTCCTAAATTTATTGATGTGGTATAGAAGATTCCTGAGACTTTCACTTATTGCAACGATTTCTCCATCAAAACTTGTTGTTCCATACCCAAGAGATCTATAAAGTGAGAAGAGACAGCACGTAACACCTGCACCTGCACCTTGTTCTCTGGAGATCAAGGATCCGTCGGTGTATAAATGAAGCCAGTTTTGTGTAGGGTACCTAATATTAATTGTCTCTAAAGACAATTGTTTTAGTATTTCAGTGTTTACTTCTGATTTTAGTATTTCTTCTGTTAAATTTAGATTATATTCTATATTTAATAGAGTTAAAGGGTTTGGTTTAATTTGTAGGTTTTCTTTTAAATTCGGGATATTGATTTTCTGTTTTAATTCTTGAACAATGGATATGAAACTTTTTTGAGCTTTCAATCTACAGAGAGGACTGTATGAATGCCAATTGTTCCTGGTAATCTAATAAGTTTTTCATATTGAATCAGTGCTTTTTCTTCTATTGTCAGAGAATTGTATGAACCAAAATGTAGAAGGTATGACAGGATTACGAGACAGTGAAAGTCATAAACTGTGTGAGAGATTTATGTTCCTTGAAATCATCCTTTCCTCTGCTGGTCCCTATATTTTATGTAATTTTCTGAAAATTAATTATGTATAATATATCTACTTAGAGACTATTGAAGTGCTGTGTGTGGAGTGTAACATTGTATGGGGTAGAAACGTGGGCATTACTTCGAAGTGAAGAGAAACGACTAGAAGCATTTGAAATGTGGATATGGAGAAGAATGGAGCGTGTGAAATGAACAGACAGAATAAAAAATGAAGCTGTGTTGGAAAGAGTGGGTGAAGAAAGAATGAGGGGAAGAGAAAAAGAAATTGGCTGGGCCACAGACTAAGATGAAACTGCCTACTGAAGGATGCACTGAAAGGAATGGTGAACGGGAGAAGAGTTCGGAGCAGAAGAAGATATCAGATAATAGACAACATTAAAATACATTAATCATATGTGGAGACTAAGAGGAAGGCAGAAAATAGGAAAGACTGGAGAATGCAGAGTTTGCAGTGAAAGACCTACCCTTGTGCAGAACACTGTGAATGAATGAATGAATGTATGAATGAATGAATGAATGAATGAATGAATGAATGAATGAATGAATGAATGAATGAATATCTACTTAAAGTATAAAATATATAAATGGGTTAAATTTCTTGCAATTGGAATTATAAAGAATACCTTTCGTGTTCAACCTAGAAGACGAAATTTCATCTTAGGTGGGTGCATATTAAACATTTTCATACATAAGACTTTTGAATAATGATGATGATGATGATGATGATGATGATGATGATGATGATGATGATAATATCCATGGCGCTACACTTCATCTCTGAATCTAGGCTTCCTCAAGAACTCTCCTCCACCTGTCCGATCCAATGCAATCGTTCTCCAGTTCCTCATTCTTAATGATTCAACATCCCCATTCACGCCATCTATCTACCACAATCTTGGCTTTTCTCTCCCCCTCTGGCCATCCATTTGTAGTGTAATTAATTTCCTTGGAATTTCTTCATTCTTCATCCTCATTAGATGTCTTGCCCACCTCAATCTGCATATTTTGATGTATTTACTGATATCTTATAGTGTATACAGCTCTTTATTGCACCTCTTCCTTCATATGCCATTCTCACATATTGATCCATAAATCCTTCTTAATATCTTCCTCTCAAAAACAGGAGGTCATACTCATTTGTTTTGCTAATAGTCCACGTTTCAAATGCATATGTGAGAATTGCCCTTATCACAGTTGTATAGATCTTGGTAAAACATGGCTTTTCATGTGCTGTAGCAATCCAAACTTTCGAATAATAGATGTAGAAAATAAACTATAAACAATTTTATGCAGAAATGATAAAGGGACTGAAGTGTTACAAAATGTATAAAACATTGAGAAAGCATGTGTCACCTACTTCGTGACATTGGTTTATTTTTATAGTACTGCGATTAAGTTAGCTGGACCACATTTTGCAGAAAGGAACCAACCCACATGATACAAAACTGAGAAAAATGCACTTGAGAGTTAAACGTGAGTGATAAATTCACAAATGTCACTGCATACTTATTGCTTTAACCAAAAGTGTGTTACAGGAAGTATGTTTGTCCAAAATATGGATCCTTGGAATTATTTAATTATTGAGGCATTAAATTTGTTTCTGGGGTTGGTTCCTTTCTGCAAAATGCGGTACTGTTTGTACAGATAATCAGAGACTAAATTAATTATAGATTTTCTCTTTCCCTTTGGTAATCCCATAAATTATCTGCTGCCTTTGTTTTAACTTTGTCATTCATTTTGGTGTGTTGTTCATTCAGAATTTTTGTTGAAAATGTGTGCAATGTTTTCACTGGGTTTCAGGCCTATGATTAACGGTAAAGTGGAGGAAAGACTCTGTGGAGATGGACCTGTGCTAAGTGTCGTACTCTCGGAAGATATTTTTCTGGTGAATCTGAGGAAGAATATTATCAAGTTTTTTAATTTAAATTTTGAAGCGGCAATGACCTACATCCAGCGATTCCAAGATATACGAGAGTTTTATGCAGAGAATGAATTGAAAGATCACAGTTCTATTAAAAATGAAAAAGGTAGGGTACTATGGCAATAGCTATGTGATTTATAGTAGGTTTTTTTTTTTTTTTTTTTCTCCAATGCCACCAGGTTGTCTTTTGACATTTCTGATCTTCTCTCCTGGCCATGGCTTAGTTGTAACCCACTTCTGAGGTTGGGGCGCCTGGAAGGCGGAGTTACATTACCCCGATGATGTGATAGGATGATTATGATAATGTGGTGCCAGGAGAGGTCTTAAATCTAAACTTAAACTAAATTCCAGACCATGGACGAACACAGGAATAATCCCCTTTAAGGAAAAATTCCTGTGCTCTAACCGGGAATCGAACCCGGGACCTCATGAACTATAGTCAGATGCTCTGACCACTAGACCATGAGGCTGGTCGATTTATAGTAGATAAATAGGTAGGTAGGTAGGTATTCTTTATTGTCAATAGACTTGTAGTCCACACCTGTGGAGTAACGGTCAACGCGTCTGGCCGCGGAACCAGGTGGCCCAGGTTCGAATCCCGGTCGGGGCAAGTTACCTGGTTGAGGTTTTTTCCGGGTTTTCCCTCAATCCAATCCGAGCAAATGCTGGGTAACTTTCGGTGCTGGACCCCGGACTCATTTCACCGACATTATCACCTTCATTTCATTCAGACACTAAATAACCTCGATGTTGATACAGCGTCGTAAAATAACCCAATAAAAAAAATAGACTTGTAGCACAAGTGTTTGATGTTGTCAATGAAGTAAACTACATACAATACAACTAAATACAAATCAAATACACATACGAGTACACAGTTATAAATCATCTAAATTATATAGACATTTCCTAATCAAATACATTTTTAATTCTGCCTTAAATTTAGAGTTTTTATGTTGTTTAATATCAACTGGTAGTCTATTATATAACAGTAGATCTTTTTATCAGATAATTTTTTACTAAAACTGTCTCTGAAATAACCATTATTGTGTCTAGTGTAATGTTGGTGAATGTTGTTGTTTTTTATATATTCATTTTTGATTGCAAGAAGAATAGCTTTAGATGCATAGAGTGAATATAATGTAAGTGATATTTTATTATTGACAGATGTTGTTTTGCAAGTTTCCACAGATTTCAGCTTATACATAATCCTTATACACTTTTTTTGCAATCTAAATAGTCTGATGGTGTGAATTTTTTTACGAAATTCCCCATACTTCAATGCCACATGATAAGTATGGATATATCACTCCATAATATGTTCGGATGAACAAGTTTAGATCACTGAAGGTCTTGAAATACCTTAGCAGATATAATGACTTACCGGTACTGATCTTCTTGCAGATGTAATCTATATGATCTGTCCAGGTTAAATTTTTGTTAACAATTAAGTTTAAAATTTTTTGAGAGCTTACAACCTTTATATCAATATGGTTCCTTTGCAGATAATAATTTTGAATGCTAGAAAGGCTCATATTCATTAGCTTGGTACTATAATCTTTTATTTAATTGTCTCTATGTGTTTGTAATTGCATAGTGGAGAAGTGATTATCATCTTCGACTAATATCATTCCTACTAACCACTATTATGCCAACAAGTTCGATTTTCGTCGAAATTTTATTAGTCGTGTTTTTTTTCTGTGTTGTGTATCAGTATGTTTCTCCTGTGTGACTAACTTTCGCACACTCTCTAACATCTAGGATAAATGTTAACTGTTTGCAGCTATAGTAATAGTTTAATTTCATGCAGAATGGCTCCAGAAAGTTTTATGCGCGTAAAACCAGGAACAAGATTTAGAATGTTACTTCTGTACAAGTTAAATAAAAATCGTATTACTGATTTTGAAATAGATAAATGAACTGTAGGATGTACAAACTTCTGGCAAAGGAAAAATTTTACAATCCATTCAAAAGAAACCAAATGACCTGGAAATATACAAAAACTTTCCCAGACATATTCAAACATTTTTAACAAGAGCCAGAACAGGTCACATTGTCACACAATTGTACCTATACCGATTTCACCTTTCTGATAATCCTACTTGTCTGAGGTGTAATAATCATGATGAAGATCTGGAACACATTCTTCTATACTGTCCATCCATAAACCACAAAAGAAGTAAATTAAAATCATCAGTACCAGTTGCAGAAGACACAGCCCTGCAGTATATATTGACTACACCCCAACTCTGGCTACTAGCAACAGGCATCTATAATGAACACTGATCAAAATACCCCTCATTTCTCATGAAAAACAAGAACTGAAAAGACTACAGTGGACTTTATGTTGTCAGCAAACAGCTGGATACGTTAAGAAGATTGATTGATATTTTAATTGAATCTGACAGTTAAAGTTGAGTTCTTTAAGATCCTCTAATCATACAGGGGAAGAACTTGCTTGGTTCCGCATTACAGTTGGACCATCGAATCTGTGCCCCTTCAGCGCTGTCGTCGTTCTTGGAAAAGTTAACGCCTCTACTCACTCCATTCCACCAGCTTTCCTCCCACCACGTCAAACTGCAGGCCACGAACCTTGCCGAATAGGAGTGTTGCCAAACTTCCGTCAAAAGGTGTTATGTCTCTTGAATATTGCTTATTAATAATATGAGGTTAATTATTAATTATTCATAATTTAATTGAAATAGGTCTAATGAGGCTGATTGACTTCTACCATTAATTGGAGATAATTATATGATTACAATGGCTATTTGTTGATTAAATGGAATTTACGTGAAGAGAATCTATTTCGTTTCTAAAAAGAAATGTTTTCGTCATAAATAGTTTTTCTTCACCTTATTATCTTATTTTGTTAGGTTTGGAACTTGATCTTGAAGGCCTAATAAAATTATAAATTGTAGGAATGAATGAACACATAGTCATGTACCCTCTTTCTTTCTCATCCGGGCTAAGGACCGGCTATGGCGAAGTTAATACATACTACGATCTTATTTACATACTATATAACATAACATGCTGATAATGTGCAGGAGTTCTAATTTATTCTTATAAAAATAATTTACATATTTACAAAAGACCAAGACTTATATTATGCATGAAATTACAGAGGGCATATCCCGGACATATCTGAATCTGAGTCACTGCTATTGCTGCTGCTGTCTTCACCCAAGTTCATAACAAATGTAGCTACTTCCTCTTCTATTAATCCGTAATTTATTGCTTTCCTCGCAACCTTAAAAAATTTCTTCAAAGTCGGAACTTCTTTCTGCATGGTATAAAATTCTTGTATCTTTCTTCTTAAAATACATCGGTCCATATCATCTACAAGAATTAAAGGTTTCCTTGGTCTGTTCCTCCCTGGTGATTCTAGATTTTCATCTCCTGCACAGACTCCCTCTCGCCTGATTTTCTTTATTAGGCGCTGTGACCCGCCTTTATAAATTACATAAAAATGTTGTATTATAACAGTATTAGTTAAGTAAGTAATTTTAATTGAAATAAAATAAGCCTCATCTGTGATCGCAGCTGTTATTTTCGTTGCCTGATTTAGAGGAAACAGATATTGACCTGTTTATTTCTCTTCATTGAAAAATGCTATTACTTGCTTAATAATATTTTTTTCACCACTCCATGCTACAGTATTGATGTTGAGTTGACAACACTGGACTGCAAGTGCAAATAAACTGAAGAAGGTTCAAAATTGTGAGTAGTGGGGGACAGAAAGGGAGAGAGATAGAAAAGAGAGAGATAGGAATGCAGGGAGGGAAATGAATTACCGAGGCTGAGAAGGAATTAGGGTTCAGTTCGCATATCTTACGGGGGCACAGATCCAATGGTCCCACTATATAAGCATATTAAGGAAAGACTTACACGGGAAGAAACTGTCAGTTCTGGATTCTGTAAATGGTCTCCTGAGAAATTCGCAAAATGTTGTTGTTGTTGTCTAGTGCCTTGCATTTGGCAATGAAGCCATTAGCAGTTCATGTATGTTGTGGCTTTCATGTAACTGTTTTCTTAACGGGCACCAGTTTTTACAATGTGGCAGTTACGTCACCCGACTTCGCAAAATGTAACTAAACGTGTTTTCCCCTGGATGCTTCAATTGGTTAATAAAATCATTAAAATGCTTGGCAAAATTAGCTCTGCCTGGAGCAATTGAACAAGGATTATCGTGATAGGATAAATAAAGTAATTAAAAATTATCTTTATTACATTTTAAACTATTACTTAATGAAAGTCCATGATGGCATTATGACGAAAATGGAGCATTCACCATTGAAATATGAGATTCATTGTTTATTAGTATTTTAACAGAGTTTACTGAGCTTTATATCAAGTACTGTAAGAAATATAGTTAGGCTAATTATTTATTTAATAATTTTTTTTATTAAAAGTTAAATCAGTGATTGTGTGAAGGTGTGATATTTCCTATATATAATTTTGTTCAAAGTTATAACCTAAAAGAAAGATGTTTATATTACGTGACAAGGTTTTGTTTTCGGAACGAATTGCTGGGATAACATGAGTTTAAATGATTCGATTTTCGTTGTTTCAATAACTGTTGCAGTTTTGTGGTACCAGTATGAATTGATAACGATAAAATCGAAGCTTTCCATAGCATCAGGGTAATCAACAAGAATGAATCTCTCCCATTTTACAGATAAACACTGTGGAGGTTTGATATGCGACACTAACATTGTAAGAAAACGAAGTTATGTGATCTCAGACTATCTTATTGGGTTAAGTTACAGTTGTTTCTTGCTTTACTATGTGGTGGGATGGGAAGTCTGCAGTCTTTCGGATGGAACTTAACATACTGGTTTCGTATTCAGGGATACAAGTAAAAGCGACATATATGTAGGCCTATCATCATTTAATAAGATAAATGTCGTATGAAGTTCCGGTTCTGCAGTGTTGGAGACCTTCCATTCTACCATGTGAGAGATCCCAAATTACGACAGAAGCAAAGATTTTTGAACAGTTACAACTTCAGTAGTGTACCGGTAGTTCCAATTTAAAATAAATGTCACCTGTCCTTTATATTTCAGAATTAGAAGTGTTTCGAATATTGCTGACAAGGTACCACCTTCAAATTGAAGAGATTGAAAGGATTGTTGAAGAACAAGCGTTGGGTATCTTACATTTGTGGTTTGGGAGATTTAAGGAAGCTGTTCTCCCTTCTCCTACTCAACTTCTGTCAATCGTGGAGTATACCCTTCCGAGGTATGCCTTTTTCCAATATCATAACATATTTCAGCCCTGAGCATGAAGGGATAGTGCAGGAAAACGGAGAAGCTCCTGCCAGTGGCAGCAACGTTTCGTAAAAGCTATGATAATAATATCATCATGCAATGGAGGGCCTACCTGATACAATAATTATTTCCATATTCGTTTGGACTTTACATCAGTAATAACCAGACATCGGATTCTAGGGCAAATGCCTATTTTGTTTCTTTAGGAGAAAAGTAAAAATAATTATTAATATTTGTGTTTCATGGAAATTGAAAGGTATTCAAAGAGTTTTATAGTGCCCTAAAATGCCCTAAAACGGTTATTAGAGCCTAATTTGTTAATATTCGCCTAAAAATGCCTAACTCACTGTAAAGTTTCGCATTTTACTCTTACTTTTTATAATTTATACATGCATTCACTGCGAAATTTAAGGCATTTAAAAAGTGGAAAGTTTGCTTCACACCGGCCATGAAACCATTGATAAAGGAAACAAAATGTTTTGAATCTCACGACACTCGCAATAGATTTCACCGAATTTAACATGTTTGGAGGCATAAATGCCGACAAAGAACCAACCTTAGTTTTGAAGCAGGCAACAATCACAACATGTGCTGCTATCGATTCAGAGATATACTATACTATAAAAATGACTGTTTTCGGTCTGAAACCGATTAGCTGTACTGCCCTTCAGAGTGTCATAAAATCACAATTTTTGGAGAAAGAGTGTTTTTGAAATATTTATGAAAAGTCGTAAAACTGCGAATTAGTAGGGTAAACCGTTACAAAATATTTAAAAGAATGGCCCTCCTAGTGTTAACACTACCAGGAAATGCAACAATAAGTGGAACTTTGTATTTTTGTCCAATTGAATCTCAATAACAACGGTTCATTTGAATGCTCGTTAACAGTTGCTCTTTCCCTCACCTTATTTGTGTTGAGAAGTTTTGAGCGGTAGGACGTTTTCCTGTGAAGTTTAACGCGATAATGCCGAAAAATATAAGTGCAAAATCTACATTGATCCGGCAATGGCTAACAGAATATTCAGAATTCACTTATGATGGAAAAATAATATTCTGCAAGATTTGTAGCAAACAGGTATGTAACAATAGTTGAAATATATAAATTCTATTAATTTTAATGAGTAGGCCTATAATATTTATACATTGACTGAGCTATCCTGAGGTATAATTCTTTTTAAGACCACTACACTTTAACCTTTTAAATTCCGATAGCTAAAGTATTTGCAGGTCATTAAAATTTCGATTGTTCGAACCCACTAACTTTGTGATAGAAATACGGCAATACAACAATTAGGATTTTATTTTAATTCAGTTTACTTTACATTTTTAGATTTCGCAAGAAAAGAAGTGCCACCTAAAGCAGCATGTGAAAGGAGCGGCTCATAAGGCTAAAGCTCAGCAGAAAAATCAACTGCAATAAACTTTACTAACACAGCCTACTTCATCCAATCTCAGCAGCAGTTTCTATGCTGATTTAACCAGAGCGTTTGTTGCTGCTAACATTCCCTGGAATGCAATTGAAAATCCGGTTTTAAGACAGTTTTTACAAAAATACTGCAAACAAAATATCTCATCTGAGTCGACCCTAAGAAAAAATTACTTAGACAGAATATACAATGAAACTTTAGCTTCCATTCGGGAGGATATAGGTGATTCTTACATATGGGTCTCTGTGGATGAAACCTCAGATCCTATGAATAGGTATATAGCAAATATGGTAGTAGGAAAACTTAGTCCTGATGGACCTTCAATTCCACACCTCGTATGTGTTAAGGAACTTTCGAAAGTGAATAGCCAAGCCATTGCTTATTTTGTAAATAAAGGCCTACAGTCTTTATACTCAGGTAATATAGACGATTCTAAAGTTCTGTTGTTTTGTACTGATGCTGCCTCATACATGGTTGCTGCAGCTCCACTTCTTAAAACATTTTATCCTAACCTCACGCATGTAACCTGTCTAGCACATGGCCTTCACAGGGTTTCTGAAACAATCTGGAATGAATTTCCTCTTGTCAATTCGTTTATTTCTAACACAAAAAAATCTTTTTGTAAAGCCCCATCCAGGATTTCAATATTCAGAGAGAACTTTCCAGATATCCCACTCCCACCTCAGCCGGTTGTTACACGATGGGGAACCTGGATTCAGTCAGTGGTGTATTATTCTAAGTATTTTAAAGAAGTGGTCACAGTTATTGATAAATTACCTGAAACTGATAGTGCAGCGTGTGTGAAAGCAGTGAAAGATTGTCTGAATGACTCACGAGTGAAAAACGATATTGCCTACATAACATCAAACTTTTCTTTCATACCTGCAAGCATTGAACAATTAGAACGTGAAAAACAATCTCTTTGTAGCCAAATAGCAATAGTAAAGGAAGCTCAAGTGAACATACATTCTGCTTTAGGCGAAACTGGGAAAAAAGTTAAAAATAAGTGGGACAACGTATTAAATAAGAATGTAGGATTTTCATTGTTGGAAAAAGTATCAAGAGTGATATCGGGGGAAAGTGTAAATGTTGCAGTAAGTATTGATGTTTCTATTGTACCTAATTTAAAATTTGCGCCTCTCACATCAGTTTCGGTTGAAAGAAGTTTTTCTGCTTTCAAAATGATTCTCAGTGACAAAAGGCAAAGGTTAACTGTGGAGAATTTAGAAAAAATTCTGGTGGTGTACTGTGCAGATAATTATAATAAAGTCTGAGCATGGAACTGAATTTCAATAACTTAAAATGAGTAATCTTGATATCAATAATCATTATTTCATTAGTTTCAATATATTAAATTTGTGCAGCTCTATTTATAAATATAATATAGTATTCTTTTTTAATGTTTAAACATACTTTTTTGTGCGTATTTTAGTGTATAACTAAAAATTTCAGTGAAAGAAATAAGTATGATACCTTGATGTGCCTAAAATGCCTATTTTCATTAAAATAGAGCCTAATTTTACAAATTTTGAGCTTATTTTAGGCGCCTAAAACTGCAATTTTTAGTGCCTAAAAATCCGATGTCTAGTAATAACACACACGTAGCTTGAAAGATCTTTCCTTTATTTTATTAATTTCTAACATAATCACTGTTTTCAACAGCCTTAAGAACTAGTAGTAGTAGTAGTAGTAGTAGTAGTAGTAGTAGTAGTAGTAGTAGTAGTAGTAGTAGTAGTAGTAATAATAGTCTAATGCCCAGGAACTTGGATGAACTCCATTCTCCTTCTTGCTTCGCAATATAATTTTGATGCTGAAGTCAATTCTACAGCAGCTAATGCTGGACATGTGTGAAGATGATCTGCTGTCATTATTGAGTTTTTCCCTGAAACTAACAAGCCGAGAAGGAAAGTAATTTTGCCTTTTTTATCCCTCTTTTTTATAGCAAAAACTAGTTACTTTACTGTCACGCATTTGTAGTTGCATCAATGGTGGAACTTATATCTTTACTAAATCACTATTTCTGTCCATATTTCATGGAAGAAAACCATGACTACAAAATAAACTGTTTTTAAGCTTTTTTTTAGTAAGTTATTTTACGACACTTTATCAACATCTTAGGCTATTTAGCATCTGAATGAGATGAAGGTGATAATGCCGGTGAAATGAGTCCGGGGTCCAGCACCGAAAGTTACCCAGCATTTGCTCATATCGGGTTGAGGGAAAACCCCGGAAAAAACCTCAACCAGGTAACTTGCCCCCACCGGGAATCGAACCTGGGCCACCTAGTTTCGCAGCCAGACGCACTAGCCGTTACTCCACAGGTGTGAATTTTAAGTTTTTTATCTCATTTTAACAAAAACTAAACAAAAGAAAAAAAAAACAAATTGTTCTCTTAAACTAGAATTGGCAACTTGGGAGCACTATTAAATACAGTGTTAGTCAGTGTTACTCAAGCTCACATGAAAATGGACGGCATTTTCTACTTTTTAACAATTTGTGTGCTTGAGTCATGAGATGTTGGTGAAAGTCTGAGAAGTCATACTAGATGAAAATCTGTCAAGCTTGAATGAGTATCAGAAGATCTAACAATCCTTCATGGATATTAAAATTAGAATTACCTCCCTAATAAATGAAGAGTCCACTGCAAGAATGATGGATGTCATTTGGAATATATTTTGCAGGAGAAGCAATTGAAAGTTTGAAATGCTTAGCGCTCAAAGCTTAATTGTGATTTTCCGATCATTACTGGACAATGACTATCACTATTAATGCCATAGAACTCTCTATGTACATTCTATATGTCTTAAGCTATGCATTGACAGTCTTGGTTCATTTTCGACAAGAAAGTGACATCCATAATTCTTGCAGTGGACTCTTCAAATACGATTGATTGTGAAGTGTTGCTAACATCAGTGCTTTTATCTAATCCAAACAGAAATCACAAAGAAAATTTTTATTAAAATTTCTAATTTGCTTCCAATGTCAAACTCCATTTCTTCTATTCTACTTTTCACTTTATGTCGAGAAAGCATAGAATTTTAAATAAACTAAGTTTCTCAGGGCCTATTTCGTCGGCTGCTACAATGGATATTTTTTAACAAACTCACAGCTCACGTTAGGACTTCATATTTTTTAGAATTTGCTGTGAAATTCAATAACTAAGTCTTACAATGTTTTCAGTATTTACATTGGGAAGCTTATTGTCACTCATATGTTTCAGCTCTTCTAGCTTCGTTATTCGTGTCTGTCCTAAAGAAAATCATGATGATAATTATTATTGTAGAATATTCATATGGGAAGCCTAAAATGCCGTGTTACATTTAAATTTGTTACAGGTTTAGTTATAGATTTGTATGTCACATATCCGTTGCTATGGTGCCCTTCCTGAATGCAACAATTATTATTCTAGTCCTTATGCCTTGTGGAAATTGTAGTGCGATCGACTGGAAACTTGCCTTATAAAATCCATCACTGAGCAATGGTTACCTTACTGTCTACTTGTAAAGGATCAAAATATTACTGTCTCAGCCAGGGAAAGTGGAGTGGTTAGTTAAGGGGTAGTTGGGTATTAGTGTCCAGGGTTGCTGTATTCAGTGTGTTCATTCCAACAGTTACATAGCTGTTGTATTCTAGATTTGTCAGTTCGAACCCAGCCGAGGGTAATGGATTTTAAAGAATAATAAAATCCTTAGCATGGCTTCTTCTGAACAGGAAGTGAAGGTGTGGGCCTCAAGTCGCATATTTATAGCACGTAGGAGATCTCTGTAGCACGTATGGGCGAATCCACACATGCATATAGAATGTTAGTTGGGAGGCCAGAGGGGAAAAGACCTTTGGGGAGGCCGAGACGTAGATGGGAAGATAATATTAAAATGGATTTGAGGGCACCAGGCAAAATTTGTTGGCCATTTTTCGCCCACATTGAATTTCGACACTCAACAAACTCAAGTTTTAATATCTGAGGATATTTGGTGGAGCAACCCTTAGTGGTGTCGTGATACCCCCTGCTTGAGAATTGAATGCATCTGCACAACATGAAGTTTATTACCAGTACTTAAAATGTTGTTTTCTAATGCCAGGCGTTTGACAATAAAGTCATTTGACCTCTTGCACTCCAATATTTTTCAAAGATATTATCATGACCAGCCACTGAAGCACAGATTGTGAAAATGGCAAGTTGTAGCCGATTTAAGTGAACACCATATTTTAACGTTTTGGTGGCTACTTCATTCACATACAACCTCCAGAATGGCTGGAGGACCACACCTGCTGTTGGTTGACGGGTCCATTGGACCTAGCTGGGAGATCTTGTTGATCACCAGCTTTCCCTCCTTAAGCCACTGGAGGACGATTTTAGTGCCATAGCAGGTCAGCACTAGGAACAGAAAAGTAGAAAGAGGAGGAAGGAAAGGGAAATGAACCCCTAGGCCTCGAATGCTCTAATGCCGTCAGGGTCGAAGAAAGTAAGAGTTCAGTCAGAGGACTGGATAGGAAAGGGTAAAGAGGGAATTGGGTATTGAATAGAGGAAAATTATACCAAATTCAGTCATTAACTCATCAAGCTGACCAGTTCTAATGGATGAGTAGCCCCTCCCTTTAGTTCAGCTTGTAAAAATTATGCTTATTAATTGCTGCACCACGGGAAGGTAGGGATGGGACATTGGGTATTTGTCCAGGTTGGTTCCTTAAAGCCTTCAATGGGAAGGATTAATGGCTCTCCCCCCTGTATCCGACAGATACCCTTTTGCAGCCAGTACTTAAAATGTTCCTAACAATAAACTATGTAAATTCCTGTATAAATTAGTGAATTACTCTTGTAGTCACTTAATTCAATTATAAATCCGTTTCATTTTATCTTTCTTTACAGAATTGGCAAAGAGAAAATAAACACATTGATTGGTCAAGCTCAGCACGCTCAGTCTTGCCTACAAATGGAACCAGTAACCACACTCAATTACGTGGAATACCTCTCATTCTTAGAGAAGGCTCCCAGAATGGTGAGTTCAGTAGTTATTTTTTTTTTCTATTGGCAGGTACTTGACTTCCGTCATTCACTCATATGAAGCTAGTTGTGTAGACCATTTTACTGACAGAGTCGTTGCCCAGGATGCGCCACAGGAGGTGGTCTATGCTACACCCGTGATGAGATGAGATCATGATGGAGAATTGTTGGGATGCCATAGGGAACCGCATCACTCGGAAAAAACCCCTGTGTTACTTGGACCACAGGCTTGGCCAACACAAGTTATAAATCGGGGATACACTGGGGATCGAACCCGAGTCCACAGGATTATAAGTCCAGAGCTCTTGTCACTAGACCACCATGGTGACATAGTTAAATTAGACACAGTTTAAGTTATTGTAATTACTGAACTCACCTGAGTTACGTCATTGGAATTTTGTTCTCACCACAGACTACAACTTGGTACTCTTACAGTGTAACTATTGTTCTCTGGTCTTAATTCCGAGTGTATAGTACTACTGTTGACAGACCACTGCCTGTTTATAACGAAAAAGACGTTGAAGATGGAAAGAATTAGATGGGTAGTAGAGTCGCATCATGAGAAAATGGCAAATTGAACATATTCTTGTAAAGGCTGACACGTATTCACTTAACAGTATAGGTAGTTGAGTCTGTAATTTCACTCAACCCCTCTTGCAGAATTTAGTTTACGTTTATCTTCATTTTATTATAGAACTGTGTCCTGTGTGAAAGTTATTTTGGTTTAGTTGTGTTTTCATGACAAGTTTGTTATGAAACAATGTGCATATTTGTAAGCTGTACTATTTTATAAAATTTTAGCCCGGTTTATTGACAGCTATACTTTTATTCGATTGTAGTCCCCAAATAACATTTCTGATTGCTCATTTTGTGTTTTAGATTTTCGAACTGTAGTTTTCAGTAATTCAACTTCATTGAAGTTTCATAATCCTACATTGAATAAATCTGAAGCCCACACTAGAAATTGTTTAAGGACACTGAGTTGAAATTTTGTCAATTTTGTTAGAAAATTCGATTTTTCGTTTTTAACATTAAATATTTTATATGGTTCAGAGAACCTCTTCACAAATTTTCATACAGATAGGTCCCTTCAATCGGCTGCTTCGGCTGACATTTAATTAAAAAGTTACACACTCTGGGTGGCCTTTATACTTTTAAACTCGGTTTTCTCCACTTGCATTTTTCATATGTACGTATATTGCTTACTCAAAATGCTACTCCTCAAACTTTGGTACTATATGCATGATTTTTACGTAGGTCTTGAAGATGTGCTTCAGGATTTTCTTTAAACTTCAAAATTTTTTAGCGATTTTTTTTGCTTACATACAATTTTTATCTGTGATTGTGTAATATAATTTTTTCTTAGCTCTGGAGAAATAATCAGAAAAAAGTAAATACCAAGTTATGTTTGAGGAAAATTGAAATGTATATGGAATACATTTTGGGCGAACATTTTGAAATTTGTAGGAGTAGGTAGTGATTTTTGAAAATACAGTTCAAATTTACAAAAATTTTCATAATTCATATAATTTTGGACCAAATGAGATGAGACTTTGTACAGAGGCTATTTATATGCAGCATGATGTGTACAAATTTTCAAACATGTATCTCAAACGGTTAAGAAAATTCAAATTTTACTTCAGTGTATCCTTAAGCTTACAGGAGAACTGTTAATGAGTTCATGTCGAAACATCCACGCAAACTGCACATGATCTCAGCAGCATTTAGGAAAAAAAAAAGATGCCCATAAGATCTGTAAGAATGTGAAAACTTACTTGGAATGTTGTATTAAGAAACAGTGGGGCGTACTTGGAGAGAATGGCTGAGATGGTTCCTTGAGTGCCTCTCCTGTCACGTAACACACGAGATAAGGTTGTACCCCAACATGCTGTGCCATCTAAGTAAGCACTATCTACTCAAGGCCGGATCTATTCAAATTTTTGATAATCTTTTATTCAAGACTTCATTTTGCAACTTTACAGTTAATCAGAGCAGCAGTTTCATGTATTTGTCTATCTGCTATGGAGAGTGATAACGTGTATAGTTTGAGGGGAGATTTCGACGTGAGTTCATTAACAGTTCCCTTCGGGAAGTTGTTTTTTCCAGACTGTCCATCTTAAGTTATTTATGATTTTTCGTCTCCAATCGCATTCGAACATTCTACCGATTCCTTAAAATATGCTAATAATACATTTTAAAATTATCAAATTGTTAGATAGTTTCCAGTGGCAGAATCTTCATTTTCCTTCGAGCTTCCCAATCTAGACTTATTTGATCTGTTGATGTTTGTTTTTCTCTGTTTACATAGTCCTGTACATTTAGTAGATGGTCTGCATTCATTACAGAGGTCTGATCTTTACATAACACACAGGTGCTGGACTTTAAAACATTGATGCAGTATAGATGGTGTATCAGACAATCACGTCATCATACTGTCTGGTGTACAGATCAAATGTTCTTAAACAAATTTTCATTTTAGGTAGACGAGATGGAAATTGAAATGGATTACACAAAGGAACTCTATGATATTATTGATGAATTCCAAGTTCCTGCTGCACCAGAAGAACAAGCAAATTATTTGGTGAGTGATCTATGAAGATAACTACTGAATATCAATTATATTGCTAAAGAAATTCCTAACAGCATGAGTCGGCCAAATTTAAGAAGTTTCATTTGAAGTATTTACATACTGAAACAATATAACTAGTATAACTTCTTCTGCCGTTATAAAGAAGAGGTAGAGTAGCATTTTAAAAATACAGTAATAATAATAATAATAATAATAATAATAATAATAATAATAATAATAATAATAATAATAATAATAATAATCATCATCATCATCATCATAATAATAATAATAATAATAATAATAATAATAATAATACTGGTATTATTTACTTACTTGCGTATGGCTTTTAAGGAACCCGCAGGTTCATTGCCGTCCTCACATAGGCTTGCCATCGGTCCCTATCCTGAGCAACATTAATCCAGTCTCTACCATAATCTCCCACCTCCCTCAAATCAATTTTAATATTATCCTCCCATCTACTTCTCGGCCTCTCCAAAGGTCTTATTCCCTCCGACCTCCCAACTAAAAATCTGTATGTATTTTTGAATTCGCCCATACGTGCTACATGCCCTGCCCATCTCAAATGTCTGGATTTAATGTTCCTAATTATGTCAGGTGAAGAATAAAATGCACGCAGTTCTGCATTATGTAACTTTCTCCATTATCCAGTAACTTCAGCCCTCTTAGCCTCAAATATTTTCTGAAGAACCTTATTCTCAAACACCCTTAACCTCTGTTCCTCTTTCAAAGTGAGAGTCCAAGTTTCACAACCGTACAGTAGAACCGGTAATATAATTGTTTTATAAATTATAACTTTCAGATTATTATTATTATTATTATTATTATTATTATTATTATTATTATTATTATTATTATTATTATTCGGTCGTGAGCCGTCATTCTGTCGTGAGCCGTCATGCTGTTCGTGTGCGTGTAGCTCCCGTAACTTGCAGCATACAGCAGGTGCATCGAAGTTGTAATTTGGATATGGCGCCTAGTAAAGACATCTGTCTTGTTTGTAACTTGCCTTTCTTTGGAAGGCAAAAGTTTCTGAAGTGTGCAGGGCCTTGTGGTCTTCGTTATCATCTCAATTGCGTAAATATTGGTGAGGCCGAGTATGATATCTACATGCAGAGTGGCAGTTCTACTTTTAAGTGTAATAAGTATGTGAGTGCAATGAAATCAACACAGGGGGACAACACGCCAGTGCGTCCTACTGCTCCAGGTGAGAAAAAAGTGATCTCACCTACAAAAAAAAGTCGTTTTACCTTCAAGGGATCTCAACCTACCGAGCCTGCCTTCAGTAGATTCACTTTCCGTCCAGGTTGAGACTGTTCGACTAAATAGTGTGAACATTCTGGACACAGTGAGCGACATTTTGGAATATGTGAAGAGTCTCCAAAAGGAGATGATAGAACTTAAGAACGAAAATGCGGCTCTGAAAATTCAGGTGGCCGAAATTTTTGTGAAAACTAATTCTAATGTACTCACTAATAAGGGTAATCTCCCTTCTGAATCAATGCAATATGAATCTGTGCAAGCTAAGGGCCCTAGGAAGTCTTACGCTGAACTTGCAAATGAAAATTCTATCCTAAATGTTAAAATGGCAGAAATGTTATCAAAGGGGTGCTGCCCCTCTAAATCATCTCATAGTATTTCTTCTGTTGGTCAGTCTAATGACCCCATTAAGAAATCATATAGCAAGGTAGTGTCTGTGAACAAAGCTGCTGACAACTTGCATACTTGCAATTCTGATGCGTCAGCAACAAGGAAGTCTGTGTCAACAACTCCTCCTGCTAATGATAGACATAACAATATTGAACTAAATCAGGCCAATGCTTCAACTTCTGCCAATGTATCTGATGGTTTTCAATTAGTTACTCGCAAAAAAATATAAAAAAAGAGAACCTAAAGTTGGAACATTGGCCATGAGTAGCATTGAAATGGCCCCTGAGAGAATTAAAACTAAATCTCTATTTGTTTCGAGATTTAGTTCCAAAGTCAACACAAACAGTATAGAGGACTCCCTGAAGAATCAACTTCAGCTAAGATCTCTTGCTGTAACTAAACTAAAAACCAAATATCAATCATATTCTTCCTTTCACATCACTGTTGATGTGAGGGATTTCGATTCCATTAACAAACCTGAAGTTTGGCCTGCTGGTTGCCTAATTGCACCATTTTATGGTAAATTAAAGCCTGAGCAGCACTTTGCGCATTCTGCTAATTCGAACTCTGTTGATTCTCAGGAAATGCCTCTTAGTCTTAGTCTTGCTCGCTCTCATTTTCAATTTTCAGTTCTATTAATCATCTCGAGATTTTCTACCAAAATGTTCGAAGACTTAACACTAAAGTTGATGAAATTTTTCAGAATATAGTGAATATAGTGATTAATAATGATCTCATTATCTGTCTCACTGAAACATGGTTATCTGAGTCAGTTATTAATTCTAATTTATTTCCAAATAACTATACTGTGTTTCGTGCAGATAGACTGTTTGAAGACACTAACAAAAAAAGAGGTGGTGGTGTCCTAACAGCGATTAGCAACCAGTTACCTTTTACTAAAAGACGTTTTGACTTAGAAATTATTAGTGAATGCGTTTGGGTTGAACTTAGAATGACTGATGGTTTTAATATGTTATTAGGTAACCATTATTTCTCTCCTGATACAGATCATATTCACTTAAAATCTTATCTTAATTTTCTTGAAAAAAATCTCGACACTCATAATTTTAGAATAGTAATCCTTGGTGATTTTAATACTCCTGGTATGGACTGGACAACTGGTTCCAATCTTAATGATACTCATTATTACTCTAAAATTAAGGCTAAGGATTTATATTCCTCGTCCTGCCTTCTTGGATTAATTGAAATTAACTCTACCGTTATGAGTAAAAAGCTTCTTGATTTGGTTTTTACTAATGATAAAAACAGTACAGTTAAACTTGCCGATCACTCTCTAGTTTTAGAGGATACTTATCATCCATCTATCTCTATTTATATTGAAGTAAAATTATCGTTACCGGAACACTCTCTAATCAGTTCTTATTTAAATTATTCTCAAGGTGATTATCTGAATCTTTATTCTGTTCTATACAATTATGATTGGACTATCATATATCAGACTACTGATGTAAACACTGCTGCAAATTCCTTGTCTCGAATTATTAACAATGCTATATCCCTTTGTGTCCCTGTCACCTTTGTTAAAAAATCGCACTATCCTAAATGGTTTTCAATCGATTTACGTCAGCTTATAAAGAAAAAAAATAAAGCTCATAAAAATTACAAAAAATATAAAACTGATCATCATTATCAAATTTTTTCTAATTTTAGAAAACAAGTGAAAGCCATGATTAAATCTGATAAATTCAAATGGTTACAATCAATTGATGATAACCTAAAGCATGAACCAAATAAATTTTGGAAATATGTAGAAACTTTTCGAAAAACTAATAGTAATCCCACAGAACTAATAATAAATGGCGTTCACATCACAGATGAAAAAGAAATTGCAAATGCATTTGCTTGTCAATTTAAATCTGTTCAACAAAATTGTAACTCTAATTTCATTACTAATGATTCTAATATTACTGACTGTTTGTCCCTGCCTAATATTACATTCGATGATGTAAATAAAGCTATTAAAAAGCTAAAGCCTAATAAATGTAAAGGTACTGATAGCATTCCTAATTTTATAATCAAGGGTTGCTCTAATATTCTCTTGCCTGTTTTAACTTTTTTATTCAATCTTAGCTTAAAAACAGGAATTTACCCGTCACTTTGGAAGGAAGCATCCATTATTCCAGTTTTCAAAAATGGTAATAAAAACAGTGTTACTAATTATAGACCCATTTCTATCCTAAACAATTTTTCTAAAATTTTTGAAAAAATTATTCACAAACACATCTCATTTTATGTCAAAAATAAGATCAATTCGGCCCAACATGGATTTACAAGAGGGAAATCTACAACTACTAATTTAGTTTCCTATCTTAATCTCATAATGCCTATAGTTGAAAATCAAGGTCAAAATGACTCAATTTATTTTGATTTTAGCAAAGCATTTGATGTTGTTTCTCACAAAATTTTATTAAATAAATTAAGTAATTTTGATCTCTCCACTAACTACGTTAATTGGTTTGAAAATTATTTAACAGATAGACAGTCTTGTGTTCGACTAGGTAATTCTCTCTCGGTTCCATTTAATAGTTTATGCGGTGTTCCTCAAGGGTCTACATTGGGACCTCTCTTATTTTTATTATTTATAAATGATATAAGTAAAAGAATAAGTTCTAGCTGCCTTTTATTTGCGGATGATCTCAAAATCTTTCGCAAAATTAATAGTTTGGTTGATTGTCAAATTCTTCAAAATGACATTAATTCAATTTCACAATGGTCTGTTGAAAATGGAATGAAAATTAATCAATCCAAAACTTTTGTTATTTCCTTTTCACGGAAAACTATCTCCCTAAAATTTAACTATTCTCTCAGTAATGTCGTAATTACTAGGAAAGATTGTATTAGAGATCTTGGTGTCCTACTTGATTCAAAATTATATTTCCATGATCATGTGCAATATATTTATACCCATTCGTTAAGAATGCTTGGTTTAATTAGGTCTATAACTTATTCTTTTTCCACTCCTATGTGTTTATTAATTTTATACTATACGTTGGTTAGATCCAAGCTTGAATATGCATCTGTTGTATGGAACTCCATTACTTCCACTGACTCGGCTAAATTGGAGAATATTCAAAGAAAATTTATTTCCTTGTGTTCTTATAGATTTTTACCAAATTCCGATTATAACTATGAGATTAAATGCAATTATTTCAATTGCGGTAGTTTGTTCACCAGACGTCAGGATCTTGATTATTTATTTTTTTGTAAAGTCATTAAGGGTGATATTGATTGTGAATCTTTCATAAGCAATATCAGTCTTCGTATTCCTGCTAAAGGTTTAAGATTTCATAAATTGTTTTATAATAAGAATCCTAAATCTCTCTCTCCGGTCTGCAGATGCATTAAATATGCTAATTTGCATGGATTCAACTTGGATCCATTTAATGTGTAGTATATCTTTGAGTTTTTAACTCACTGATCTAATTTTAATAATTATTTGTCCATTTTATTTCTTGCATTTGGTCTATTGATTCATGTAGACCATTCCATTATTTCAATTCTCATTGTACTAATTTTATAATTTTATAATTATTATTTGATCAATGATTGATGTAGACCATTATATTGTTTGTATTTCATCTCATTGCCATTTTCTATCATTCATTCTCATCATCATTTGTTGTTTTGTTCTGTTTTGTATCGTGCAAAACTGTAATTGGCCTTGTGCTGTTGTTTTTGCACGTTAATATTCTAAATAAATAAAATAAATAAATAATAATTATTATTATTACTACTACTACTACTACTACTACTACTACATTTCAATTCATTCATTTGTGTTGTTTTTGAATTGGGTCTATATCATGTATTTTGGAATTATCTATTAATTTTGTCATTATTGTTATTTTATTTGTTTTCTAATATAATAATTATTTTTATGCACTGTTTTTGTAATTCCTTGTTCATTGTAGATCTTGTGCTAACTTTTATCTTGTGCTAAACTGTTATTGGCCCAGGCTGTGGTACAGCACAATAAATATTAGTAAATAAACAAATAAATAAATAAAAATTATTATTATTATTATTATTATTATTATTATTATTATTATTATTATTATCATGTATTTTGTTAGTATTGTATTTGTTTACTCTCATTATCATTATTTATATTCCATTGTTTTTTTATATTCATTTTATTATTTCGTCTTTTTGTATTATTGTCTATTGTTTTGTATTGTGCTGAACTTTAATTGGCCTCTGGCTGTTGTACAGCACATAAATATTAATGATAAATAATTTATTATTGTTGTTATTATTATTATTATTATTATTATTATTATTATTATTATTATTATTATTATTATTATTATTATTATTTGCTTCCCTGGGTAAAGCAATAGCTAATTAAACACCACTTATGTAATAATAATACTGTGCAGTACTGCATAGCACATTCAGCATTTTCTTGGCAATGCAGCATAGCACATACATCCTTACCAAAATGATCATTTTTATATGAGAATGCATCCCAAAATTAATGTGATTTTGAGACATTGTTCAAGTTAGGTGTTAAAAGTGATGTGAAACTATTAAGAATTTCCATTTTAATTTTAATATCAATTTTTATGTTTTTTCTTGTTTCCTGATAATTTAATATTTTGAAGTTTCAGCATTTCCCAATTCCAGTCTTCAATTGTATTTTGACACTATGGCTGTGTATGATGGAGGATTTTGGGCTCAGTTTGTGCAGTCTTCTCCCAGCCGAATGTAGAGACACACATAAGCTTAATTCTGTGGAAATCCTTCTTATACTGGTATAGTGTTGTTTTTACTGTTTTAAGCAGTAAAGTGTCCCTGGACTAGGTACCATTAGGCACATCCCTTGTTCTGCTTCCAATGATATGGAATCCCTTTTTAATTTGTGTGTTACAAATTCAATTTGTTTTCCGTACTTTAATAAGCTTGCAGACCAGAACCTATCAGTGCTTTAAGGGACACCATTGGGATGCATATTTCATATCCATTACGGTGACTTTTTTAAGTTTTTAAATAAATGCAATAACTAAACTAAAATAATTTGGCTGTAATTTACCTCTATTCATTACGTTAATGTTTTTTTTTTATGAAAATGCAAATTTATTTCTCTCATATACGTAGATTTGATATTTAAAAACATAATACCAGCACCATCATCAATTATTTCTTTGTTCCTGTCACCATTGCGCCAATCACTGCTGTTGCCAGCACTACATTAATCTTCACTGTTACCATGTTCATCTACTTTCATTAAGAATTAGCAATCTGACCTGTTCCATCCCTGTATGGATTAAATATACATATTTGATGTTCTTATAAAATGTACTAATTGTAAACTTTTAAAAAAAAATTATTTTAGGGCTTTCAAGTTACGTTAACAGCTTTGAGAAATCTGGTTGACAGGAAAGTTAATGAGAAAACAAAAATGGTTGGCAAGTTTAATGAACAGATAAATAAGGATATTACAGATCTTCTGGCTGAAGTTGGAGACATCAAAGAGGAAGCCAATGTAAGTTGACAGACAAACTTCATGTTGTGTCTGTATCCGCAGGGGATACAGTCTAAAATCTACCATGGTTACATGAAACTGTGGATAATAGCAAACCTAGTAAATATCTCTTTGGTAAGCTGCTACTGCAGGACAGTGAAAAATTAATAGTGAGGGTAATGTCACTAAGGACAATGTTAGTGACTGATATTATCAAAATTTATGAATATAGAGGAGTGTGACTAAATTTAAAATTAGTGTGAAACTCTTCAGATTAAGATGCTGAGGTTAACTGCGTAATACTGAAACCACGGTTACAAATTCCTCATATAATAGGGATTACTATAATTCTCATGCTTATGTTTCGAATGTGTGGTTGTAAGAAGTGTCCGGCAGTGAATATGACTTGTGAACTGATTAAGGAGAAAGAAATGTGAAAAGTTGCAATCATGACAATGTGAAAATTTAGGCTTACATAAAATTGCAGTTATCTTAGTTATTGCACAAAATGTAAATGTTAAATTATGTCATTTGCAGTAACAGTTTATTTTAACTTACGAAGTTTACATTGTGATAAGAAATAATCAATAAATTTCCATAATGCATAAAAACCGATTTTCATACTGCTCACAGTTGAACAATGTAGATGGCAAAATGCAACAGCATATTCATTTATTCCTTAAATAGCTATGTACAGTGAAACCTCTCCTTACGGACACCCCCAAGATACGGACACTCCTCAAATACGGAGAGATTTTTATGTCCCAACTGAAATAATATAGAAATAATGATAAATTTAACTCTCGTTTACGGACACTCTCAGACACGGACACGGACAGCTGTTTCACAGTCCTAAAGCTTGCTTTACCTCCTGACTGCGGACAGAACTTGGATTTGAAGACCTAATGTGTTACAAGAATGGAAAATTTAGTTTCGAGAACTGTACAGAAATTCTTTAACATGAAACATAACATAAGGGTCTTGTAGGCTACCACTAGCCCAGCCGGCTACCCCTTGTTAGCTGGATAAACAGAGTCATAAAATTTAATCTGTCTGATGGGTCCCAGGTTTCCGCGATCGTGAAATTGTATTCGACACATGATTTGGTTAGTAGGATTATTCTTTTCACTTCAATCAGTTGTTCTGTTTCGAGAGACATGGCACCTGAACGTAAAGGTTAAGTTGAAAACTGTAAATTATAGTACTGCGTAACTGTAGACCTAGAATAAAATTGCATGGCACAGTACTGTATTTTCCTTTTTTTCCGTCTTATCTACTGTAGTTCAAAGTTGCAAAGAATTTACTGTAGTAGACTGTATTTAGAATTAAACTACAGCAATACATTTCATTTAAAGCGTGAAAGAATACATAATGCATATTATAAATGTACTGTTAGATTGGGGAGCCTCCCTCCCAATAAAGGACACCTCCCAGATGCGGACAGATTGTTACGTCCCATCGATGTCCGTAAATGAGAGGTTTCACTGTATTCTGTTATGGATTTAATTTCACTTGTCAGTGGGAGAATCCCCAAGTTACGTTCTCTTCTGTGTTTCTGTCATTGAATATATATATGATTAATCTTGTTATTGCAGCAACCCTGGTTGATAGATATTGAGTCAAATCCAGAAGAAGCAAAGGTGACTTTAGATGCCCTTCATGATCAGCTGGCTGAATGCCAAAAGAAAGCTACAGAATTCAGGAATTACCAAAAGACATTCAGAGTAAGTTACGCTGAAATATTAATTATTATGTCTTCGTGTAATTACTGATGTTTGGCTGTGCCAGACCTCATCCAGCTGGCAGTGATGCGTCACTGTTGGATAGAAGGTTGGAAGAACTATTACGTAAATACGACTATTTAAAATATATTCATGTAGACACAACTGTAATGATGAAAAATTAAAATAAATCCTGATTATTAATTACACAGAATGAACCGTACATAATGTGATTAATTTCAATGGGTTATTCTTTGAGATATTTCAAACAAAAAGTTTAATACAAAAGTTATGCTCGTTTTTGCTTCCTTTTCGAGAAATAAATTGTTTTGTGTTAAACATGTCATAGCGTGTTTTGGAAAAACCATTGATTTAATTCCCAATATGCTCAGTCAATTTAAGAGGGCAGTATATTAAAACAGTAAATGATTGAAAGACTTTTATTTTGTCATTCAAATGTGCAAAAAATTGATTCGAACAAATATAACTTTTTGTTCTGCAAAGGAATTTTAAAATGTTACATTTATTTGGATCAAATTTCTGCACATTTAAAGGACAAAACTAAAATTCTTTCAATAATTGATTATCTTAATACACTGCTCTCTTAAACTGACTGAGCATATTTGAAATTAAATGAATGACTTTCCCAAAGCACGCAATGAAATTGATAAATGAGTTCTATTCAGTCAATACTTAACATAAAACACAATAAAATATGTTATAACAACATTCAAACTGATTTAAAAACAAACGTTTTCGCCAATTTTGACTGGCATCTTCAGGTCGTGTAGGTCGAATAGAACGTGTTATAATAAGTGAACACTTGGTATATGACATTAAAAAGAAAAGTTAAAACTGTAATATCACTTAAAAACAGAGAATAGAACATAGCAAAAAGCCACCACGTTGTGTGTGGAAGCACGAGTCGTGTCGCCACCCTCATGGATTCAAGATGTTCTTCCAATTTTTTTATTTTTCCTGCTTTCCATAACGGCCACACGACTGACCTGTTCCTAGCATCTTCAAATCTATCTTGAAAACTGTACCTGCAATGACAGAAGAGTTTTGCTGTTCCCTTGGGTTACACATGCCTCTTTCAACACAGTGCTTCCACACACAACGTGGTGGCTTTTTGCTATGTTCTGGTCTTTGTTTTTAAGTGATATTACAGTTTTAACTTTTGTTTTTAACGTCATATACCAAGTGTTCACTTATTATAACATGTTCTATTCGACCTACACGACCTGAAGATGCCAATCAAAATTGGCGAAAACGTTTGATTTAAATCTGTTTAAATGTTGTTATAACATGCTTTATTGTGTTTTATGTTAAGTATTGACTGAATAGAACTCATTTATCAATTAACATTGAACTTAACGGAACCAATATGCCTTTAAAATTACGCAATGAAATGTTTTATATAAACAATTTTTATCTCGAAGAGAAAGGAAAAACGAGGAAAATTGTATGAAACTTTTTTGTTTGAAATATCTCAAAGAATAACCCTCTGAAATTAATGCCATTACTTACAGTCCAGCCTGTATATAACATGTCTTTGTCCTCTCACATTAGCTGCTTCTGTTCATGAGTATGAGTAACAATAATAATAGCACAAAAATGTATTACAATTGTAATTACAGTAGAACCCCGATTATCCATCACCCTATTAACCGATTGTCGGATTATCTGTCTGTCATTATCTCCTTTGTCCTTACACATTATGATCTACTGTTCGAGTGACCTGTTTAATTTCTCTGCAAAACGCTTTCCAGAAGTGCCAAAAGAATACATGTTGTGCTAAGTATCGAAAAGAGGAACTGTGGTTCATCTCACATCGGAATACGAGGTTGGAGTTACAACTGTGCGAGATTTAATAAAAAACAAGGATAAAGTGTATAAATTACTTAAAAGTACAACATGAGACCTATACTTTTCCTATCTTTCCACAGAAATCCATCATAGAAAGTTTCCATGACTCTTAGAAACCCGTCATTGACATTCATTCATTGTGTTCTGTCACTCCAAACCCAGCATTCTCCAGTCTTTCCTATTTTCTGCCTTCCTCTTAGTCTCCGCATATGATCCATATATCTTAATGTCGTCTATTATTTGATATCTTCTGCCCCGACATCTTCTCTTGCTCACCATTCTTTCCAGTGAAACCTTCAGTAGGCAGTTTCTTCTCAGTCAGTGACCCAGCAAACGTTTTTTTTTCTCTTCCTGATCAGTTTCAGCATTATTCTTTCTTCACCCACTCTTTCCAATAGAGCTGTTATATTTAAAACTTCTGATCCACCGCCTAATGTGTTAAAACACATGCCCATGGAGAAAATTACGAAACTGCATTATGCAACACTTAATTTATTAAAGTCTTCTATGGTACGGATTATCCGATTTTTTCGATCAATCGTTCAACCCACCCCCTTCATTACCACGGATAATAGAGGTTCTACTGTATGTACTTATTGTATTTAATTAAAACGATGTTCACTCTAGATGGAAGTTACCCGATTTGACATGCTTGACGATGTTATGAATGGTGTAAAATTACGACAACTTCTATGGGACAGTGTGGAGCAGTGGGAGAAGCAGGTAGCAGTCTGGACCACCATCGAATTCGATAAGCTTAACCCAGAAGAGATGAATGTGATCACAGCCAAGAATGTCAAGAACATCCATCTGTTTGAAAAAGGATTGCCACCGAATCTTATTGTTCCGAAACTGGATGCAAGTGTTGAAATGATGAAAGAGAAAGTAAGTACATGGTTGCTGAATTTTGTTTGGTTGATATCATAGATTTTCAATGTTTGAATCCAAATAGATTTCTAATCTAACAAGAAGTCCACATCTGTGGAGTAAGGGTCAGCGCGTCTGGCCACGAAACCAGGTGGCCCGGGTTCGAATCCCGGTCGGGACAAGTTACCTGGTTGAGGTTTTTTCCGGGGTTTTCCCTCATCCCAATACGAGCAAATGCTGGGTAACTTTCGGTGCTGGACCCCGGACTCATTTCACCGGCATTATCACCTTCATTTCATTCAGACGCTAAATAACCTAGATGTTGATACAGCATCGTAAAATAACCAAATAAAAAATCTAACAAGCAAACATTCTGATGGGGGCAGACAAATAAGTTATTTTTTTCTTCCACCATGTTAATAATGTCAAAAGAAGTGCTTATACAAATTTTGGTCACTCAACCGAAATTACGAGGCCCTCCAGAAAGTGATTTTCCCTGGGGCCACTTACAAAAAAAGCAGAATTGCATGGAAAGATTTATTGAAACAGATACAGCAATTGTTGTGCTATTTGTCAACATATTCCCCCACTGGAATTGAAATATTTGTCATACCACGGGGTCAATTTTTGTAACCTTGTGTCGTAGAAGTCAGCCGCCTGGGATCAGAACCAGCATTTGACAGCCGTCTGCACCTCTCTGTCGATCCCACGATATGACAAATGTCTCAATTCCGGTGGGGAATATGTTGATAAATAGCTCAACAATTTCTGTGTCTGTTCCAATAAATGTTTGCAATGAAATTGTGTTTTCTTTCTGTTAACGACCCCTGGCGAACTTATTTTTTTATGGCCCTTGTAATTGCAGACGAGTGACCAAAATTTGTATAAATACTTCTTTTTGACATTATTAACATGGTGGAAGGAAAAAAATTAACTTTTTTATCTGCCCCCATCAGAATGTTTGCTTGCTGTTCAATTATAAAGTAGAGATAAAATATACTGTTGGCAAATTGTCTTCTAAGAAGCACCAGTCCTCTATGTTGGGTGGTCTCGAAAGGAGACAGTAACATTTGTTTGTTAGATGTCTGTTTAGCTAATGCAACAAGCTGAAATCTAACCAAAGCCACAGTTATCAGACTTCAGTTGTGAAGAAATAATATGCAAAAATTGATAATAATATAATTTATTATTATTATTATTATTATTTACACTTATTTCGAATTATTACTTCATATATGCTCCAGTTCAGCACGTTCTCATTTAAATACATATTCAGAGTGATCCAATAACTTTCACTACCTGGAATACCTCTTTAGTTTTTAGTTACGTGAAAGATTTTTGGCAGCACTTATATGGAAAGGAATAGTGTTTGTAAAGAGGGAGACAAATTTTCTTTGTGGTTGAGCATTTACTAGAAATCAAAGTCACCTTCAGTTTTTTGTGTGACACTTCAGGACTCTTCATTACGAACATTATAGACAAGGTTGTAACGAATTCAGTGATATTATTGAAATAAAGTTTTAAGTTTTTAAAGGTAATGAAATATTTAAAAATGTGTGAGTATTGGAATTCAGATTCGTTAGAAATTTCGTTTTCTCCTTTACTACACAGTTATTCTAGTACAGTAAAAATATTTGGAGGGAATACCTCAATAGTGCTAGAAGGAGGAATTTCCTACAGATATACAACGTGTGATATTTTAACTTGGAAGTGTAAGCCCATATCGGTTCGGTATCCCCTGATTATGTCTTTCCATTTTCCATAATCTTTTGTGTGCGTGATTACAAAATGTAGAATGTCATTTAAAAAAACAAAGAGGACATTAATATCTCTCACTGTGATACCATGTAAATGCTGTTGAGAAACTTTTCAGTAACGCAAAAATAGAGAATGTATTTTAGATGAAAAAGGTTGGACCACTCATTACGTTAATTGAAAAGTATTTGAAAGCATCCTGTATGTCTTCATGGCAGCTACACAGTACGATTCATACAAAAATAATTATTTAAATATTACTACGTAAAATTGTAATGACAAGTGTACATCTACTGTTCAAATTTTAAACGAGATCAAGGGTTATTGGTTTTAATGATACTTATAACTTCAGCGTTATTTGCTTCAGAAGCAAATTATAGTTGGGTGTGTTCAATATTGAAGATTTACAGCACGTAAGAAAACAGTGCTTTAATTGAGAAAACTGTATAAAAAATTACCTTACATTTCTCATCAGTGCCAAAATAAAACTTTGCCAACCAGCATCTCTGCTTGTAATCTGATTATAAACATGTGAGCTCACCTCGTAAACGAAATTCTTCACATCCTCGGGTTAACAAAGTTCAGGAAGTTCTGAATGACAGTACTGGTCGCTAGAAACCATTAAATCTTTTGTGTGTTGTTTCAGCTTCCTGTTATCACGTACTTGCGCAATCCATCGTTGAAACAACGACACTGGATGCAGATAGAGCGCATCCTAGATTACAAATTCCAGCCCGATGAAGTGATGTCATTGCTGCTTCTCGAAAGTGTAGGCGTGTTTGAACACGACACAGAATTACAGGAGGTCTCGGGACAGGCATCTTCTGAGGCTGCACTGGAAAGCTTGCTGAGGAAGGTAGTGTGAACTGTGTTCAGGGTGTAGTAGAGTCAGACAGTGGCCGCACTGCTTGCAGGCCCACAAGTAGTACGTATCTACTTAAAGGTTGACAAGCAGTTAGTTTACGTGCATGGTTGTATGGAGAAGATTAGTTTATGTGAAATGTGTCACAGTAGTAATAACTAAGTCCATCATATCAATGTAAAGAAATTGTATGAAGTTAGGCAAATGGTTACCAAAATCTGAAAATGTCCCAACATATACATGATGGGATAAACATTTTACTGTAATTGAGTGTAATTTGCATGTTTACTTACTTATGTAGAAATAATGGGTGCTTTGAATGCTGTATGAATTTTACTTCTTATGGTGACGATGTTCTGCTCTTCAGCATAGAGCACTTAAAATTTTGCTGTCACTATATGTTGAACTCAGAAGGTAAATCCTTGTCGCAGCTGTGAAGATCAGTTATAAGTAGACTGTGGATGCTGCAAAAACTATCAAAATATGCATGCAAACATGCTGCAGCAATAAAAACATGTCACAACAATTTCTGAATTGGCTCACTAAACAATTACAGGGTCTACATTGATTTTTGAGTACGTAGCTATTGCAGTTGAAATAAAGACAAAAAGGAAACAGTTAAAATTATGTTTAGTTAATTCTTATATATTCATTACAAATTAATCTATCATAGACTTTCATTTCTCATAACTTGCATTACAATAAACTTCTGATTTTTCAACATTGCAGAATGTGATAGGGCAGTATTTAGAATGTGGCATAAGTGACATTTTTTTTTCACTTAACTTACTATCACATCATCCAGCAATTTTATTATTTCTTTCAGATCTGACCTTGGATTATTTTCCTACACAGTTTCCAGTTTTTTTTTTTTTTTTTTTTTTTTTTTTGTAATGACCAAGCCTGCTGACTTTTGCCATAATTTTCTCCACAGCCTCAAAACTTCAAGTGGCTGCCCCCAATGTTCTAGTCACTCTGTTGCTGCAGGCAAAAACCAAAATTAGCCCATATTTAGAATAGGCTTTCTTGTAGACTTTTGAGAAATGATTTTTGCAAAACAGAAAAATTGACAAAGTTGAAAAATACAATAAAACATGTCAGTTTCATGCTAAATAAAGACATGCAATTACAGCAGAAACTTGCAAAACATGCAAAATAAAACAGGGTTCATATGAATCCAAAAATTAACAAGTTATTAAATTTGCTGCTTCAATTAAAAAAAATGCAATTACTTGAATATCCTCAGTCTACATGATGGTATTATTAATTTTTTAATCCAACAGAATAATAAATAATCCTCAATCTAGTATATATAAGTTTTTCCGGTCGTGCTATTTGCATGGTGAACAAAATATTACACTGCTGTTTGCCTCAATGGAAGACTTTCCTTCATTCACTTTTCTCTGTACATTTTGGAGTTCCTCTTTGACAGTCATTGGCCATTTACTTCTGACATCCAACACCATTGCCTTTAATTCAGTGCATTAAGCTATTATGCATCTGTAGTTCTAGTACATGTGTATGTCGATTATATACTTTTTTTTTCTTTCAGGACACAAAATGAAGTATTGCAGTTTACACTGAAAAATTCAAATGTAACTTTAAACATAAGCATTGAAGCAAGCATGTAGGTGAATTAATCATGTGGCCACAAAAGCTTTCTAGTCTACATTCTAAAGTTTTGGCTCGATTCATTCATTTGAGTCTAGACTTAAGCTGCATAAATCACCTTATTTAATTTTTAAATGTTGTTGTTGTTGTTGTTTTCTAATGCCAAGTGTTTGACAATAAAGTCATTTGACCTCTTGCACTCCAATACTTTTCAAAGATATTGTCATGATCAGCCACTGAAGCACAGATTTTGAGGTGTTCCGAATCCAAATTTGTAAATGTATAAGTGGAAACTATTTATTCTTATTAGGTTGAAGATAACTGGAAAGCCCTGGAGTTTGCAGTTCTTCCTCATCGAGATTATAAGGATGTCTATATTCTGGGTGGAATTGAAGAAGTTCAACAGATTCTTGATGACAGCTTCATCAATATAAATACGATTGCAAGTTCCAGACATGTCGGACCTATTAAGTACCGTGTGGATGAATGGCTCCGTCAACTGGACCTCTTCAGCAAAACTCTTGTGAGTATGCTAGTACGATATTTGTATGATATTTTGAGGTCATAATTAAAATTAAACTTAATGTATTATGTATTTGCTATAAATTCTGTAATACGACATGTAAGGCTTTATCAATGTTTGAGTTATGAAATGCTGGAATAGCACAAAAAAATTACAATTAAAGTTGACAACATTATAGTGAATAAAATAACTGAAGCTTAAGAAACAAAAGAGATAACCCAGAATACCGTGACACAATTAAAGAACATAAATTAGGAGCAGGGCAGTGGGAAAACAGATACACTTGAGCTGGTGTGTTCGAAGATGTCTAGGAACATAAAAGAAGTACAATAATATTGCAGTGTTTCAATGGCTAGAGCACTGGACTCATGATCCTGTGGATCAGGTTCGATCCCCTGTGTACCTCTGATTTATGATTTGTTGGGCAAGTCCATGGTCAAAGTAACACAGGGGTTTTCTCCAGGAGCTCCATTTCGCCTTTGGAATTCCAATATATATCATCATCATCATCATCATCGTGCGTGTAGTGTAGACCAGCCTCCTATGGCACACCCTGGGTGGTAAATTGGTCCCCACAACTGGCTTCATATGGGTGAATGACGAACGTTAAATGAAACATAGTAAGAAACGTTTATTAAAATGATTATAAAACAACTGCATTGTAATTGGAAGACTTGTTACCGGTATTTATCTTTTTTTAAATTTTGAGTAATCAGTTGTCAAACTTTAGAAACATATGAAAAATTAATATCATTTGTGACGTACTAAATTCACTAATATATTGAAGAAAGAATTAACGAGAACTGCAGTCTCAATTGCTGATTATTAGACATCGGATTTTTAGGCACTAAAAATTGCAGTTTTAGGCGCCTAAAATAAGCTCAAAATTTGTAAAATTAGGCTCTATTTTAATGAAAATAGGCATTTTAGGCACATCAAGGTATCATACTTATTTCTTTCACTGAAATTTTTAGTTATACACTAAAATACGCACAAAAAAGTATGTTTAAACATTAAAAAAGAATACTATATTATATTTATAAATAGAGCTGCACAAATTTAATATATTGAAACTAATGAAATAATGATTATTGATATCAAGATTACTCATTTTAAGTTATTGAAATTCAGTTCCATGCTCAGACTTTATTATAATTATCTGCACAGTACACCACCAGAATTTTTTCTAAATTCTCCACAGTTAACCTTTGCCTTTTGTCACTGAGAATCATTTTGAAAGCAGAAAAACTTCTTTCAACCGAAACTGATGTGAGAGGCGCAAATTTTAAATTAGGTACAATAGAAACATCAATACTTACTGCAACATTTACACTTTCCCCCGATATCACTCTTGATACTTTTTCCAACAATGAAAATCCTACATTCTTATTTAATACGTTGTCCCACTTATTTTTAACTTTTTTCCCAGTTTCGCCTAAAGCAGAATGTATGTTCACTTGAGCTTCCTTTACTATTGCTATTTGGCTACAAAGAGATTGTTTTTCACGTTCTAATTGTTCAATGCTTGCAGGTATGAAAGAAAAGTTTGATGTTATGTAGGCAATATCGTTTTTCACTCGTGAGTCATTCAGACAATCTTTCACTGCTTTCACACACGCTGCACTATCAGTTTCAGGTAATTTATCAATAACTGTGACCACTTCTTTAAAATACTTAGAATAATACACCACTGACTGAATCCAGGTTCCCCATCGTGTAACAACCGGCTGAGGTGGGAGTGGGATATCTGGAAAGTTCTCTCTGAATATTGAAATCCTGGATGGGGCTTTACAAAAAGATTTTTTTGTGTTAGAAATAAACGAATTGACAAGAGGAAATTCATTCCAGATTGTTTCAGAAACCCTGTGAAGGCCATGTGCTAAACAGGTTACATGCGTGAGGTTAGGATAAAATGTTTTAAGAAGTGGAGCTGCAGCAACCATGTATGAGGCAGCATCAGTACAAAACAACAGAACTTTAGAATCGTCTATATTACCTGAGTATAAAGACTGTAGGCCTTTATTTACAAAATAAGCAATGGCTTGGCTATTCACTTTCGAAAGTTCCTTAACACATACGAGGTGTGGAATCGAAGGTCCATCAGGACTAAGTTTTCCTACTACCATATTTGCTATATACCTATTCATAGGATCTGAGGTTTCATCCACAGAGACCCATATGTAAGAATCACCTATATCCTCCCGAATGGTAGCTAAAGTTTCATTGTATATTCTGTCTAAGTAATTTTTTCTTAGGGTTGACTCAGATGGGATATTTTGTTTGCAGTATTTTTGTAAAAACTGTCTTAAAACCGGATTTTCAATTGCATTCCAGGGAATGTTAGCAGCAACAAACGCTCTGGTTAAATCAGCATAGAAATTGCTGCTGAGATTGGATGAAGTAGGCTGTGTCAGTAAAGTTTGTTGCAGTTGATTTTTCTGCTGAGCTTTAGCCTTATGAGCCGCTGCTTGCACATGCTGCTTTAGGTGGCACTTCTTTTCTTGCGAAATCTAAAAATGTAAAGTAAACTGAATTAAAATAAAATCCTAATTGTTGTATTGCCGTATTTCTATCACAAAGTTAGTGGGTTCGAACAATCAAAATTTTAATGACCTGCAAATACTTTAACTATCGGAATTTAAAAGGTTAAAGTGTAGTGGTCTTAAAAAGAATTATACCTCAGGATAGCTCAGTCAATGTATAAATATTATAGGCCTACTCATTAAAATTAATAGAATTTATATATTTCAACTATTGTTACATACCTGTTTGCTACAAATCTTGCAGAATATTATTTTTCCACCATAAGTGAATTCTGAATATTCTGTTAGCCATTGCCGGATCAATGTAGATTTTGCACTTATATTTTTCGGCATTATCGCGTTAAACTTCACAGGAAAACGTCCTACCGCTCAAAACTTCTCAACACAAATAAGGTGAGGGAAAGAGCAACTGTTAACGAGCATTCAAATGAACCGTTGTTATTGAGATTCAATTGGACAGAAATACAAAGTTCCACTTATTGTTGCATTTCCTGGTAGTGTTAACACTAGGAGGGCCATTCTTTTAAATATTTTGTAACGGTTTACCCTACTAATTCGCAGTTTTACGACTTTTCATAAATATTTCAAAAACACTCTTTCTCCAAAAATTGTGATTTTATGACACTCTGAAGGGCAGTACAGCTAATCGGTTTCAGACCGAAAACAGTCATTTTTATAGTATAGTATATCTCTGAATCGGTAGCAGCACATGTTGTGATTGTTGCCTGCTTCAAAACTAAGGTTGGTTCTTTGTCGGCATTTATGCCTCCAAACATGTTAAATTCGGTGAAATCTATTGCGAGTGTCGTGAGATTCAAAACATTTTGTTTCCTTTATCAATGGTTTCATGGCCGGTGTGAAGCAAACTTTCCACTTTTTAAATGCCTTAAATTTCGCAGTGAATGCATGTATAAATTATAAAAAGTAAGAGTAAAATGCGAAACTTTACAGTGAGTTAGTCATTTTTAGGCGAATATTAAACAAATTAGGCTCTAATAACCGTTATAGAGCATTTTAGGGCACTATAAAACTCTTTGAATACCTTTCAATTTCCATGAAACACAAATATTAATAATTATTTTTACTTTTCTCCTAAAGAAACAAAATAGGCATTTGCCCTAGAATCCGATGTCTGCTGATTATACATTCTATTTAAACTAAGGAAGTTACTTTTTGTCCTCTACACTGTTTCTTCAAACCTCTGGTTGTGGTAACATTTTTTTTTCTGTTTCTATTTTAAATAGCATGAGCAATGAAATATATTTTGTTACTATTTTTTAAACTATTGTTGCCTAAATTAAAGAAAAATATGAACACAACTTTCTGTTTTGCAATTCGCATTAATTGATGAATGTTTTAAATTGCATATAAAATACAGGGTGATTCAACAAGGACTTTACAACTTCGAAAGCTTACGGAAATTTATTGAGAAGTCTTACACTATTGGTTTTAATGTCATATATATTATATAAAAATATTAATAAGCATACTCATTTTTCCATATGTTTCTGATAGTTTTTAAGAGATAATAAAATGAAAAAGTGGATTTTAAATCAACATTTTGATAATGCTATTTATGGATTATACGTTCGTGTTTGAATTCATACTTTCATAAGCTATAACGAAGTTATTACTAAATTTTTGTTTATCATAGCTTTGTCTAAATGTTTTATTTCGGGTTATACGGTACCTACTGGAACAAAACCCACCCATGTCTGCATCTTTCAAACCTATTACTGTTAAATTGATCAAACAGCTAATGTGAATAACTTGCTGAAGCAACAGTGAGAAGATATACATGCTATCAATTATTTTTCTTACAGGATGAATGGCTGGCCTGTCAGCAGAGTTGGTTATATCTTGAGCCTATATTTTCTGCTCCAGACATTCAGCGGCAATTACCAAATGAGGCAAAAATGTTTCTCATTGTTGACAAATCATTCAAGGAAATTATGCGAAGAACTAACAAGGTTAGGAGGAATTGTTATATCCAATGATAGGCCTCTATATGTGTGTGTGTCTCACATATATGCAGATTGCAACTTTTCTTATAATATGTTGTGTCTTTTATGCTGCTACATTAATTTAAACTTCTTCCTTATATAGTAGCTCCATGCTACTCTTGTCTGACTGGCTTATAACTCAGACTTTTCTGTCCATTATAATGAAATATTTTTCAACATTTTCTGCAATGCTTTCAGAATTATGATCCAAGTATATTTGTGTCATCTCACTTGGCAGTCCAAAATATTTCAATTTAACTTCGCCTTGTGTAAGTTCGTTGTTCATGTTCTCAAACTCCAATTTATTTTAAAATGTTTACATCATAACTCAGAAAGTTTTGAAAAACATTTCACTGTATTCTCCATGCTTATTATCATAGGACGGTAAACAATGTACTAAAATATTTTCTGTAGCTCTTACAGTTTATTCAAAATAAAGTAAAATACTTTGAAAAGAATTTTAAATTTAACATATTGTACAGTGAGGGACATAATTGTTGAGCAGGCGAAAATGTTTCAAGGTCTGTAGCATGATTCTTAAGAGGCTATAGTTTTTATTTCTTCCCAGCATAAATATGTAATATTTGAATAGAAAAGCAAAGCAAATATCTCGTCATCATATGAACCAAAACTTACGATTCAGAACATGAGCAATGTGGCATTCTTTGTCTTAGAAAATACTCGAGTCGCTCAACTATAATGTCTCTCATAGTACATGACATAAGAAGGTCATTTAAATTAATTTTGAAGGAGAAATTTAAAATATTTTAATATATTATTCATTTGATATTTAGAAGGAAGAAAATAAAACAACAGATTTTTCTGGGAATATGATTATTTTAACTGTCAATTTGAACTCGTAATTGTACTAAGTAACAAGGGACTTTTATTCCTAAAATTATATATTAATAGGTCATTTAAGGCTTTCGAGATTTTGAGGACTAATAATTTAAAATCGGTATATTTATCTTTCAAACTGAAGCTATGTGCAATCGTAAAAATGCTTTCATGAAATGATAATTACGTGCATTGACTCTTGTTCCAGATGCCACTGGCCATGCCGTCTTGTACTGCACCAGGAGTACTTGAAATGTTTCAAAATAATAATGCACTCCTGGAGCAAATAATGAAGTGTCTGGATGCATATCTAGAATCAAAGAGAGTTATCTTCCCGAGATTCTACTTCTTATCAAATGAAGAACTTCTAGAAATTCTGGCTCAGGTAATGTCTTCACATTGAACACTGCAATTATGTTTACAAGAACTTTTCAAAACATGACAAAATGCACATATTGTCGTCATCATCATCATTGTCATCTTCGTCACTTTCATCTCCCTTCTTTCCCCGCTCATCCTAACTTTCAGCATCCTCTTCATCTTCATCTTCTTCATTCGTATCCTCTTAACCCTCATTTTCTTCATCATTACCCTTGCCTTCATCCTCATACTCACTAACTTCTCATTCTTTCCTCTTCACCCTTACTCTCCTCATCTTCCTCTTCTACCTCCTACTCCTTACCCTCATTCTCCTCACCTTCATTCTCCATTTCAACTTCATCCTTCTCTTCCTCTTCATTCTATTCATCTTCAACTTCATCCTTCTCTTTCTCCTCACCCTTCTCTTCTTCAGCCTCATCTTCCTCTTTCTCTCTCTCATGATCCTCATCCTCATACTCCTTGTCGCTTTTGTCGTCGCTGCTGCTGCTACCAGAGCCACCACCTTCACCTCTACCTCCTTCCTTGTCATCAGTACCCTCATCATAATCATCATCATGTATATCTACTTTCTAATAATGGCTATTGGTCCACTCTGTCTTTACTTATGTGAGAATTTTGTACCTAAATTATAAAGTAACAAGTACTACTTGACCGTCAATGCCACACTTAAAAAACATAGAACAAACAAGACAATGGCCGTACAATAGCAGGTCTTTCTTCAGCCCTGTACTTGTTATGTGCAGCATGAGTGTTACCAGACTTAATGAAATAGAAGTCTGTGGCCACTAACCTATGTTAAAATGTCTAGGAGAAATAGATATTTTAATGTAAATGTACATTTCATTAGATTTTGTTGTACAATTTGGTGTATGTTGTTAATGGAAGAAGTGACATAATTAATTGGAGAGATAAGTCTGTGCAATCAATCCCTGCAGAAAGGGCATATCTCCATTTCTGTACTGGATTTGTAGCCAGAAATACTTTCACTTGAATACAGCATAAAATAATGCTTCTAGGAGAACCTTCGTCACCATTTTCTCTCTGTATTTTGAAATATAATCATTTGTAGCTGACTGGGCATCAATCATAAGCCTGAACAAAGTCGTAGTAATGTAAATAATTTTAGTTGAATTTTTCATTACTGCCTGTGAGGTTTCATCGGAAAAGATGCAATTTAATATATATTAAAATCATATTCCAATATTTCGAAACTCTTTACTGTTTACGTGTTTAGAAGATATTATGTCATTTGAGTGCATCACAATTTTAAAATCACTACATAGTGACGTGATGCAGTATCTCAACTCTGGAAACCTAGGAGGTGAAGTGTGGACAGAGGGAAATGCACCAAGTGTGGAGGTGCAGATGCACAGTTTAAATCAGTAAGTGAAGGTGTACCTCTGCACAGACCTTGGAGTTTAGTTCATGTAGAGTTTTATGTATAACAGGTTGAATCAAAATGTTTTGAAATAAACTGTAGTTCATTCGTCTCCTTTTCATTGATATGATATGATTTAGTGTCACTCAACCGTTTGGTCCTGCTGGTCATTCACATTCCTGTATTCAGGCCAGCATTCCCATTCTTAAACTACTTACATCATTTATAAACTTAGTGGACAACTCATGCACTTATCTTCCTTTATTCAACACTGTGTCCTTCCGTTTCCATTCTTTTGTCTTAACACTTCTTCTATTTTGTACTGACATTTATCGTTCTAAAAACTATCTAAAACTAATTCCACTATCCCTAACATTTTGTTTACTATTTAGTCCAGACTCTATTTTCACAACACATACTATTCATTACTGTATCTATCTCGTCCTTGATTTTACTTATTTTTTTCATATTCTCTATCTCACCTGTTGTTATATTCCTTACTTGACCAGCCTCATGGTCTAATGGTCAGAGCTTCTGGCTATAGTTCATGAGGTCCCGGGTTCGATTCCTGGTTAGAGCACAGGAATTTTTCCTTAAAGGGGATTATTCCTGTGTTCGTCCATGGTCTGGAATTTAGATTAAGTTTAGATTTAAGACCTCTCCTGGCACCACATTATCATAATCATCCTATCACATCATCGAGGTAATGTAACTCCGCCTTCCAGGCGCCCCAACCTCAGAAGTGGGTTACAACTAAGCCATGGCCAGGAGAGAAGACCAGAAATGTCGGAAAGACAACCTGGTGGCATTGGATTAAAAAAAAATATTCCTTACTTTCCTACTTCTTAGTCCTTACTGACATGTATCATGGTTAATTCCTACTTCTCGCTGACTTTGCTTTTTTATACCATTTCCCGATTTCTTTTACTATCTTTAGACTATATTCTTACACTTCACATTATTTATAACATTATGATCTTCTCACTCTTTCTCCCACACTACACTCCATCCTTTTCCCTTTCAATAACTTTGCCACTTACACACCATTTTCTTCAATTGTAGGTTGATTTTTCTTTACTATTACACATTTGCTTCCTACTCCTTGTTTGCTTCTCATTGTCTGTGGTTCCCTTTATACTGACTCATCTCATTTTTTTACTTTATCTTCTTTCCCGGTGTTCTCTTTACTCTTCACTTGCTGACCTATATTTAAACTGTTTGATCTAAAGAAATCATTAGCCTTGCACTGTGTCCTCTGTATTCCCTCCAGAATTGCATAGCTGAAACAAGAAACCTTTGAGATAATATCTTCTACAAAATAGGATACTTATCCAAAAACTACCTCACAATGCGTGCCATGTGAAAGCATCAAATATTGCAACATTTAAAACTGTATAAGTTATCAGTAGAGATTGGAATTTGTTGTTGAGTTCAAAGTGCAAAATGTGGGTTATCAAATGGGGAAAATCGGTGTTTTCAATTTAATTTTCCGGTATTTTCAACATACACAGCTTTAATAGCACGATAAATACCCTAGCTTTCAAAATATATTTCAGAAAAAAAATTGACATTTTCTATTGACAAACAATGACGTTTATCAGACAAAACATTATTGTATAATGAAAAGAAGCATTCACAGTCTGCATTTGCACAAGGCATCCATATAACTCGAAGCACAGATTGTGCAAAATCAGGATAGTTTATGGTTATTGCCTGCAGCACATCCCTGTCATTCTTTCCCACGAGACCTGACAAGTACAAAATTTACACATGACTGTACTTTTGTCTGTGCAATAAAATCGATGCTTTTTATACTGGAAAGCTCTGTTCCTTGCAGATATTTTATTATTATTAGGCATTCTTGAAGTCTTACTTGCACAGGGACACAGTAACATTCTTTCACCTATGCGTGACGCACACGCAACACGCTCCAAAATAATATGAACAAAGGATGCATTCAGCAGGCTAACAATGCTTACCACACTTACGATACAATTCTCGCACATCGTTACATACCAGTATTCGGATATGACGTCAGATGTGTGTTCAGACCAGGTATTTGAACTAAAAAATAGATTCAGTAGCCTATTATCGAATGTGGAATACTATACTTGTTTTTTTGAAAGATGGGACATGTCAGGAGCGTTGCGATCGGAAAAACAACTGAATGTCACATAGCGTGGTAGGCCTGTTGCTATGGTAACAACGGTTAAGTTGCCAAACTTACACTTCCTCGTGGCGAGTGCTCAATAGCTCTCTTGGCGACATTTATTGTGCACATAATGTTAGCATTGTTACGTTTCGTCTTTAATTCTCTGTAAATTTTTGTATTGTTTTCTTACCTCCGCATGAATTGTCAATGAATGTTTTAATGTCAGCCATCTTCACGACATTTGCTGGCTTCCATCAGCTGGCAGCGTGGTAGTCCATATTGGCAACATGGCACTTTAGTTCCAAGTTCGGCCGCTTAACTGTCATGTCCCATCTTTCAAAAAACAAGTATAGTGACCATAAATATCGATCTTATCTATGCTACGGCTATCAATTATCGATTGTAGTACAAAAAAAATTATAAAAATTGAAAATTCGCGGATATTATTCACTAATTGCTTAAAACTCGCGTCATTTTCGAAAAAAAAAGCATAAGAAATTCGTGACTTGATACGGATTTCGCGATGTTTCGCGAGTTCAAATCAGGCATAAATGGATTGAAGACTGTATATTTACTATAATTAGATGTTGACAAATATTTTTTCCAAAATTCGCGAAATTCGTGGTCGCGAAATATTCCATTCCCTAGTTATCAGTAAGAATGCAGTGCTAATTATGACATGGTAATGTGTGTGTTTAGACAAGGAACCCGCACGCTGTGCAGCCGCACCTCAGAAAGTGTTTTGACGCTATTGCAAAATTGGAGTTCGGGTCCTTCTTTATGTCTGGACAAGAAGAGGAGCTGCAGATTGATGAGGAAACTGAGCAAGTAGCCGAGGAGGAGGACAAAGCTGATGCTTTGAGAGCTGTTTCAGAAATTGATAAAGCCATGAACGTCCTGACCACTGACATCATTGCAATGATCTCGCCAGAAGGAGAGAAAGTGGGTCTTGGGAAGGTAAGTGTTGCACGATATTGCTGTATACAGTGAAATGCCAGTATCACGAACTCTCGCTAAATTGTCTGCAAGTTACAATGAAATGAAACAAGTATTCCTCCTCCATAACAAACATCTAGGTTATATATTATCTAGATATATCGATAACGAAAGCACGATGCGCCGAGCTCCATACTTCCATGATTACACAAAATGACATAAAAATGCTAACAAATTGCAATCGATCAATAGCCATAACCCCTCATGTTGCTCAGTAAACGGCCTTCTAAAACTGTCTGATTCCTTTGCCGCACCTTGTATTTCATAACTTACATGCCAACATAATTTTTTGTAGGGGTTGAAAGCTCGTGGTAACGTTGAAGATTGGCTTGGTAAAGTAGAAGATTCGATGTTTATTTCTCTGAAGAAGCGAATGATGGGGGCTATGATAGATTATGAACAAAGAGCTCGCAAGAAATGGGTGTTAGCACATCCTTCTCAGGTAAGTACTTTGAAGTGTAAAGATAATTTTCTCAATATAGTAATTTGGTATCAACTGAATTTCAGATTCCAATTTTCGTTTTTTGTTTGTTTGTTTTTTTTTGTTTGTTTTTTTTAATTAACTTATGATTAAAAAATTCATAACTTCTGTATTCAGGATCCTTACTGTCACCCTCACTGGAGGGCTGATCATTTATCAAATCTTTCCCCATACTTACACATATGTGGATTCTATTACTGTTGTTGCTACCATAATCATCATCCGTCGTCATTATCATCATCATCATCATCATCATCATCATTGTTGATAATCGTCACACAACTGTAACCTGGGTTTGATGACATGTTGTAATCGAGTAAATACTGTATGTATGTGTGTTCAAGTATGATGCATCTAAGAATTATTGTATACCTTTTTTTTTTTTTTTTAATTAAGTAAACTTTATTGTACAGAAATAAATACATTGTATACCTTTACATATATCTTCAATAAGCATGTTGTACATTTTAACTGTAAGTTACAGTATGTATAAAACAAAGAAGTATTACGTTAAATCATACAATTAAGGTAGTAGTAATGTCTTCAACCTTTGTCTTGTGTTTTGATAAATTATTATTTGATATGTAGAGTAGAGTTGGGTAGGGTAGGGTGGGGTGGGGTGGGGTAGGGTAGGGTAGGGTAGGGTAGGGTAATATTCTTACATTTGCTTTATAACATAGAATAAAGAACATGTCCAATTCTTACGTTTAAAATGTTTTGTTTTGTTGTTGTTGTTTTCTAATGCCAGGCGTGACAATAAAGTCATTTGACCTCTTGCACTCCATTATTTTTCAAAGATATTATCATGGTCAGCCACTGAAGCACAGATTTTGAGGTGTTCCGAATCCGTTTCTTGGTTTGAGTTGCACAATGGGCAGTTAGGAGACTGATATATTCCAATTCTCTGCAGGTGTTTCGCCAAACAGTCATGACCTGTTGCCAATCTAAATGCAGCTACAGACGATTTTCGTGGTAAATCGGGAATTAACTGTGGATTACGACGCAGAGAGTTCCATTTTTTCCCTTGAGATTGTGTTATCAAATTTTGTTTGTTGAAGTCTAAGTATGTAGATTTAATAAATATTTTCACAGAGTAATACGTAGATTTAGTAACAGGTCTGTAAGTAGCAGTGTAGTAACATTTAAAATTTAAAAATGGAAATATGAAATATGTACGGAATTAATACCTTAAAAACAATAATATATTATACAATGCAATATGTTTACCATTTAATAATATTAAAATATTTACACAGTACTGTGAAATGTGAAGAATTCATGTACAGAATAGAAAGTGTGAGATATTAAGTAGGCCTACGGTAATTTTTTAGTTTTACCTTAAATAATGCAGAGTTTTGGTTATGATCTTAATGTCTTCAGGAACACTATTGAAAATTTTTATCGCCGTGTAATATACTTCCCTTTGATAGCATGATAAATTCGATGATGGCATAAGAAAGTCATTCTTTCTGCGGGTATTTATACTATATATGGCCGAATTAGTTGGAACATTTTCTTTAATACATAAGAGGAAATTTATTAAAGAGTATGTGTTTTGTTAAGGTCAGAATCTCTAATTTTTTAAAAATAATCTACACGAATCTCTAGCCTTTGCTCCAACTATTATTGTAATTGCTCTTTTTTTGTAATAAGAATATATTTTTACTATCTGCAGAATTTCCCCAAAATATTATTCCGTAGGACATAATGGAATGAAAATTGGCAAAATATATTGTCTTTAAGATACTGCTGTTTAGGAATTGTAACGACCTAATTGCGAAGCATGCTGAGCTGAGTTTGGGGGTTATTTCTTTAATATGATTTTTCCAGTTTAATATATTATTAATATGTAAACCAAGAAATTTGATTGTTGACGTTTCTAGTAGGGGTATATTGTTGATAGTTGTGTCGAATGTTTCAGAGATTAAATTTGAAGTGGTTTTAAATTTATGTTAGTTTTATTAATGTTTAATGCTAGTTTATTGGTTGTAAATCAGTCATACATTTTAAGGAGAATTGTTTCTGTTTTGTATTTGATATGGCATAGTTATTGTCTGTAATTATGATACTTGTGTCATCTGCAAATAGTATAGGATAACCTGTTTCTTTTATTATGGGGCCAAGGTCATTTATAAAAATTAGAAAAAGAAGAGGCCCTAATATAGATTTTTGTGGAGCTCCTGTATGAACATTTCCCCATGTTGAAGTAGATTTAAAGGAGTTGCTGAATGCGTTGATTTCAACTTTTTGTTTCCTGTTTAGGAGATATGACTCAAACCACTGATATGCTATGTCTTTAATACCATAATATTCTAATTTTTGTAGTAGAATTTAATGATTAATACAGTCGAAAGCTTTGGAGAGATCACAGAATATCCCTCCTACTTGTAATTTTTTATTAATTGCTTCCAGAATTTTACCAGTTAAATGTCGCTTGCTCAGTTGATTTATTCTTTCTGAATCCATATTGTTCTGGAATGAGAATGTTGTACCTATCAAGATGATGATATACTCTCTTATATATAACTTTTTCGAAAACCTTTGAGAAAACTGGTAGAAGGGATATGGGCCTGTAGTTTTCGGGCGAGATTCTATCCTCTTTTTTGTCTTGTTCCAGATTATATTGACTGTTTCTCAAATAATGTGGGCTCGAGATGTACACAACATATTTGAATCAAAAGGGCAACATATTGAGAAACTTATGAAAGAATTCGAAGAAAAATGTTTCGAGGTATGTTTTTTTCTCATTAGCCGCTAAAAATTATTAAAAAGATGTTATTGCAAACAAACAGGGATTTAGCGTGTTCTGTCAGTGCCGTAATGGTTCTGTTTTATATGTCCTGTTGTGTGCTGACTTTGTGTCATGCAAACCACGATGGCTTTTCCACATGAACTGTTTCTACGTAAGAAAATATCGATAAGGCAATTGGAAGAAATTTCTGTTTTGTGCTATGTTTTCCAAATAACTTTTTATTAGGCCTACCTTGAATAAAAATTGCATTTCATGTGAACATTTTTCGAATTAATTGACACTTAGATATTTAATTTGAACAAAATTCTTCTCTTCATTTAGCAAAAATGTTGCACACAGACAGAAAAACAAGCAGTCAGACTGGCATGTTACTATAAATGCCAGTTCTGTGTGAGGAATTGGGAGATGTTGGAAAATTGTGTTGTAAAAACTTTGCTAGATATATCAGCATTATAACTTTGGCATTATACATAGTGTGATAAAAAATTAAGAAAGTGATTTAGTATAAAAATGTATATTCATCTTTGAAAAACTCTTGAATTTAAACGAGTTTCGAGTATGTAGCTGATTATGTCTCATATACTGTTATTTGAAGAAGCATTTATACAATTTTATAAATTCCATTCACGCCTCAGGAAAGTGTTTAGCGAACTTTAGTTGCAAAGAGTATTTCAAATTCACCTTTAATTTCAACTAGGCCTACATACCAGAGTTTTTATTAATTGCATATTTCTATTAATATACTGATTTATTCAGACATATATTTTAAACCAACAGGAGTTAAACAACCTCGCAGCTATGGTTCGTGGTGATCTCTATAAATTACAACGAATGATTTTGTGTTCGCTCATCACTATTGAAGTTCACGCACGAGACAATGTGACCAACTTGGTGAATGGAAGAGTTACAAAAAGGTAAATATTATCATCAGTGGGACTGACTTAATGAAAGAGTGTGTGTGTGTGTGTGTGTGTGTGTGGTGTATGTGCATGCGTGCGTGTGCGCGCATTCTCTCTTATCTTTACAGTTTCCCTGTGAAGTTCGAATTAAAGAGAGTCAACTGTATTGTTGTTTTATATTCCAGCACAAGCTTTGAGTGGTTGAAGCAGCTACGATACTACTGGGATAAAGATATTGACAACTGTCTTGCTCGTATGTCCAGTGCGGCTCATGTGTATGGGTATGAGTACCTTGGTGCATCCCCTCGACTAGTCATTACCCCTCTGACAGACAAGTGCTACCTCTGCCTCATGGGAGCTCTTCAGTTAGATTTAGGTAAGTGAAATGAAGTGAAAGAATAATTTAACTTAATGTGAATAGGTTTTCTATTGGGCGGCTGGGTAGCTCAGTTGGTAGAGCAGCTGGCTACGGACTGAAAGGTCCGGGGTTCGATCCCAGGTGGTGACAGGATTTTTTCTTGTTGCCAAACTTTCAGAACGGCCCCGAGGTTCACTCAGCCTCCTATAAAATTGAGTACCGGGTCTTTCCTGGGGGTAAAAGGCGGTCAGAGCGTGGTGCCGACCACACCACCTCATTCTAGTGCCGAGGTCATGAAAAGCATGGGGCTCTACCTCCATGCCCCCCCAAGTGCCTTCATGGCATGCTATGGGGATACCTTTACCTTTTTACCTTTTACATAATGGACCACCAGCGTAGCTAAGTTGGCTGAGGTGCTTACCTGCAGATCCGGAGTTGCTCTCAGGCGTGGGTTCAATTCCCTCTTGGGCTGATTACCTGGTTGGGCTTTCTTCGAGGTTTTCCTCAACCGTAAGGCAAATGTCAGGTAATCTATGGGGAATCCTTGGCCTCATCTCGCCAAATACCATCTCGCTTTCATCAATCCCATTGACGCTAAATAACACTAATAGTGATACAGCATCGTTAAATAACTAAATAAAAAAATACGACATAATGTAGGATGTATTTTTGTAGCGTTATTGTTTTGTATTTGATAGATATATGCTGAAGCATAATCTCAATGGAAGAGAATGTAGCTTTTTCATATGAATTTTATAGGAATTCCCTATTGACTCTTCCCCCCACTGATTAGCATTGTTCTTCAGTCAACTGTCCGAAGACAGGTTGGAACCCCTTGATAAGGCATGGTGCAACTAAGCCAGGAGATAAGGTGTAGAGTGGCCAGTTACTTTCCTCCTCCATTGCATACATTATTAAGTAAAGTAATTCACCAATCAGACTTCAGATATGTACGGATAATAAAATTGTTCCTCTTCTGATACCTATCAGCCAGAATCTCAATCACAGGCACTGATTAGCATTATCACTTCTAATCTAATTGCACTGGCATATGTACACTTAGCGGCAAAAAGAATGGGCCGACTCTTGGTCGATAGAAATGCTAAGTTCTATCGCGCGGTTCACTCATGTAAACGTAACCCACTGCAAGGCATTGCTGTGGTGTCTCTTCATTGAAAGTCGTCCGTCTATAATGTAGTAAACCTTACGAGCAGTGTGTGGCCCAGTGGTAAGAAGTCTGACATCCGTAGCAGAGGTTGTGAGTTCGCCTCCCGGTACGGTAAAATTATTATTTTTTTATTTTAACTTTTACTTAATTTATTAGTTTAAATGTGAAATGGCATTTGTTAACAAACTTCGTTATGCCTGCCTTGTAAAAATATTATTGTCCATCACCTGTGGGCTAATAATAGGTGAGACCTGGCCTGTATAAACAAAAATACTTGTGTCACATTCTAAAAAACCGAACGCATATCAAACACAAATAAATAATTAAATTAACAAAAACAAACAATTTTTTAATATTTTAACAAAACAAGGCCTGTGGTGGGGACTAGTATCTCGTCCACAAACCACCTGCGTCAACAACTGCCCTCATTCTGCGCGGCATGGAGTCCACAAGATTATGGAACAGGTCTAAATTCTTGGCCATCTCCTCCCACGCATCTAGAACTCTGTCCCAGAATTCCTCAGGTGTCCGAACGGGTGGTTGTTCTGCCCAATTAGAGCATAGGATCCTTTTGACTGCAGTCCACAAATTTTGAATCGGATTCATATCTGGTGAATTTGGAGGCCAGTCGACTGGGTCGACATCACGCCTCCTCGTAAACCATCTTTGAATCCAGTTGGCAGTGTGTATCGGATGATTATCCTGCTGGAAGAAAAGTGTTCCTTCTGGATTCTATAATGAACACCGATCAAAATACCCCTCATTTCTCATGAAAAACAAGAACTGAAAAGACTACAGTGGACTTTATGTTGTCAGCAAACAGCTGGATACATTTTGTCATCATATTTCATTTTCTGAATTGTTGACCTATGAATCTTCTACCTGTTGATGTACATTTATGTTGTCTGTATGGTGTACAGTTGTATTGTCTGTACAGAATTGTGTTATTGTCAGTAACACCATCTTGTTGTGTGTCAGTGAATTATTTTTATACAGTTTTTTTGTTTTATTTACAATATCATTCATTTGTAATTCTTTGCTATGAAAAAGGAGAACTAGACATATGATATTTGATCCTAATACTTATACAGAGTTATTTCAGTTTCTTTAGAAAACTGAGACTCTATTTCTTGCCTTACAATGATTTCAGGTGGAGCTCCTGCTGGTCCAGCTGGGACTGGCAAGACAGAGACTACAAAAGATTTGGCCAAGTCTTTGGCGATACAGTGTGTGGTGTTCAATTGCTCCGAAGGTCTTGACTATAAGGTACGCAAATAAGTCTTATACGAAGTGCCTGTTTTGTTTCACAAGAAATAATTATAAGGGTAGCTAGTGTCTGTACATATAACAACTTGATGAACCCAATTCCTGAGAATATTTATATTTTGTGTCAGGCTTTCAAGAGTTTTGATTGTATTTAGTCACTTAGACCCTCTTGCATACAGTACCTCCACTCTACTTTATATATATATATTTAATCTGACAGGATTAAGGCCATAAAGGTAAGCGTTCACTACATCTTATCGCACTCCTCGTACGAATCGCACGCAATGGATATTTTAAGTGCAGTGCATTCACTGTAACGCTCCATCTCATCGCATCAGATTCCCCTATCAGCTGTTTGAAACATGACGTCGTACGATATTGACATTACTGAGGTTAGGTCTATTAATTATGACTGTTAGCGAATAAGAATTTGCAATTGCTTCATGCATCTTAATTGAAGAGAAAGAAACGAAAGAAATATTGGTTACATAATATATATGTAAGAAATGACTTGATTACTGTAATGAGAACGCCTCAAATTATATAATTCTTCGCAATTTTCTACAAGTGAAATAAGTTTTCTGTCTGCCATTTTGGCACGACACTGAACATGGCACAACATAATAGTAACAGTTGACCAATTAAAATTGATTTATTAAAGAAGGCCATGATTGCACGCATCGGAAAAGTTGCTCATCCGAGAAACGTGGACGGATTTGCCGAGAGCCGATGCGTGCGATACGATGTAGTGAACGTGGTTACATAACAATTACAGCAAAGATAGTCTTTTTCCGATCCGTGCGATTCGTCCGATGAGTGCGATACGATGTAATGAACGCTTGCCTTAAGGCTTCTCTTCCATCTTACCAAATAACACACTTAAATACAAAAAATACAAACACTGATGAAAATAATACATAATATTTATGTATCCGCATATTAGACTCCTCTTATACAAGGCTCTAGGTTCTATACTATCTTCTGTCCCATTACTTCTCCAGTTGTCTCCTCACTGCAAAGAGGAACATCTCCCTTTGTTTATCCTTAAATTACCTACCGTACTGTGTGTCCTGTTATTTCTTCCATTGTCACAGCACAGAAAGGCACATTTCCTTTCTTCTTCTACTGATGGTATCGGTTTTTGCATACCATTCTTCTGAAGTCGGTCATTCAGAGAAAGTGATCAGTGTCAGGTATGAATGTAAAAATGAGTCATAAGCAAGCCAGTTATTCTGTGTAATTTAAATTGAATGTTATTGACTTTGCAGAGAAAATGTATTGGCATTTTTAAACTAATTTATATATTTATTTCCATACTGCTTTTTTTTACATATGTGCATATAAGACCCCCTATATATTTTTTTGCATTAAAGAGAGAGTAAAAAATGGGTCTGATATGAGAGCGAATATGGTGAAATTCAAGTTCTAGCTACCGAATTGAGTTTGCTGTCATATATAATTAAATGTTCAACACAACACTAATCCAACTAAAATGTCAAGTTAGAGTCATTTGCGTGTGGGACACATGCTTGAAAATACATATGGTAGTAATAGCAGTAGTTGTGGTGGTGACAGCAATGGCGGTAATTTATATTATGATGATTTCAAATGCAGAAGCTGTTCAGCATCGAAATTCTATGAAGGTTAGAAATGGGTAATTAATTTTCCTTGGAAGCCATCCATCAGGGACAGAGTTCTTTACATGCCGTACATTTACGAGACAGGACCCACAGGTGTATTTCCCTTCCAGAGGATTTTGTTTCTAATGCCAGGATGACTTTCGACATTTCTGGTCTTCTCTCCTGGTATTGGCTTAGGTGGTGTGGTTGGAGCACGTGGAAGGTGTTATGATGTTATGTTAGGAGGTAAATTTAAATACGTGTATTACAGTGATCCTGTGTAATTGTGAAATTATTAGCAGCCAGCCTGTTTTGCAGAGTTGCCATGTCCACACCTGTGGAGTAATGGTCAGCGCGTCTGGCCGCGAAACCAGGTGGCCCGGGTTCGAATCCCGGTCGGGGCAAGTTACCTGGTTGAGGTTTTTTCCGGGGTTTTCCCTCAACCCAATACGAGCAAATGCTGGGTAACTTTCGGTGCTGGACCCCGGACTCATTTCACCGGCATTATCACCTTCATATCATTCAGACGCTAAATAACCTAGATGTTGATACAGCGTCGTAAAATAACCCAATTAAAAAAAAAGAGTTGCCATATGTTCCTTCTTGTTTTTTTCCTTTTTTCCTTCTTTTTCCACGTTAGCATGGTTCACTGTCATACCCATGAAGGACACGTTTTTGCCAGGTGCAGTATTTCGACTGATGGTGGCTGGCCTGTTGCGGTAGATGATAGATGAAAATTGATGGTGAAGGGTTAACTGCGATTGGGAAGAGTCGTGTCATGGTCTTTGCAGTTGATACATATTATCCCGGCATTCTTCTGAAGGGACTTGGGAAACAACGAACAACTAGTTCGTGGGATCGAACTCCTGATTTCCCGGATGGAAGCTGGGAATGATAATCTTTACTCCACTATGTTTGGTAAAAGTAAAGACTTCATCATTGTCATCATCTTCATCAATCATAGATAAGGGTGATGACTATTCCTGTTTGTCTGATCTCTTCCTCAGACGACTAAGGAGATTTCTTTCTTTTTGATTTGTAATTCAGAGCTTACTTTGGGAATATTCCATTGTCTATTTTTTCTAAATATGAATTCTAATTTTCTTTACATTCGTCTATTCCATTAGTGAATACACAATCAGTTTATTTCTCATAGTGTCCATAAAATTTCGTTATACGCGAATAGGAATAAATTATGATTTGTGTTTTCTTTTAACAGATGATGGGTCGATTTTTTTCGGGGCTGGCTCAGTCTGGAGCCTGGTGTTGCTTTGACGAGTTCAACAGGATTGACATTGAAGTTCTGTCTGTTATTGCGCAGCAGCTCATAACAATTAGGAATGCTAAGGCTGCTAAACTCTCACGGTAATGTTAACTCTGTTTCATTCGTGTTGTGTTTGTGCTCTTTGATAGTCTTTTGATTTGTTTTTATTCGGTTGTACAAAATCATTACTTTGAATCTGAAGCTCAGACTAGATTTACTGTCGCTGTAAAAAATTGTGCCTGAAGTTTTCTAACTTTCGAACCATTTTTTATGTTTTGCCATGTACAAAATGTAGCATTTCCAGTCAGCAACACTTAATAACTTAGCAAAGACACAAATATAATAATAATAATAATAATAATAATAATAATAATAATAATAATAATAATAATAATAATAATAATAATAATAATAATAGTAGTAATAATAATAATAATAATAATAATAATAATAATAATAGTAATAGTAATAATAGTAATAATAGTAATAATAATAGTAATAATAGTAATATACCTGAACCCACGCTTTCAGAAGTTGAAATTGCGATAGAAAATCTGAAAAAGTACAAGTCTCCAGGTATCGATCAAATTCCAGCAGAATTAATACAAGAGGGTGGAAGTGCATTATATAGCGAAATTTATAAACTTGTACTTGCTATTTGGGAAAAGGAAATTGTACCAGAACAATGGAAGGAGTCCATAATTGTACCTATTTTTAAAAAGGGGGACAAAACCAACTGTGGTAACTTTCGAGGAATATCACTTTTGTTGACGTCGTACAAAATTTTGTCCAATATTCTTTTGAGAAGATTAACTCCGTACGTAGATGAAATTATTGGGGATCATCAGTGCGGTTTTCAGCATAATAGATCGACTATTGATCAGATTTTTTGTATTCGACAGATAATGGAGAAAAAATGGGAGTATAAGGGTACAATACATCAGTTATTCATAGATTTCAAAAAGGCATATGACTCGATTAAGAGGGAAGTATTATATGATATTCTTATTGAATTTGGTATTCCCAAGAAACTAGTTCGATTAATTAAAATGTGTCTCAGTGAAACATACAGCAGAGTCCGTATAGGTCAGTTTCTATCTGATGTTTTTCCAATTCACTCCAGGCTAAAGCAGGGAGATGCACTATCACCTTTACTTTTTAACTTCGCGCTAGGATATGCCATTAGGAAAGTTCAGGATAACAGGCAGGGTTTGGAATTGAACGGGTTACATTAGCTTCTTGTCTATGCGGATGACGTGAATATGTTAGGAGAAAATACATAAACGATTAGGGAAAACACGGAAATTTTACTTGAAGCAAGTAGAGCGATCGGTTTGGAAGTAAATCCCGAAAAGACAAAGTATATGATTATGTCTCGTGACCAGAATATTGTACGAAATGGAAATATAAAAATTGGAGATTTATCCTTCGAAGAGGTGGAAAAATTCAAATATCTTGGAGCAACAGTCACAAATATAAATGACACTCGGGAGGAAATTAAACTCAGAATAAATATGGGAAATGTGTGTTATTATTCGGTTGAGAAGCTCTTATCATCCAGTATGCTGTTCAAAAATCTGAAAGTTAGAATTTATAAAACAGTTATATTACCTGTTGTTCTGTATGGTTGTGAAACTTGGACTCTCACTCTGAGAGAGGAACATAGGTTCAGGGTGTTTGAGAATAAGGTGCTTAGGAAAATATTTGGGGCTAAGCGGGATGAAGTTACAGGAGAATGGAGAAAGTTACACAACACAGAACTGCACGCATTGTATTCTTCACCTGACATAATTAGGAACATTAAATCCAGATGTTTGAGATGGGCAGGGCATGTAGCACGTATGGGTGAATCCAGAAATGCATATAGAGTGTTAGTTGGGAGACCAGAGGGAAAAAGACCTTTAGGGAGGCCGAGACGTAGATGGGAGGATAATATTAAAATGGATTTGAGGGAGGTGGGGTATGATGATAGAGACTGGATTAATCTTGCACAGGATAGGGACCGCTGGCGGGCTTATGTGAGGGCGGCAATGAACCTTCGAGTTCCTTAAAAGCCATAAGTAAGTAAGTAAGTAAGTAAGTAAGTAATAATAGTAATAGTAATGGTAGTAGTAATAGTATTAATAGTAGTATAGTAGTAATAGTAATAATAGTAGTAATAGTAATAATAGTAGTAATAGTAGTAATAATAATAATAGTAATAATAGTAATAATAATAATAGTAATAATAATAATAATAATAATAATAATAATAATAATAATAGTAATAATAATAATAATAATAATAGTAATAATAACAATAATAGTAATAATAATAATAATAGTAATAATAATAATAATAATAATAATAATAATAATTAACAACAACAGTAATAATAATAATAATAGTAATAATAATAATAATAATAATAATAATAATAATAATAATAATAATAATAATAATAATAGAATATCTGAAAGAGAATATCTGAACTGGATCATTTGTGATCAGTAATATTAAACGCCAACATAACAACACAAGAAATGTCATACTGACCTAGCTTTATAAATACATCAGCTGATAGCTACATTACTATGTTGTAATCTAAAGAAAAAAATAGTTTTTCAATGGATACCAGCACACTGTGGATTGACTGGCAACCATGCTGCTGATTATCTTGCCAAAAAGGGCTGTGGTACTATTCAGAAACCTGCTATACAATTATCCTATTATACAACAAAAAGAATGATTACTTCACAATATCACAAAATTATAACAAATCATCATATCCAAATTTCCAAAAATAAAAGGTGGGAATCTGTCTCAACCCGAAACATCCCTGGATACCCAAGGAAGAATGCAGTTGCAATTTTTAGACTGTTTATGGGCCACGACTGCTTGGCCAAGCATATATCTCCATAGGATTGGGATATCTCCTTCACCACTCTGCCCCTTATGTGATCTTCAAGAGGAAATGGATCAAAATCATCTTCAACACTGCCCAGCCACTATCAACTTGGCATCCTTGAGTGAAAAATACTGGAGAGTGAGAGAATTAATGATTTCGTTGTCAGAAATTCAGCATTAACAAACAACAACAACAACATTATTATGTTGTAGAACATTGAAGCCTGGGTCGTCTGATATATTATATCTCTGATTTAATAATTTCGGTTAATGAAATCTGAAGAAACTATGTTATAAACTATTCACAGTATGAGAGATTTAGCTGTCAACCACTTCGATTATTTCTTCTGGGTAGAGCTGTTTAGAATTAGGAAAACAGACTAGAAATAAATAAAGTCTCTTAAATATTAGTCGAACATTATTACTAGTAAGTCTGGAATACTGAATTATTTTGATTGTAAATAATGATAGGCCTACAGCCCTTGTTTTTTGTTGGATATAATGTTATAAGACAGAAATCATGAGTCTGACGAATGCATGACACAGATTATGCTGCAATAAACAGGTAAACACATGATACAGAATTCTGAAATTGAAGACTTGAAGTAAATATGGGTCTAAGTGTTATTTTCGTGAAAAATGTGTTTTTACTGGAATAACTATTACATGAATAAGAATTAAAGTTCAGACTCGTTTCTTTATCGTTTTATTAGGCATTCATCCCGACGTGCATATGCTAATAGCTTCAACATATATTGTGACAAATTTTACTCTAAAGTTTTAAAATAGCACTTAGATCCTCATTTACTTCAAGTCTTCAGTTAGTTTTGCGATAAATATTTCACTTACAAGCCAATAGACTACAATTTCTGTAAGAGCATGGATTGCAGTGTTTCCTTCTCTACAACATTTTCCTCTCTCGTGCAGTTTCATGTTTGAGGGACGAGAAATAAAATTGGTTCATCAGTGCGCAGCTTTCATTACAATGAATCCCGGATATGCTGGAAGAACAGAGCTGCCAGATAATTTGAAAGCTCTGTTTCGACCAATTTCAATGATGGTTCCAGATTATGGTAAGATTTTGCATGATATTAAATGTCATTGGCAAGTAAATGTACTAAGATGTTATACTGTTCATAAGTAAAATGTAGACAAGGTTAACCCTGCTTCCCAACCGAACTTGAGTAACTGGTTAGGTTGGACAACTCATTACAAGTTCTGCAGAGTAAGAGAAAGAGAGAGTTCGAAGCAGAGCTGACATGGCTCTGCCACTTCAACTGTCAGTTTTGATATTTCCTTCCATGCCCCCTGTCCTCCCCGTCTCTCTTTCTCTTTCTCTCCAATCTGGCATTTTAGATTCAGTCTTAATGGTGATGTGATATCTCTGGAATACAATAAATGGGTTGTAATATAATATAGTAAATTGTGTAGTTTGGTTAGCTTAATTAGGTTACAGAGTTTAGGTAGTTAGTAGAGATATCAGAGACAAGGCATCTTGATACTGTCCTATTCATTATGTTCTAGCTCTGATTGCGGAAGTCATATTATATTCAGAAGGGTTTGAATCTTCTAAACTTCTGGCTAACAAAATGACTCAGATGTATAAATTGTGCAGTGAGCAGTTGTCTCAACAAGATCATTATGATTTTGGGATGAGGTAAGAATTTTGGTATATATTGCTATGGTACAAATAGCACTGATAATATTTTTTTTAGTTGGTAGTTTAACAACATTGTATCAACTACTGTGTTATATAGCGTAGATAGGATTGGTGTTAGCGATATGATATTTGACGAGATGAGGCCGAGAATTTGCTATAGATTACCTGACATTCGTAGAGAACCTCGAAAAAAACCCAACCAGGTAATCAGCCCAAGCAGGAATCGAACCCATGCCCGAGCGCAACTTTGGATCAGCAGGCAAGTGCCTCAGGCAATTTAGCTTCACCGTTGTCTGTGATAATATTCCTCAATATCATTTTTATATAATGTAATCACAAATCCGGAGCAACTAGGTTATAAACAGCTAGTTACAGATTGGGTCTGGTGAACACAATGAGTTTTTGTCTTTGTTATAATTTCCAGAGTGTGCCTGAAGGCCAAGCACCATCTCATATTGAAAATTTGCAATCTTGGTGGTTTTTTTTTATTTTAGTAGGTTATTTTATGACGCTTTATCAACAGCTTTCGTTATTTAGCGTCTGAATGAGATGAAGGTGATAATGCCGGTGAAATGAGTCCGGAGTCTGGAGTCTAACACCGTAAGTTACCCAGCATTTGCAAGACGTGCTAACCGTTACTCCACAGGTGTGGACTCTTGGTGGTTTCTACATACGTGAAATAATACCACAAGCATTGAGGTTACTCCGGGAATATCTGTTACTAAATCTGAATACAGCAAGCCTATGAAGTAGTCATTATTGCTACGGTTCGCCCTTTGACAATGTATCACTTAATTTGCAGAGCCGTGAAGAGTGTGCTTGTAATGGCGGGCTCTCTGAAGCGTGACAACCCAAAGCTCAGTGAGGACGTAGTGCTCATCCGAGCTCTGCGTGATAGCAACTTGCCCAAATTCTTGGCTGAAGATTCAAATCTCTTCCAAGTAAGTACTGTCCAAACTAACTTCAATATCCGAAATGTGAAACAAGATCTGTAAGATGATCAACTGTGTGTATGTTTATATATACAGGATGGAAGTGATATAAGTGTGCAGATCGAAGAGGGCAATAGATGAATAGAGTACATTAAAATAAATAAAATACCTATTGTGCATTTTATAATTAAGTAATGATTAATTAGAAAATTAGACTGAAAGTGTGTGTAGTTTGGCAACGACGCATCGCCGGATCACCTACAAATACCACACAAACTCGGTCTGAATAGCAGCATTCTGTTCCTTAGTCACAACAGCAGAGTTGTTAGACTTCCTAATGGAGGGAATAACGATACATTACATTTTTTACTTAATTTGCAAGAAAACCATCTATTTTATTGAAAAAAATGCGAAAGGATAAATAATTCCTTATCAGTTTCTCTAATGATAATAGTACTCTCTTTTTTTTTTGCTTCTTCTTCTTCTTCTTCTTCTTCTTCTGCTTACCTACAAGTTTTAGGCCCTATGTCTTATTACGATATCTCAGTTGAATTTAATGATAAGAGTAAAAATCAGAATTGTACAGATAGCACTTATTGAGTAAAATATAATTAATAATTAACATTTACTGGAAAGTTATTTTTTCTGAGAAAAATATTAATTTGAGATTAATGTAGTATTAGAATTTTTTGTTGTACTCTGTCCAAAGAATAAGTTCTTAAAATCTGTACAGTATATTACTTTCACACTCTATATCTTTGATTCGTCATAAAAATGTATTTATGCATTAACCGAAATACAGTGAAAATAAGGTAGTCATCTCTCGCAGATTGTGTGTTACCTTTGTTTGATATTCTGTTCTAAATAGCTAATCAGGGACTTTTCAGAATGACTTAATAAATTTAGATATCTTCAGAACTATTCTCGTGCCTTCCCAATATTACAGCTATATCTGGCTGAACTTACATAATTATGCGAACAATTATTTTAAAAAGTGAAAATTGTAAAATGAAGAACTAGATCTTGCTTAATAGACGACGGCGACATATGATTACTCAGTTAAAAATGACCACTTGTGAAATGTCTCCAGGCAACTAGGTAAAAACCAGTAAATAAGTGAACTGTATCCTGGATTTTTATAACTACATTGAGTACATATATGACGAATACATGAAATATTCTCTAATATACGCCCATTTTTACCGAATTGACTTCTAATGGAACTGTATAATCATCATTTGCAGCTTGTGTACAATTACCCTCTGTTATGTTGCAAGTAGTTTATTTGTCTTATTGCTCATTCGAGATTTTGCTGACTTGCCTGAAGTGAATGATGATTTTGAATCTGTTTTCGGATGCATAGAGTGAAGTATGGTTAGTTTAAGTTAGTGTTTTTTTTTTTTTTTTTGAACAGGGAATTCTCAATGATTTGTTCCCTGGAATTACGATACCAGAGCAGGACTACGGAGTACTACAAGAAGCTATCGTAACAGTAATGGAAGAACACGTGCTGCAACCTGAGCCTTGCCTGATTACTAAAGTTATTCAGTTGCACGAGACTATGATAGTCCGTCATGGAGTCATGTTGGTTGGTCCCACTGGAGGGGGAAAGACCACTGTCCTACAGGTATTACTTGTTTGGCAAGACTGCTGTATAGCATGCTTTGAAGTTCTGAGTTCTTATCTAATAATTTAAAATTAAATTTTATATACAAGATACTTTTCAGCATAATTTACTGTATAATATAATAATTGGTACTGTTGAACAATACATGCATAATGTGGATGTTATATGTTATTTATGAATACGAGAGTAGTTCAGACAGTAAGGTTTCAAATTGCAGCACACTTTGGTATGACGACCACTTCACTGAAAAGTTCATTTCTCTGGTTGCTGCTTCATCAAGACGCTGTATGTGTAAATAAAGTTCCCTTGGTAAAACAGAAACTTTGGCAAATCTGTTATCTGTTGCATTGTTTATGCTTCTATCATAATTGCGAATTAATGTATTATAAAAGTGCATACTTTTTCCCATAATTAAATTTTTTAATTTTGCCAAGTGGGGGAATATTTTTTAAATCTTAGATAATTTTTTTGTAAATAATTTTAGTATTATGAAATGACGCAATTGTTGATTTCCTGTAATATTTTTCTTATATAAATTTTATGGTTATAGGACTTTCAGGATTTCGGACTTAATCACACGTTGCATATGGTATAATATTGCATAGTTACAACAAGATTGCACAGGTCTCAGACTTCTCAAACTACAAATAAAATTTATGCATGTAATCTAACAAACATCTCAGTATATGCATTGTATAAGTGCGATGTGGGATTGCATTGCCTAGTTTTCTTTTTTCGGATAATCATTATGAAATGATACAGTTCACAACCCTTTCAAGTGAGACAGCTGCATATTTTAGATTTGACCAGCATTAAAATTAAATATCCTTTATTTAGAAAGACAGCCAAATTTAAAAATTATTGTCTAACTTGTGCATGTATGTAGCACGACTACATACATTTGGAAGACATTTATAATTTTTTAACTTGTTTGCAAAGTTGTTACAGTTTAGTTTTGTGTAAGTAGTGTAATCCTTTGATGAAATGAATGCTTTACATGAAAGGAACAGAACCCTTTGTATTAATTTCTAATTTAGACACATGAAACAATATTTAGACCTTGTTACCTCGAGCCTAGATACAGATGATGATACTTGGTATAAATTTAAAAGTGTTCAGAATTCTTGTGGTGAATATTTAAAAATGTTAAAATTATTTCATCATATAAACATTTCAATAATTAAATTAATATATTTATTTAAAACTAAAAAGTTTCAGTTTTTTAAAGATGCTTGTTTAATGTGAGCCAATAGTTACAGCTTTCAAAATTTGGCTGTGTGATCACACTACTTGATTGAAAAGTCACCGTGGCAAGATGAGTGATCATTTTTTTGCATGTACCACGTGTCAGCAATTAGAAGGAAATACGAAATAGTTTAAAACATCGTTTTACTTAATTGTATAATGTTTGGAAAATTTTACCCTTTGAGTACTAATGTGTTCAAGAACAGCAAATAACACAATTTTTGGAATAACAAAACATAAAGCAAACAGGCCCTTTTTCGTTAAATTCTTCTGTAACTGTTTTAGCTTTAAAAATGAAGGACTATTCAAATATTTGAAATTGATATCTATTAAAGAAGAATATGATTTACTTGTTGCATTGTCGTTATCACCATCATGGTTAACAAAAGAGCTTGCATTCCTTCATCTCTTTGACTCCTTCAAGGTTTGTCATTTGTTAAGTCTATGAAACGTGAAGAGCAATTTTCAGTTTTAATATTAGAAGAAAATTAATCTTTGACATCGAACTTAATTGAAAGATACAACACTCGTTATTGTCATTCTATTTGATATTTAATAGGTTCAATCTGAATGCTGTCAGGAATAATAAGAAATTCTTTTTGTCTATAGAGAACAGTTTTATTTTAAGGTATTGTCAAGAATAATAACTGCATCTTAAAAGTATGTTCTCAGTAATGTCGATGTTTGTATTTTTTTATACATTTTTATAGTTTTGTGAAAGTAAGTAAACATATAAACAAGACGACAGTAGTATTTATTGTACTGGTATTCTAAGTTCATTGTGCTTCTCAGCAATGTAATGTAAATATAAAATCAAGTCCACCATGTCGTCTTCCTACATATATACATATAACCTGACTAAAATAATGAGCACTCCTTGAACTTCCTGTCTGTCATGTATAGTATTCAGTCACACAACATTTATGCTTAATGTAAGTATAGGATTATCTAACAAAGTAACTGAAACGTAATAACTGTTTTTTTTGTAGGTGTTAAAAAATTCCCTAACCAAATTATATTACAATAAGGTCCAACATCAATACTACAAGCCAGTAAAAACATATGTATTAAATCCAAAGTCTGTAACATTAGGGGAACTGTACGGAGAAGTGAATCCTTTCACATTAGAGTGGAGAGATGGCTTACTTGGTATAATGGTGAGGACTGCTGTACAGGTAAGAATACATCTTAAATAACTCGTAAGATATGTTCATATGTTTCATATCATTACCCTTATCACTATTGCAGCGATCACTAATTAATTGGTCAGCCATAAAAATGCTTGAAATAGCAACAATAATAAGTTCTTGATTGTATGTATTTCAATTTAAACTCCAAGAAAGGTACCTGTATGTGAAGTCTGAGGTTGGTTTCTCTCCATTTTTTATTTATTTTTTCTGTTCAAGAATTTGATAGCCTACTGATAAAACTGCTATAATGTGAATGGGAAGCTTTAGATTTCATCTGCTTCCTAAGATCTAGTCTATAGAGATGAATTTTCAGCCCACAGTGCTTTGTTTTAAAGCCAACAAACCATTTCAGTTTTTTCCTACTTAGTTTGAGCACTGTAAAGATCTGCTTTTATTTTATCCTTTAATTAAAATCTTTGAAAAATCAGAAAATGATTAATGTGTTTCAGTGTGAGACAGATGACCATCAGTGGATAGTGTGCGATGGACCAGTGGATGCTGTGTGGATTGAGAACATGAACACTGTGCTGGATGACAACAAGATGCTGTGCTTGGCTAATTCGGAACGCATCAAGCTCACGCCGTACGTGCACATGGTGTTCGAGGTGCAGGACTTGGCTCAAGCTTCCCCGGCCACTGTGAGTCGCTGCGGCATGGTGTATATTGACCCTGACGAAATTAAATGGCTGCCCTATGTCAAAAGCTGGCTGGCGAAGCTCGACATCACGTTGCCAGAAGACGGTCGTTCTTACATCGAAGACCTCTTCAGCACCTATGTGGAGGAGGGATTTGTCTTCATAAAGAAGAACTGTGATTATGCTAT